>NW_003852553.1:3757298-3781672 GCF_000181295.1 Otolemur garnettii | reverse complement strand
AAAAAAAAAAAAAAAAAAAAATTAAATTCACAAAGAAACTAAGAACCTGGTCTGAAAAAGCAAAGTATAAAACAAACTTTTTAGCAATAAGTGATTTGACTGGTGGCACAAAAATAAAGACATAGACATTTGACATACTTTTTATCTTTTTTTTTTTTTGGAATTTACCAGTTTTGTTGTTGTTGTTGTTGTTGTTGCAGTTGTCATTGATGTTTAGCTGGCTCAGTCCGGTTTGGAACCCGTCAGCCTCGGTGTATGTGGCTGGCGCCATAACCACTGTGTTACAAGCCGAGACATAGACATTTGGAACAGAATAGAAAACCAGGAGACAAAACAAACATCTTACAGCCACCTAATCTTTGATAAACCAAACAAGAACATACACTGGGGGAAAGAATCCTTACTCAATAAATGGTGCTGGGAGAACTGGATATCCACATGTAAAGGACTGGAACTGGACCTGCACCTTTCTCCACTCACAAAAATTGATTCAAGATGGATAAAAGACCTAAATCTAAGGCACGAAACAATTAAAATCCTCAAAGAAAGTGTGGGGAAAACACTGGAAGCTATCGCCTGAGAAAGGACTTTATGAGGAAGACTGCTGTGGCAATCCCAACAACAACAAAAATAAACAAATGGAACTTAATGAAACTGAAAAGCTTCTGTACAGCTAAGGAGACAACCACCAAAGCAAATAGACAACCTACACAGTGGGAAAGGATATTTGCATATTTTGAATCAGGCAAGAGCTTGATAACTAGGATCTACAGAGAACTCAAATTAGTAAACATAAAAAGAACCAACAATCCCTTATATCACTGGGCAAGAGAAATGAATAGAACCTTCTCTAAAGAAGACAGACAAATGGCTAACAGATGAAAAAATGCTCAGCGTCCCTAATTATTAGAGAAATGCAAATCAAAACCACCCTGAGATATCATCTAACCCCAGCGAGAATGGCCGACATCACAAAATCTCAAAGCCGCAGATGCTGGCGTGGATGTGGAGAGAAGGGAACACTTTTACACTGCTGGTGGGACTGCAAACTAATATAACCTTTTTGAACAACCTTCAAAAAACTCAAGTTAGACCTCCCATTTGGTCCTGTAATCCCATTGCTGGGCATCCACCCAGAAGAAAAAAATATCCTTTTACCACAGGGACACTTGCACTAGACGGTTTATTGCAGCTCAATTTACAATCACCAAAATGTGGAAACAGCCTAAATGCCCACCAACCCAGGAATGGATTAACAAGCTGTGGTATATGTATACCATGGAATGCTATTCAGCCATTAAAAAAGATGGAGACTTTGCATCCTTTGTATTAACTTGGATGAATGTGGAACACATTATTCTTAGTAAAGCATCACAAGAATGGAGAAACAAGAATCCTATGTACTCAATTCTGATATGAGGACAATTAATGTCCTAGTACATGGTGGGGGTGGGGATGGGGAGAGCTGAGAAAGGGAAGGAGGGAGTGGGTGGGGGGACAAGGGGTGTGGTACACCTTTTGGGCTAGGGATACAATTATAAGAGGGTCCTTATCTAACAAAAGCAATCAATGTAACCTGGTTCTGTGCACCCTCAATGAATCCCCAACAATAAATAAAAATGTGAAAGGAAGAGCAGAGAGAGGGAAGGAAGGGTCTTGGTGTGTGACACACCTTTTGGGGGCAAGACACAATTATAAGAGGGACTTTACCTAACAAATGCAATCAGTGTAACCTGGTTTCTCGTACCCTCAATGAATCCCCAACAATAAAAAAAAAAGTGATCTGTGAAAGCTGAGGCAATCTCCAAGCCCATCATTATCTCTCTGACTTCATTCTCTACTCTCCCTCCACCACTCCCTCTGTTCCAGCCAGCCTCCTTACCATTCCTTTAACACAACAAACACACCTCCAGGCTCGGCGCCCATAGCTCAGTGGTTAGGGTGCCAGCCACATGCACCAGGGCTGGTGGGTTCACCCGCCCGGGCCTGCTAAATAAGAATGACAACAACAAAAAAAAGCCAGGCGTTGTGGCAGGCATCTGTAGTCCCAGTTACTTGGGAGGCTGAGGCAAGAGGATCACTTAAGCCGTTTTTTTGTTTTTTTTTTTTTGGCCAGGGCAGGGTTTGAACCTGCCACCTCTGGCATATGGGGCAGGTGTCCTACCCTTTTGAGCCACAGGTGCCACCCTACACCTAAAAGTTTGAGGTTGCTGTGAGCTATGATGCCATGGCACTCTACCAAGGACAACATAGTGAGACTGTCTCAAAAAAAAATGAAAATAAAAAAAAAAACACACCTCCACCTTTGCCTTTGATGTTTCCTCTGACTGAAAAATAATTTTTTTCAAATAGTCATATTGCAAAGAACATCATGGATCCCAGCCCCAGGCATTTTTATGGGTAACTGAAAGAAACTGTGTAGCCTCCTTCCTGTAGACACCACTCCCAAAGGCATCCATGTCCACTGCTGGTGGCATAAAACAAAAGCTAGTTGTAACCTAATTGCCCTGTCACACTACAGAGTGCATCTAGCTATTTCCAGAAGTTGCTAGGGGTTGTCACATTACTGAGAAACAAGTCCACTCCACCGTCTCTGTGAGACTCTACTCTCAGCTGCATACCACAGACACTATGTCCACTCCAACAGCTCTGTTAAGGTACTGGTTTCTCCTACAGAATTCTGTAGTTCTGCCCTGGTGGCCTCTTGAGCAATGGGATACTGTGGAAGGCACGTGGGGTGTGGGTGGTTGTGATAAACAGCTCTCTTTCCCTGTGCTATCTTCGGCTAAAGGAGCCCAGAGCAGCACCAGATGGGAAATGGAGGCTTCAGCAGCTACGGCAAGTCCTATAGCAAGAAGGGCACCAGCCCTTTCCTAATATGCTTGGAAATTGGAACTAAATTTTAGAGGACTCTGCTCCTCCTCCGTCCTCCTACTTCCCGCCCAAGTCTATCTCATTATGTCACCCAGGCCAGAGTACAATGGCTTTTCACAGGCATGATCGCAGTGCACTTTAACCTCAAATTCTTGGTCTCAAGAGATCCTCCCACCTCAGCCTCCAAAGTACCTGGAGACTATAGCACATACCACCACGCCCACCTAGAGGACACATTTTTAATGTCTAATGGAGTTTTTAAAATACAGTGACCTAGCATTTCTACTAGCCTGTATCTACTATAGTGACACACCCTTAAATAGGTACAAAGACACAGGGACGCAGATATTAATCACAGAATTTTTGCAATAGTCAACACAGGGCAAGAATGAAATAAACCATGGCATACACGTAGTGGGGGATATTATGCAGCAGTTAAAAAGAATGAGATGGATCTGTACATCTTAACTTCTAAGACAAACTTTCATGAATAAAGCAAATTGCAAGAAGATAAGTATGTTATAAAATAAAGTCCTAATGCCTACAAAATAATGCCATGTCTATTTTAATGAGCAGGAAAGCACTTGTAAATGATAACTGATGGTGGTTACCTTTGCCTGGGGAAGAATGAAGTGAGAGTTAATATCGGGGATGGTGATTGAAAAGACTTCAGCTTTATGCTTCGTAACAAAATGTCTTTCAAGGATAATGAATGCTTGTGTAATTAGAAATTAATTTTTTTTTTGAGACAGAGCCTCAAGCTGTCCCCCTGGGTAGAGTGCTGTGGCATCACAGCTCACAGCAACCTCCAACTCCTGGGCTCCAGCGAGTTTCCTGCCTCCATCTCCCAAGTAGCTGGGACCACAGGCGCCCGCCACAACGCCCGGCTATTTTTGGTTGCAGCCATCATTGTTGTTTTGGCAGGCCTGGGCTGGATTCAAACCCACCACCTTAGGTGTATGTGGCTGGCACCTTAGCCACTTGAGCCACAGGTGCCGAGCTAGAAATTAATTTTTTTAAAGGCCATTTGCCTGTGTAACAAACACCATCATGTCTGCCACCCTTGTTCCCTTCTTTCTTACCAAGTTAGCACACACTGGCCCAACTTCCAACTGCTAGCTCCTGCATTAGTTTGCCTGAGGGCTTTCTCTGGCTACAGGAGCCTGCTTGACTGCTGAAGTCAGCTTTGCCACCCATGTGCTGGAGAATTAATGCTCCCTGGAAGCAGCCTTCACCAATGACTGATGGGGAGTCGGTGTAATTATGAGGGTCTAGTCAGGAGACAGAAGCCACATTAGGATTTTTGTTGTTTTTTGAGACAGCGTCTCACTCTGTGGCCCAGTTTAGAGAGCTGTGCAATCATAGATCACAACAACCTCAAACTCCTGGGCTCCAGTGATTCTCCTGACTCAGAGTAGCTGGGACTACAGGCGCCTGTCACAACGCCTGGCTAATTTTTCTAGTTTTAGTAGAGACGGAGTCTCACTCTTTTATTTATTTATTTTGTTTTTTGAGACAGAGTCTCACTATGTCGCCCTCCATATAGTGCTGTAGTGTCACAGCTCACAGCAACCTCAAACTCTTTTTTAGGCTTAAGCGATTCTCTTGCCTCAGCCTCCCAAGTATCTGGTACTACAGATGTCTGCCACAACGCCCAGCTATTTTTTTTGTTGTGGTTGTCATTGATGTTAAGCTGGCCCAGCTGAGTTCAAACCCTCTACCCTGGTGCTTGGGGGTGGGTGCATAACCATGGTGCTATGGGCGCTGCCCTGGAGTCTCACTCCTACTCAGACTGTTCTTGAACTCCAAAGCTCAGGCAATCCACCCGCTTTGGCCTCCCAGAGTGCTGGGATTACAGGTGTGAGCCACTGCACTGACCCACATTAGTTACGTGAACAGACAGAATTTAATACAAAAAATATTAACTAGGCCCAGAACAGTGGCTCAAGCCTGTAATCCCAGCATTCTGGGAGGCCAAAACAGGTGGCTCCCTTGAGCTCATGAGTTCCAGACCAGCCTGAGCAAGAATGAGACTCAGTCCCTAAAAACAGACCTGCATTGTGGCGGGTGCCTGTAGTCCCAGCTACTAGGGAGGCTGAGGCAGGAGGATCACCTGAGCCCTACAGACCAAGGTTGCCGTGAGCTATGCTGATGCCACACAGGCACTCTATGCAGGGCGACAGAGACGCCATCTCAAAAAAAAAAAAAAAAAAGCTAGGCATAAAGTTGTAAAGTAAATCAGTCAAAGGATAAAAGAAGAACTCAAAGGTATCAAGGAAAGAAGAGCCAGCAGAATGAAGGAAAGAGGATGGAATTATTACAGTTTAGAATCTTGGAAGAGGGGCTCCGTAGGACTGGGACCCAGGCCCCTAAGGAGAGGAGCTGCTCACCTCATGCTGGTGTTTGTGAGACAGGTGCTGTGAGGCTGGTCTGTGAGTGTGGGAGAACTGCCACCAGAGCTCAGCTGCAGACCCAGGCAAGACAGTTCTGGCGCAGGGTGAAGAAATATCCCCAAAGTGGGTGGTGGAGGAGGGACTGACCGGAGCAGAAAGCTAGCAAGAAGGAATGAGGAAGAACAAAGGGGAGCTTACGTTCCTTCCACCTCCCCCACACAGGCAGTTTCCCTCCCTACCCCCTACATGCACACAACCTCTAACAGCTGCAGGCAAAACAGAAAGGTGGCTTGAATCCCATCCTCAGACTGTAGCCAGTAGCAGAGTGGCTCAATAACTTAATTGACTGAGGAATATTATGCAGCAGTTAACAACTTCATAACATGCAAAAATAAAGAAAACAGTTTAGTGAGTCCAAGTTTATCCCTCACCCAACTTCAACAATTATTATCACTATGCCTTTCTTGCTTCCACATACTTCCTCTGGAGTACTTTACATCAAATCACATAATTTCAGCTACAATTACTTAAGTACTTAAAAAATACAGACTTAAAGAACACAATACCATTATCACACCCAATAAAATTAAGATTAATTTTTTTAATATCATCGAATTCCTGATCTGTGTTCCGATTTTCCCGATTGTCTCAAAAATGGCTTTTTATAATTGGTTTGTCTGAATCATGATCCAAACGGTGTCTGCATATTGTTTTGGTTAATATGTTTCTTAAATCTCTTTTAAACTGTAACCCTTCTGCTATGGTTTGAATATGTCCTCCAAAAAATGTTGTGATGGAATTATCCCTAATGTGACAGTTTAGGGAGGTAGGACCTAAAAAAGGGAAGATCAGACCATGGAGGTTCTGTCTTTGTAAACGGTTTAATGCCAGACCCGGTGAGGTGGCTCACGCCTGTAATCCTAGCACTCTGTGAGGCCAAGGAGGGTGGATTGCTTGAGCTCATGAGTTTGAGACCCGCCTGAGCAAAAGTGAGACTGTCTCTACTAAAAACACAAAAACTGAGGCAAGAAGATCAATTGAGCTCAAGAGTTGGAGGTTGCTGTGAGCTATGAAGTCACCGCACTCTACTCAAGGCGACAGCTTGAGACTCTGTCTCAAAAAAAATAATAAATAATAAATAAATGGATTAATGCCATTCTCTCAAGAGTGAATTCCTCATAAAAGGAGGAGTTAGGCCCCTTTTTTTTCTTTGCTCTTCCATCTTTCACCATGGAATGATACAGCATGAAGGCCCTCACCAGATGCTGGTGCCTTGATTGTGGACTTGCCAGCTTCCAGAACTGTGAGAAATATATTTTCGTTCATCATAGATTTCCTAGTTTTAGGTATTCTGTTATAGCAGCACAAAACATCCTTTAAGATGCCATCTTCCCCCTTTCTTTTTTCTTTTATATCACTTACTCACTGAATAAACCACGTCATTTGTCCTATAGAATGTCCTACATTTTACATTCATCTAGTTGTAGCCTGTCAGTATCATTTAACACGTTATTCTGTTCCCTTTATGTCCTGAAAGCTAGCACTTACATTTGGAGGCTTAATTAGATTCAGGTTCAATTTCTTGGCAAAGATATTTCAGAGGGTGCTGTGTACTTCCTCACTGGAAGGCACAATTACACCTCATTGGAAAGCACAATGGTGATTTTTAAAAATTGAGCTATAATTTTAAAATTGAGATATAATTATCAAATTGACATTTAATTTAACTACTTACAATAAAATGTATAAATAATAAGTGAAAAGCTTGCTGAATATTTACATATTACAGAGCCATGTAGCCACCACTTAGATTAAGATATAAAGCATTTCCATAACTCAGACTATCCTTCATGAAATGATGATTTAAAATTCTGTCATTCTTTCTTAGTTTAAATTCTCTTTTATGATGAAGAATTTTCCAGGGCTGGCACGGTGGCTCACACCTATAATCCTGGCACTCTGGGAGGCCAAGGTGGATAGATCGCCTGAACTCATGAGTTTGAGACCAGCCCGAGCCAGAGTGAGACCTCATCTCTAAAAATAGCCAGGGGTTGTGGCCAGCATGTGTAGTCCCAGCTACTTGGGAGGCTGAGGCAAGAGAATCGCTTAAGCCCAAGAGTTGGAGGTTGCTGTGAGCTGTGATGCCACAGCACTCTACCGAGGGCAACAAAGTGAAACTCTGTCTCAAAAAAAGGAAAAAAAATTGCTGTGTTTGTAAGTCACTGAAATAATTATTAGCTGTGCAGTTTTGCCACCAACTTGATAAACATAGTAGCTTAAAGTAATCAACATTTATTTTTATTTACTTATTTCTTTTAGAGACAGAGTCTAATTGTAATCTACAGGTGCCTGCCACAACACCTAGCTATTTTTTTTTGGTTGCAGTTTGGCCAGGGCCGGGTTTGAACCCACCACCCTTGGTATATAAGGCTGGCGCCCTACTCACTGAGCCACAAGCACTGCCCAGTAATCAATATTTATTATCTGACACTTTCTCAGGGTCAGGAATTTGGAGCAGTTTAGCTGGGTAGTTCTGGCTCAAGGGGCTGTGGTTATCTCAAGTCCTGACCGGTACTGGAGGATTTGCTTCCACCAAGGCTCACTCACATGGCTAATGTTGGGCTTTGGATCCTCATCATGTGGAACTGCTCCGTGGAGCAAGTGGCTTCCCCCAGAGCAAGTGATTTGAGATAGATAAGTAGACAGGCAGACAGAAAGAAATTAAAATGGAAGCCACATTGTCTTTTCGAGCCTGATCTTAGAAGTTGCACACCATCACTTTTGCCAAATTCTGCTGGTCACACAGACCAACTCTGGTACAAAGTCAGAGGGGACATCACCAGGGTATAATGGGGATTCTTAGGGCCATCTTTTACACCAAACAAAAATATAAAACAAGATACATTCAGAAAGATCTAGCTTCTGTCTTTGTGCCTTTCACATCCCCTGCCTCTACCTTTGGGAAATCACTTTTGTTAGTTCTTGCTTTATTTTTCCATTCTTTTGTTTGTTTGTTTGTTTGTTTTTTTGAGACGCAGCCTCAAGATATCCCCCTTGGTAGAGTGCCATGGCATCACAGCTCACAGCAACCTCCAACTCCTGGGCTCAAGCGAGTCTCCTGCCTCAGCCTCCCAAGTAGCTGGGACCACAGGCGCCCACCACAATGCCTGGCCATTTTTTGGTTGCAGCCATCATTGTTGTTTGGCGGGCCTGGGCTGGGGATTCGAACCCACCACCTTAGGTGTATGTGGCTGGCACCTTAGCCACTTGAGCCACAGACGCCGAGCCATTTTGTTTTGAAAAATATTAGAAAATCTGTATATATATTTGTAGTCCCAAAAGTTAACTTGCTATACAACTTTTCTGCACCTTGTATTTTTTAGTTAACAACCATGCTCAGCTAGTTTTTCTACTTTTTAGTAGATACAGAGTCTTTCTCAGGCTGGTCTTGAACTCCTGAGCTCAAGCAATCCACCCAACTTGGCCTCCCAGAGTACTAGGACATGTGTGAGCCACCTTACTTGGCTTATTTTATTCTTCTGTTTAACATGAAGTACGTGTGGACATAAAGAATATTTTTTAGCTAGTAAATCTTTAGTACATACATAACAATACTGTAACGTGTGCAAAAATTATGAAGTGTATCAATGATTATACATGTTAAAATATTCAAATTGTTGGTATAATGTATTTAGAGATAGCAACATATTCAAGCTATTTGGTTGGATATGTAGCATTATGTTTTCATTTTGGTTACGGTAGTAGCTGTTAACTCCTTTTCAGTAAGAAAATATAAATTGGAGTTAGACATCTATTATTCATGAACCACATAGTGAATGTTTTCAAAACAGCACTGCTATGTTTTCTGTTAGTCTAGCTATGACATATGTTTGTAAGTTTATGTGTCATCATTCCTCATTAGATTAGCAAAAAAAATTTTTTAACCTTTCTGGGTTATATTTTAAAAATATTTTTGGTATTTATTAGACATACAGATTGTAATATTTAAGTCATAAAATATTTATGGAATGAAGTACTTTTGTGTAGATCTGTGCTGGTACTGTGAATACTAATTGTGAGTATATATTTAAATATTGGTGATGTCTACTTGTTTTCCTGAAATGTAAGGAAACTCAACACCAGATCCTAGGGGTTGAGGGTAGGGTATGTACCACCAAGACTACCTGGTAATTATCAGTCTCTTTGTTGTCAATAAACTATTCCCACAAACTGAGTCAAAATATCCAGAAATTCTTGGGCCCACAGTTAAAAGGAAACATTGTTAATGTATGTTTCATGCCTTTACCAGCAAAACAACTCAGGCCCACTGGAATTATCTCTCACAGCACAAGAGCAAAACACTGTCTATATCTCAATACTTTTCCAAAAAACAAAAACCAGCCGAAGCACATTTTGGGGGCGGCACCTATGGTTCAAAGAAGTAGGGTGCCAGCCCCACATACTGGAGGTGGTGGGTTCAAACCTGACCCCAGCCAAAAACTGCAAAAAGAAAAAAAAAACACATTTCGGGAGGATTACAGTGCAAAATTAGCAAATATGGCTAATAAAAATCAATACAGGCTCAGTGCCCTTTGCTCGGTGGTTAGGGCACCAGCCACATACAGGTTCAAGCCCAGCCCAGGCCTGGTAAACAACAATGACAACTACAACAACAACAAAATAACCGGGTGTTGTGGTGGGCGCCTGTAGTCCCAGCTACTTGGGATGCTGAGGCAAGAGAATCACTTGAGCCCAAGAGTTTAAGGTTGCTTGGAGTTGTGTTGCTACAGCACTCTACCAAGTGCAATGTAGTGAGAATGTCTCAAAAAAAAAAAAATCAATACAAAATGAGAATTAAGACAAGATACTTTTGAAAAATATATTAAACTGATGAAAATGAATGAGGATGTTAATATCCACTATAAGGACCTAGAAAGGGAAAGTAAGTCCCCTTTATTCACTGCTTGGGAAAACAAACTTCTAGAGTCTCTTCAAGGTACTTTTTGGTAATCTGCATCAAAATTCTTTAAAAGGTACATTCTCTCTGCCTAACAATTACATGTTTAGCATTCCATCTTGAAAAATAATGGAGGATAGGGGCAGAGAAAAAGATTACTGGGATGGTTATTGTACCACAGTGGATAAGTTAAATCCACGTAAAATTATTCAAAATAATTTTGTAGAAGTCTATTTTGTAGCAGATCCTTTTAGTTGCATACCTAATATACTTTATGCTCTTCTATGCTAACAGAACCAGATACCGTTCAGGACAGGAACATTCACTGCTCCAGGCACAAAATCATGATAATTCTGATTCTATTTTTTCAGCTTCCCCTGCACCTAGGGGTGGACATTTTGTTCTGGCCAATGAAATATAAGGAGAAGTCTACTGGGAACTTCTCAGAAAATTTTTGCTTTCTTGACAAAAGGGACAGATACCTTTGATGGCCCCAAATGCCTACTGCAGACCTGTTATGCAAGAATAACTCCTATTTATTCAGAAGGACTGATGAGGTTTTCTGCTCTTTGGCATCTCTAACTATGGTGGATTTTACGATGCTGTGTTCAAAGACCCCTTCAGAACTCCCAGCTATTGAGAGCACTACAGGCTGACAGCCTTTATCAGCCAGATGTCTCTGGGGATTATGTTCAGTTGAAGTCAGCTGCCTTGCCCAATGTCACCCCTATCCCTTCCCCAGGGCAGCCCACATCAACCACGGGAGTACAAAGGCCCAGCTTTCTTTCTTGAATTTGGGCCAATGTTGCAAGACCCTCTAATCTACAAAGCAGGAACCCTATTGCTACTGCACCATTGCCTAACTTCTATCTAATCCAACTTTATCCCCTTTCCCCATACATGTTGATCCTGAAAGCAGTCTCTGATAAACTTCCTGCACACAAATCTCTGTCTCAGAGTTGGCTTTCTGGGAAACCCCACCCAAAACATTACTGAAGTATTTGTCCAAGTGAAAAGATGTTCAAAATATATTGATAAATGACAAAACAACAGGTTATATGGCAGTATATATGATGTCATCTTATTTTCTTGTTATACAGGTTATAAATCTGCATAGAAAAAATGGGAAACTTTTAGGAGATAATGTAAGAATATCTTTATGTTTTTTTTTTTGAGACAAGAGTCTTACTTTGTCACCCTTGGTAGAGTGCTGCGCTGTGACAGCACACAGCAACTTCAAACTCTTGGGCTCAAGCGATTCTCTTGTCTCAGTCTCCCAAGTAGCTGGGACACAGGCGTCCACCACAACCTCCCAGCTATTTTCAGAGAAGAGGTCTCGCTCTTGCTCAGGCTGGTCTCAAACTTGTGAGCTCAGGTGATCCACCTGTCTCAGCCTCCCAGAGTGCTAGGATGATAGGCATGAGTGACAGGCATGAGATGCTAGACCTGACTTTTATGATCTTATGATGAGAGACATTCCTTAATAAGATGTAAAAAGTACAAACCATAAAAATAGTTTATACATTTGAATACACTTAAACATTTATGTTAATGAAGCAAAACCATAAGCCACAAACTAGAGACAATGTTTTTATATTTTCAACATGATAACTGACAATGGATTGCATCCAGAATATATAATCAATCAGAAAAAGTCAAATCCAATAGAGAAGAGGGTAAAGAATATGAAAAGGCAAGTCACAAAAGAAAAATCATGCAAGGCTGGGTGCAGTGGCTCACTCCTGTAATCCTAGTAGCGTGGGAGGCCAAGGCGGGTGGATTGCCTGAGCTCACAGGTCTGAGATCAGCCTGAGCAAGAGAAAGACCCCGTCTCTAAAAATATCTGGGCATTGTGGCAGGCACCTGAAGTCCCAGCTACTTGGGAGACTCTGTCTCAATACAAAAAGGTGGGGGGGGGAGTCTCACTGAACCCTGTGGCAGCTCCTGGGTCTTCTGTGTGTCCTACGTAATCCGTGTCAGCTCTACGAGTAAGCAATCATGTCTAAGGGACCTGTGGTTGGTATTGATCTTGGCACCACCTACTCTTGTGTGGGTGTCTTCCAGCATGGAAAAGTAGAGATAATTGCTAATGATCAGGGAAACTGAACCACTCTAAGTTATGTTGCCTTTACTGACACCACACGATTGATTGGTGATGCTGCGAAAAATCAGCTTGCAATGAACCCCACAAACACAGTTTTTGATGCCAAGTGTCTGATTGGGCGCAGGTTTGATGATGCTGTTGTCCAGTCTGATATGAAGCATTGGCCTTTCGTGGTGGTGGATGATGCAGGCAGGCCCAAGGTCCAAGTAGAATACAAAAGAGAGACAAAAATTTTCTACCCAGAAGAGGTGTCATCCATGGTTCTGACAAAGATGAAGGAAATTGCAGAAGCCTATCTTGGAAAGACTGTTACCAATGCTGTGGTCACAGTACCAGCTTACTTCAGTGATTCTCAGCGTCAGGCTACCAAAGATGCTGGAACTATTGCTGGTCTCAATGTTCTTAGGATTATAAATGAGCTAACTGCTGCTGCTATTGCTTATGGCTTAGACAAAAAGGTTGGAGCTGAAAAAAATGTGCTGATCTTTGACCTTGGAGGTGGCACTTTTGATGTGTCAGTCCTCACTATTGAGGATGGAATCTTTGAGGTCAAATCTACAGCTGGAGATACTCACTTGGGTGGGGAAGACTTTGACAACTGAATAGTCAACCATTTTATTGTTGAGTTTAAGCGCAAACATAAGAAGGACATCAGTGAGAATAAAAGAGCTGTCTGTCCTCCGTACTGCTTGCGAACATGCTACGTGTACTCTATCTTCCAGTACCCAGGCCAGTATTGAGGTTGATTCCCTTTATGAAGGAATAGACTTCTATACCTCCATTACCTGTGCCTGATTTGAAGAATTGAATGCTGATATGTTCGGTGGCACCCTGGACCCTGTAGAAAAAGCCCTTCAAGATACCAAACTAGACAAGTCACAGATTCATGACATTGTCCTGGTTGGTGGTTCTACCCGTATCCCCAAGATTCAAAAGCTTCTCCAAGACTTCTTCAGTGGAAAAGAACTGAATAAAAGCATTGACCCTGATGAGGCTATTGCTTATGGTGCAGCTGTCCAGGTGGCCATCTTATCTGGTGACAAATCCGAGAATGTTTAAGATTTGCTGCTACTGGATGTCACTCCTCTTTCTCTAGGTATTGAGACTGCTGGTGGAGTTATGACTGTGCTCATTAAGCGCAATACTACTATTCCAACCAAGCAGACACAGACCTTCACTACCTACTCTGACAACCAGCCGGCTGTGCTCATCCAGGTTTATGAAGGTGAGCGTGCCATGACCAAGGATAACAACTTGCTTGGCAAGTTGAACTCACAGGCGTACCTCCTGCTCCCCGTGGTGCTCCTCAGATTGAAGTCATTTTTGATATTGATGCCAGTGGCATTCTCAATGTCTCTGCTGTGGATAAGAATACAGGAAAAGAAAATAAGATTACCATCACTAACGACAAGGGACGTTTGAGCAAGGAAGACATTGAACATATGGTCCAGGAAGCTGAGAAGTACAAGGCTGAAGATGAGAAGCAGAGGGACAAGGTTTCATCAAACAACTCACTTGAGTCCTATGCATTCAACATGAAAGCAACTGTTGAAGATGAGAAACTTCAAGGCAAGATCAATGATGAGGACAAACAGAAGATTCTTGACAAGTGTAATGAAATTATCAACTGGCTTGATAAGAACCAGACTGCAGAGAAGGAAGAATTTGAACATCAGCAGAAGGAGCTAGAGAAAGTCTGCAACCCCATCATTACCAAGTTGTGCCAGAGTGCAGGCGGAATGCCAGGGGGCATGCCAGGAGGAATGCCTGGGGGCTTCCCGGGTGGTGGTGCTCCTCCTTCTGGTGGTGCTTCCTCTGGCCCCACCATTGAAGAGGTTGATTAAGCCAACCCAAGTGTAGATGTAGCATTGTTCCACACAGTAAAACATTGAAGGATCCAAATTTGTAGCAAATTATGTGGCAGACTTAAAGTTGGGCTGCTATAGTGAATTACTGGGCATTCTCAATATTTGAATATGGAACATGTGCACAGGGGAAGGAAGTAACATTGCCCTTTAAAAGCACTGTATTGTAAGTGGAAAATGCAATGTCTTAAATAAAGCTGTATTTAAAATTGAAAAAAAATTGTATATTTCAACATACACATATATGAAAATTCAAAGAAAAGGACTTGGAACAATATCTGCCAGACTGTTAATAGCGATTTCTTCTAGAAAGGGGAAAGGTTGGAGTGGGTGAAAAAGAGGGGAGCTTTACTTTTTACTACATATTTTTCTGTGTTATTTTATTTTTTTCTCAACCTTCTATTATGCTGAATTTTCAACATACAGAAAAGTTGAATTTTATAATGAACATTCGTAAAATTATTATTATTAGTAGCAGTAGTATTTTAAGACAGAGTCTTACTCTGCCACCCCAGCTAGAGTGTAGTGGCATCATCATACCTCACAGCAACCTCCTCCAACTTCTGGGCTCAAGCATCCTCCTGTCTCAGCCCCCTACATAGCTGGGACTATAGGCACAGCCATCACATCTGGCCACTTTTTTCTATTTTTTAGTTGATATGGAGTCTTACTTTTGCTCAGGCTGCCTCTGCCTCCTAAACTGCTAGGATTAATTATAGGCATGAGCCACCTTACTCAGCCTATAAAATTACATTTTACTATTTACATTTTACTACATTTGTTTTTATTACAAGTCTATTTATTTATCCATTAATCTTATTTTAATGCATTTTTAAGTAGATGAGAGACATAAGTACTCATCTCCCTAAACACTCCAGCAGGCAAATAGTTAATAAGAGTTATGTATTTTTATAGGTTTTCTTTGATATAAAATTTATTTATAATGAAAGACACAAATATTTTTCCTTATTATTATTTTTTTTTGAGACAGAGTCTCACTCTGTTGTCCTGGGTGGAGTGCCATGGGATCATAGCTCACAACAACCTCAAACTCCTGGGCTTGAGCAATCCTCTTGCTTTAGCCTCCCCAGTAGATGAGACTACAGGTATGCACCACAATGGCTGGCTAGTTTTTCTGGTTTGGTTTTTTTTTTTAGTGAAGACGAGGTCTCGCTCTTGCTCAGGCTGTTCTTGAACTCCTGAGCTCAAGCAATTCACCCACCTCAGCCTCCCAGAGTGCGGAGATTACATCATGAGCCACCCCACTCACCAGCTGAGAGACACAAATTTTAAGAGTACATTCACTGAGTCTTGACAAGTACTGTGTGATCTAAACCTCTATGAAGATATAGAATACTTTATCATTCATGAAAGTTTCCTCATTTTCTTTCCCAGGCATTACCCAATCCCGTCTACCAGAGGCAACCACTGTTCTGATGTTTTCTTTTATAGATTAGTTTTGTTCATTGTGTAATTTTGTATAAATGCAACCATACAGTCCATACACTCTTCCACTCAGAATTACGGTTTAGATTCTTCGCATTGTTGCATATATTAGTAGTTTACTCTGAGTAGTATTCTATTGTATTGAAGTAGTTAAGAACACATCACCCCAAACATACCACTACAGCCTATTGACTATTTTGAGTTAAAGGCACATGAAAAACAGCAGACACAAGAAGGACACTCTGATCCCCCTTCTTTTTCTTAAAAGTAGATGACATTCTCATGGGAATTTCTCCCTCTACCAGGAGAAAAGAAACATTCATCCATTGAGAAGTTGAGACTGAGAGAATTCTGCACAAACAGACCTTGTTAAAATAACTTTTATCTTGGGTAGGCGCCTGTAGCTTAGTGGTTAGGGTGCTGGCCGCACATACCAAGGCAGGTGGGTTCGAACCCGCCTAGGGCCTGCTAAGCACCAATGACAACAACAAAAAAATAGCTGGGTGCCATGGCAGGTGCCAGTAGTCCCAGCTACTTGGGAGGCTTAGGCAAAAGAATCACTTGAGCCCAAGAGTTTGAGGTTGCTGTGAGCTGTGATGCCATAGCACTCTACCAAGGGCAACATAGTGAGACTCTGTCTTAAAAAAAATAGAGAGACAGGGTCGCACTCTTTCGCCTGGGCTCAAGTGATCCTCCAGCATTGGCCTCTAAAAATGTTGAGATTACAGGCATGACTCGTTTTGCACTGCCTTCTAGTTATCTATCTTACAGAGGGTGCCAAAATATGTGCACACATTATTAAAAAGGAAAAAATTCTACTAAACTGGAAATACTCAAGTCACATTTGACTTCTGCAATTATAAGACATACGAGATACAGTATACAAGACAACAAATGTTATCAGTATATATTGAGTATTACCATTTTAATACACTTTTTTCCTTTCTTAAAATGTGTATACATTTTCTTGGCACCCTCTGTGTTTGTGACAATTTTTATGTCAGACTCTCTCGATTTTTATAGTCTCACAGTAATCCTTGAAGTTAGGTTAGTATAAATTCTCAAATTGTGTTCTTCTTTTACAATTTTTTGGATATTGTAGGTGATATACATTCCCCTATAAAGTCTCAAACTAGATTTTTTAATATCTGTAAAAATAATTGCTGACATTTAGGTATGGATTGCATTGAATCTAGAGATCATTTTAGGGAGAATTGATATGTTAATATTATCCAGTCTTCCAATTCATGGACATGGTCTTTTTTTTTTTCTAAGTTCTTCTTTAATTTCCCTCAAAAATGTTTTCTAGGGGCTTGGTGCCTGTAGCTCAGTGGCTAGGGTGCCAGCCACGTACACTGGAACTGGTGGGTTCGAATCCAGCCCAGGCCTGCCAGACAACAATGATAACTACAACTAAAAAATAGCCAGGTGTCGTGGCGGGGGCCTGTAGTCCCAGCTACTTGGGAGGCTGAGGCAAGAGAATCATTTAAGCCCAAGAGTTAGAGGTTGCTGTGAGCTGTGATGTTACAGCACTCTATCCAGGGCAACAAAGTGAGATTCTGTCTCAAAAAAAAAATGATGAACCAAGATTGATATATTATTATAACTAAAATCTGTGGTTTACATTTGGATTCGCTCTTTTTGTTGTACAGTTCTGTGAGTTTTAACAAATGTATAATGTTATGTGTTCACCATTACAGTATAATAAAGAATGGTTTCACTGCCCCCCCCAAAAGAAAAAAAGACAATGATACCAGATGGAAACCTGAATCTGTACAAGGGAATGAAGAAATCAGAAATGGTTAACTAGATGGGTAAATATAAGATTGTTTAAAAAGATATTTTTTCTTATGCAGATCTCTTCAAAATATAATTAACTGTTTAAACAAAAATAATCACAATATATTAGGGGTTTATAACAAATATAAAAGTAGGTTCAGCGCCTGTGGCTCAAGCGGCTAAAGCGCCAGCCACATACACCTGAGGTGGCAGGTTCAAATACAGCCCGGGCCCGCCAAACAACAGTGATGCCTGGAACCAAAAAATAGCCGGGCATTGTGGCAGGCGCCTGTAGTCCCAGCTACTTGGGAGGCAGAAGCAGGAGAATCACTTGAGTCCAGGAGTTGGAGGTTGCTGTGAGCTGTGATGTTACAGCACCCTACCCAGAGCGACAGCTTGAGGCTCTGTGTCAAAAAAAAGAAAACAAATATAAAAGTAAAGTGCATGGCAACAACAGCACAAAAGTCAAGAGGAGAGAAATGAAGATATACTATTGTAAGGTTCATTTTTTTTTTTTTTTGAGACAGAGTCTGACTCTGTTACCTAGGCTAGAGTGCAGTGGCACAATCATAGCTCACTGCAACCTGACATGAAATTTACCATAGTAACCATTTTTAAGTGTATAGTTCAGTAGTGTTAAGCAAATTTACATTGTTCAGTCAATCTCCAGAACTCTTTTTATCTTGGAAAACTGAAGCTCTATATCCATTAAACAACAGTTCACTACTCCCCTTTTCCTCTAGCCCCAGTGGCTTCCATTCTACTTTTTTGTCTCTGTGAAAATTTGATGACTTTAAGTACCTTGTACAATTGGAATCATATAGTATGTTTTTGTGACTTATTTCATTTACCATAATGTCTTTAATGTTCATCTCTGTAGCATGTGTCAGAATTTCCTTCCTTTTAAAGGCAATGATATCGCATTGTATGGGTAACACCACGTTTTGTTTATATCTTTATCCATCAGTGGGCACCTGCATTGCTTTTACCTTTGGGCTATTGTGAATAATGCTGCTATAAACATAATTATATAAATACTTCTTTGAGTCCTGGCTTTTGATTCTTTTGGATCTATACCAAAAAATGGAATTGCTGGATCATACAGTAATTCCATTTTTAATTACTAATCTTATATTTTTATAAGAGACATATCTAAAATACATAAATAACTCTCAAAATTCAGTAATAAGGAAACAAACAACTTGATAAAATTAGAGCAAATGATTCGAACAGATGCTTTACAAAAAATGATGTATGGATAGCAAAAAAAAAAAAAAAAAACCACTTGAAAAGATGCTCAAAGTCATTACTACCATTAGGGAAGTGCAAATTGAAACCATGAAATACTACCATATGCCTTTCACAATGGCAAAAATTAAAAAGACTGACTATACCAAGTATTGGCAAGAATGAAAAGGAACTGGGACTCTCATACACTGCTGGAAGAAATGCAAAATCATATAATCACTTTATAGAATATTTAGCCATTTCTTTAGAAGTTAAACAAACACCTACCTTATGATCCAGGCCTTCTACTCCTATGTATTTACTCAAGAGAAAAGAAAGCAATATCCACACAAAGACTTATACATGAATGTTCATAGCAGTTTTATTTGTAATAGCTAAAAATTGGAAACATCCAGGGCTGGGCGCCATGGCTCACGCCTGTAATCCCAGCACTTGGGAGGCTGAGGCAGGTGGATTGCCTGAGCTCACAGGTTCAAGACCAGCCTGAGCCAGAGCAAGACCGTGTCTCTAAAAATAACCGGGCATCGTGGCAGGCACCTGTAGTCCCAGCTACTCAGGAGGCTGACGCAAGAGAATAGCTTGAGCCCAAGAGTTTGAGGTTGCTGTGAGCTATGATGCCACAGCACTCTACCAAGGGTGGCAAAGTGAGATTATGTCTCAAAAAAAAAATAAGTTAATAAATAAAATAAAAATTGGAAACATCCTAAATGCCCATCAACAGGTGACAAGATAAACAAATCATGGTGGAGCCATACAATGTAATACTCAGCAATAAAAGTGATGAATTATTGGTATGTGTAACAGCATAGACTTGTAAACTAATCATGCTATATGAGAGAACACAGACTGAGTACGTTTATATAAAATTGTAGAAAATATAACAAGCACAATGCAGGGGTATATGGCACACATCCTGTGTTGGGCTCAACCACAACTTGGACTTTACCTAACAAATGCAAACAATGCAACCTAATCATATGTGCCCTTATATTGAACCAAAATAAAATAATATCCTAGAAAGCTCAAAACAATTCATAGTGACAGAAAGATCAGTGGTGCCTAGGGTGGGGAGGGGTTAGAGGGAGGAAACAGTTGGTTGGAGAGGCAGCAGGACAATTTTGAGGATAATAAGAACGTTCATTATTTTGCTTGCAATGATGATTTCATGGGTATACGTAATATGTCAAATTATACATTTTTAATATCTGCATTTTTTTTGGAGACAGAGTCCCACTATACTGCCCTCAGTAGAGTGCTGTGGCGTCACAACTCACAGCAACCTCCAACTCTTGGGCTTAAGCGATTCTCTTGCTTCAGCCTCCCGAGTAGCTGAGACTACAGGCACCTGCCACAACACCCGGCTATTTTTTTGTTATAGTTGTCATTGTTGTTTAGCAGGCCCAGGCCAGATTTGAACCTACCAGCCCCTGTGTATGTGGCCAGCACCCTAACCACTGAGCTACGGGCACCAAACCTGAAATTTTTATATATATTACACCTCAATAAAAACAGGCAAAAAATCCCCCAGACTTGAGTTTATCATCTCTTCCCCAAAATGGTGTATCTATTTTCTTACATGATCTTGAAAGCAGGGAGAGAGACAAATTTTGCCAAGGGTTAACCTTTTCAAGTGTGTTCTTTTATAAACTCAATAATTCATGTTCTAAGATTGCTCTCCATTCAAACGTGCTTCCTTTGTACTAGAAAAGGCACACCAAACCCAAATATAGAGCAATGGAGTAATACTGTCTTGGCTGTGACAAAAATATCAAAAAGCAGCCTTTGGGACTTTTGCTTCTGGGAAGATGGAGTGCATGTACTTTTCCTTATTCCTCCTGCTAAGTACTGTGAAAACCCATAAGTTTTATGTGTTAAATAAGCAGAAGATGACTCTGAACGGTGGAGAGAAAAAGGCAAAGTCACTAGGAGCCACAGCATCAAAGTAACAACATAGCTGCAAATTCCAGTTTCTTTTTGTCTCCTAACTTCCAGACTGGGTGTGGGAAGAGCCAGCAACTCAGAAACATCAATAGGTACAGATAAAAAACTAAAAACCAAACCAAACCAAAAACCTCCAAGAAAAGTCTATGCTTTCTACCCAAAGGACCAGGGAAAGGACATTCTAGCAAGACCGAACATTTCTAGGCAATAATAGCTGCACTCCAGTCAAACATCACAGAAAAAAACTGGCCCCACCCTGTCAGCAAAGGCCAAATGGGGAGCCTAGACTGTTACCCTTGCCAGATGATAAGGAGGTGCCCCAAACCACCCCTCACCCCCACCCAGGTGGTATCAGAGAAGGCTGAGTGGGAAGGCAGGACTATTATCTCTGTAGAGTAGTAAGCAGCCCCCTCACTCCTTGTGTTAATGGAAACCATATGGAGAGCCTGGACTTTCACCCCTCTTAGGCAATAACAAGGTACTCCTCCCCCTCATCTCTGGGGTGGTATTAGAAGAGACAGAATCGAGAGTTTGAACTTTCACCACCACTTAGTGTTAATGAAGTCATCTTCCCACAATGGCTTCAAGAGAGGCAATGATGAAGCACTTTCAACTCTCCCAGCCAGGCTGGTATCAGTGGAAGCCTGGTGGGAAGCCCAAACTCCCACACCTGCCCAGCAATAACAAAGAGCACCCCCCACCCCCCCCACCCCACCCCCCCGCTACATGTCAACAAAAGCTGAGCAGAGATCGT
Source organism: Otolemur garnettii (assembly GCF_000181295.1). NCBI lineage: Eukaryota > Metazoa > Chordata > Mammalia > Primates > Galagidae > Otolemur > Otolemur garnettii. Next base: position 3,760,311 of record NW_003852553.1, on the reverse strand, counting down.
GGACTTTCACCTTCACCTGGCAGTAGTAAGGCAGTGTCCCCACTTATCCTGCCTGAGCAGTGTCGGGGAGGGTCTGCTAAAATGCAAATTTTAAATAATATTTAGAATCTCACAACATAATGCCCCAAATATCTTGGTTTCAATTTTAAAAAATTACACTCTGGGCACGGTGGCCCACGCCTGTAATCCTAGCACTCTGGGAGGCCGAGGTGGATGGATCGCCTGAGTTTAGGAATTTGAGACCAGCCTGAGCAAGAGTAAGACCCCCATCTCTAAAAAAACAAAGAGCTGGGCATTGTGGTGGGCACCTATAATCCTAGCTACTTGGGAGGCTGAGGCAAGAGTGTCACTTGAGCCCAAGAGTTTGAGGTTGCTGTGAGCTATAACGTATAGCACTCTACTGGGACAAGAAAGTGAGACTCTGTCTCAGAAAAAAAAAATCACTCATTATATCAAGAACCAGGAAGACTTCAACTTGAATGAGAAAAGACAATTAACCAAGATAACAGAATCCTTAGAATTACTTGACAAGGATTTTATTTTATTTTATTTTATTTTTTGAGACAGAGTCTCACGATGTCACCCTCAGTAGAGTGCCATGGCATCATAGCTCACCACAACCTCAATCTTTTGGGCTCAAGCAATTCTCTTGCCTCAGCCTCCCAAGTAGCTGGGATTACAGGTGCCTACCACAATGCCTGACTATTTTTAGAGAGGAGGTCTCGCTCTTGCTCAGGCTGATCTCAAACCCGTGAGCTCAGGCAATCCACTTGCCTCGGCCTCCCAAGTGTTGGGATTATAGGCATGAGCCACCGTGCCCAGCCCAGAATTACTTGACAAGGATTTTAGCTGGGCGTGGTGGCTCATGCCTGTAATCCCAGCACTGTGGGAGGCTGAGGCAGGAGGATTTCTTGAGGTCAGGAGTTTGAGGCTTGCCTGAGTGAGAGTGAGACCCCGACTCATGAAAAAAATGGAAAAACCCATCCTGGCGCCACAGCAAGCACCTGTAATCCCACCGGCTTCGGAGGCTGAGGCAGCAGGATTCCCATAGCCTCAGCGGTGAGATATGATGCCATTGCACTCTGCTCAGGGCATAGGGTAGAACTCTGTTTAGACAACAAGAAAAAAAAAGGATTTTAAAGTAGCCATCATAAAAATACCTTGGTTAACAATTACAAACATGAGGCAGGGCACAGTGGCTCATGCCTGTAAGCCCAACACTCTGGGAGGCCCAGGCAGGCTGATTACCTGAGCCAGAGAGAGACCCCATCTCTAAAAATAGCCAGGTGTTGTGGTGGGTACCTGTAGTCCCAGCTACTTGGGAAGCTGAGACAAGACAATAGCTTGAGCCCAGGAGTCTGAGGTTGCTGTGAACTATGACGCCAGGATACTCTACTGGGACAAGAAAGTGAGATTCTACCTCAAAAAAAAAAAAAAAGCAATTACAAACATTTTGAACAAATGAGGAAGAACAAAGTGGAAAATTTCTACTAAAATTAGCAAATAACTGAAATAAAAAACTTGATGCATAGACTCAACTGGAGTATATAGAGGACAGAGAAGAGAATCAGAATTGGAGGATAGAATAGAATTTATCCAATCTGAACAAGAAAAAATAGATTGGGGAAAAAAGGAACAGAGCTTCAGGGACATGTGAGACTATAACAAAAAATCTAATACTCAGATCACAGGAGTTCCAGAAGGAGAGGAGAAAAGAGGTAGCTAGAAAGTTCTGAAATTTGGCAAAAGACATAAACCTAAAGGTTACGAAGTTGAGAAAATCCCAAACAGGGTAGATCTAAAGAAATTCATGCCAAAACTCATGCTAGTGAAACTTCTGAAAATTAAGACAAGGAAAATATCTTGAAAACAACTAGAGAGAAATGACACGTTACCCTCTAAGAGCAAAACAATTTTAATGAGAGTTAAGTAAATTTCTTCTCATCAGAAACCATGCCAGCCAGCAGGAATGCCACAACATTTTGCAAGTGTTGGAAAAAACTTTCAACATAGAGTTATATAGCAAAAATATCCTTTAGGAATGAAGAGGAAATCAAGATATTCTAAGAGAATTTGTTCCCAGCAGACTTACTTTAATGAATGGCTAAAGGAAGTTCTCTAAACAGAAAGAAAATGATAAAAGAAGAAATCTTGCTCCATCAGGCAGGAAGAAAGAATAATAGAGCAAAAATATGGGTAAATGTAATCGAAAGTCATTCTTTTTTTGAGTTTCTAAGCTATGCTCGACAGTTGAGACAGAATTATAACACTGCCTTATATAGTTTTTAATGTATGTAGAGGAAATAATATGATTACAAATGAGGGAGAGTTAAGAATTATAAAAAGAAGTAAGGTTTCAACACTTCATTCAAACTGGTAAAATGTTGACACCAGTAGACTGATAAATAATGTTTATATAATGTAATACTTAGAGCAAACATTAAGGGGATAGATCCAAAGAACACTAAAGCTAAATCCAAATTGAATTCTAAAAAATGGTCAAGCAGCGCACAGAAAGGAGGAAAAAAAGTTATTCTGGTGACAAATGAGAGGCTGGTGGGGGTGAGGGAGAGAGTGGAGACATCTCCACCTCTACACCAGGGTGACTCCAGAGCTAACCTAGACGTTTTTGCCCAAGGGAGCATACTCCAGCCTGCTGCTGTGGGATGCATTAAGGACGGGGATAGAGAGAGGAAACTTCCAGGCTCTTCCACAGAGCTTTGCCTTGGTAGACTGGTTTATACTGGTGGTTTATATTGGTACTGTTTATGCTGGTACTCAAAGAAGGCTCTGCCATCATGCCAGATGAGGCTCCTTGCAAAAGCCTTGTACTCAGCTAACTTAACACTGTAAAGTATCCCTCCTAGGGCAAGATGGTATGCTTGTGTTCTTTTTTTTTGAGACAGAGCCTCAAGCTATCCCCCTGGGCAGAGTGCCATGGCACCACACCTCACAGCAACCTCCAACTCCTGGGCTCAAGCGAGTCTCCTGCCTCCGCCTCCCAAGTAGCTGG
>NW_003852553.1:3755385-3757275 GCF_000181295.1 Otolemur garnettii | reverse complement strand
GCTATTTTTTTTTTTTTGGTTGCAGCCGTCATTGTTGTTTGGCGGCCCGGGCTGGATTCGAACCCACCACCTTAGGTGTATGTGGCTGGCGCCTTAGCCGCTTGAGCCACAGGCACCAAGCCTGTTTGTGTTCTGATTACAAAAACCCAAAGCTCCAATTTGTGTGTGACCAACACTGTTGGTAAAACGGAATTAAGATGGCTTTGAAAAGGTTTCGATGCAGCTTTGGCAAGCGCGAGAAGCAAGCTTAATCCATTTGGATCTGTGCCCTAAATGCTTAAGCAATATTTGGGTTCAAAATTGGACAACCATGGGAATGGGTGGAGGGAGGGGGATTGGAGGGATCACTTCTGTGGTTTATCTTACAAGGGTACAAGTGAATCTTTCTAAGAGTAGAATATGAATGTTTTAACACAATAACTAATAAAATGACATGAAGGCTCTGTCAACCAGTTTGATGGAATATTTCAAATTGTGTGTGAAAACACCACACTGTACCCCAGAAGTGCATTAATGTACATAGTTACCATTCAATAAAAAAAAAAAAATCGGACAACCTTGGCAAACTTTCCCTACCAGATATAAAAACCTGTTTTAACTGGCATCTTCAGTCTTTGAACAAGTCAGGAGAAAATGAACACTGAGTTCCAGAATAGTGCAACTTGCCTTTTATTTTATTATGGGCAGGAATTCTGTATCCTTTCAAGTAGGTTCTGAGCCTACCCATCTCGCAGTAGACCACTTCCTAGGACCTGCTGGTCCTGTGTTGCTGGCTCTTCCGATCTTAAGTCTCCCAGAAGATACCTCTGAAGACTTTTCATTACAGCTGTTTATAATTTCTATACTTTTTAAAAAAGAAGAAAGGTGGGCGGCACCTGTGGCTCAAAGGAATAGGGTGCCGGCCCCATATACCGGAGGTGGTGGGTTCAAACCCAGCCCGGCCAAAAACTGAAAAAAAAAAAAAAAAAAGAAAAAAGAAGTAAGGTAACTATGCATTACATGCCATTCATTATCCCAAATGCCATTTTGGTAATCAGGTCAACATGACAGCATCTTAATATTCTCAATAATGGCACTACAAATATTAAAATCCATATACAGTAAAAAGAATAAGTTAGTCACGGGAAGTGACTTACAGACACAATATATAGATGATTAAATTTAGCAGGTTTGTGGACAATTGATATTATTGCAATATAAAGTCTTCTAGTTTGTGTTTTCTTACATTTCTATTATAATATTAATAGCATTTTATAGTTTTCTCTATAGAGTTTTTGCATAATTATGGTAGATTTATTTTAAGTATGCAGTAGTTTTGATGCCATTGTAAACGATTTCTCTTAAAATTTCATTTCCTAAAAAAAAAATTCATTTCCTATATATTTTTTGATGGCATATAAAAATGCACCTAATTTTGTTTATTAAAATCATTTTTTTTCTTTTTTTTAGAGACAGAGTCTCATTTTATTGCCCTCGGTAGAGTGCCATGGTGTCACAACTCACAGCAACCTCCAACTCCTGGGCTTAAGCAATTCTCTTGCCTCAGCCTCCAGAGTAGCTGGGACTGCAGGTGCCAGTCACAAGGCCTGGCTATTTTTTTGTTGTAGTTTGGCCGGGGCTGGGTTTGAACCCGCCACCCTGGGTATATGGAGCCAGGGCCCTATTCACTGAGCCATAGGAACCACCCTGTTTATTAAAATCTTATCCCAGGTAGTGCCCGTAGCTCAGTGGGTAGGGCGCCAGCCACATACACCTGGGCTGGGGGGTTCGAATCCAGCCAGGGCCAGCTAAACAAACTGCAACCCCTCCACCCCCAAAAATAGCCAGGGGTTGTGGCAGGTGCCTGTAGCCACAGCTACTTGGGAGGCTGAGGCAAGAGAATCACTTAAG
>NW_003852553.1:3748118-3754180 GCF_000181295.1 Otolemur garnettii | reverse complement strand
AAAAAAAAAAAAAAAAAAAATAAATTGCAAAGAAATAAACAAATTTAATAATGTTAAATCACAATGATCACTCTAAAATGCTCATGTTTTCTTTGGATTTTATATTTAAAGTTTGTTTATATTGCAATTTTTTTTTCCCTAAAAGAATACAGTGATACAGTGATGGTTTTGGAGTAAAAACGCCTGGGTTCAAAATTCTGATTCTATCACTTTTTAGCTACGTGACTTTGGGCAAGTCACATATTCCTCTAACTCATTTTTCTCATCTTAGCCTCTACATGTGGCTTAGTAGCATCAGTCCCACCTGGAAACTTTTTAAAAGTGTAAATTCTTGGCCCCACCCCATCCCTACTGATCTAGAAGCTCTGACTATGGCAACCAACGCTTCTGCATCCACAGGCCCTCCCTCCTGCTGGACACTAAATTTTGAGAACAATTGTTCTCAGCTACTGCGATGCCTTTCATGGCTTCTGTTCATCTCTGTGAAGGTGATTATAGCTGATCTACTTTCTGGTATTGTCTCTAGTAAGCAATGGATTGTAGATATTCAAAGAAAACTTCAAACAAAAGTAAATTTTGCGAGAGTGACAGAAGACCCTCCAATAAAGGATGCACATTTTCAGCAGCAGACTTTCAATGTCCAACATGTCTGGTGTTGGGCAATGGGATTGGAAAACTGGGAAGGGCTGGGCTGCACTTTGAACTTTGTACCCTAGTTCTAGGCACAAAGACAAAATTCATTCCAACAAGTATGACACAATATGGAAGTAATAATAGCAGTAGTCCTAAAGAGTGGCTGGGAACAACAAATAAAATGGTCAGCATAAGGGACCAAACCTGAGAGTGGAGCAATGGGATTTTTCAACAAGAAAGCAGAACTTGGCTACCAAGACTCCTAGGGGAAGGCAACATTCAGAGTGTGAGATGGACAGACAGCTAGGTGGGAAGTCTCTATAAGGAACGTCTGCTAGCTGATGCAAGGACCGCAGTCTCCAGAACAAGTACAGGCAAAAGCCCGGCGGGACCCAGACCTACAGGGCAAATTACCCACACTGAGACTTGGATACCTGGAACAAGGCAGAATGACCACATGTCAGGAACAATGTGGATATTACTGGTCCTCAGAGTTGAACAGCAGCTGGGCCAACTTGATGGCCCTCGGGGTCTCCTACAGCCTTCTTATCCAAGGGGGGCTTATTGTCGTAGGGCTGAGGTCAAACTGAGTCTGGATGTGGGTCAAAGTGGCTGGAGCTGTGGGAGAGATGGGCTACAGACAAGGTCACATAACCCAGAGAAGTGCCTCTGAGGGAGAAAATTTCAGGCCAGCAAGGGGCAAAATGATAGTAATACCGCTGCCTGGTCAGACATCTCCACAATCTATAGGCAACTGTGCTTTAAAAGGAAATAGATAAGTAAAAAATGCATATATTGGCATTTTAAACATTTAAAATTTTGCATAAGTAATGCATTCACATAGTTGTAAGTTCAAAGCATAAAAGAGTCCGTAGTGAAAAAATTCTTTTCATCCCTGTTGCCCCAGACATCCATTCTTCCTTAGTGTTATTATTTGTTTTTCTCTCTGTGTGTGTGTACATATATATTCTTTATGTATATATATTTCTTTTTTGTGTTTTGCGTATACATATCATGTCCCCCTTTTACCTAAATGACAGCATACTACATTGTTTTTCTCCATGCTTCTTCCTATTAACAGTATATCTTGGATGTATTTCCATTTTACTACACAGAGGGCTTTCTCATTTCTTCTTCTCCATTGCATGGTATTCTATGAATGTACCAGAATTTATGTAATTAATCTTCTGCTGAGGGACATTTAGGTTGTTTTCAAACTTTGGTGTTCAAAATAGCCTTGTACACGGTTATTTCACATGTATGTAAATACTTCCGTAGGGTAAATCTGAATTAATTGCAGAATTATTGGATCAAAAGATGTATGTATTTGCAATTTTGATAAACTTTGCAATATGTAACCCCTGGAGTTACACCCATTTACACTCCGCTGGCAATTTTTAAGAACACCTAGCAACTAAACGTTTTCACTATGTATCTTATTTATGTAAAAAGGCTGACACTATGACTACAGAAAAATGTGTTGTGGGAATGGTCCCTACAAGTCTAGGTTGCCAGGTAAGGCTGAACCTGAGTGGCTCATGTCTTTTGTGAAGTTGTGGAAAGCTGTTACTTACTATTATTAAGTAATCTTTATAATTTGGAATATTACAGTTCCCTCATTTTATAAAGCTGAAATGTGCACCATAACCCTATGACAATAACCAAAATAAATACACTGCTTCATAGTTAATGAAGTGTTTTCTGTCATATAGAGGTTGTCCCAAAGGTCACCATACATAGGCAAATTAACAAACTCATGGTATGCTTTATATTTTATATATTTTAATATTTTTAATATGTGTATGTCAACACATAGAGAAATATTTTGTAAAATTTCATAATGAATATTTTGTAAATAAAGAGTACATTGAGTTACAATTTCCCATTTTCCTTTAGGATACCCTGTAGATTTTAAACCTACCTTTCTAGGAATCTAAAATCTAGGTTTAGGCCAGGTGTGGTGGCTTACACCTGTAATCCTAGCACTCTGGGAGACCTAGGCATGTGGATTGCCTGGTCTCAGGAGTTTGAGATCAGCCTGAGCAAGAGTGATATCCCATCTCTACTCAAAATAGAAAAACTAGCCAGGCATTTTGGCGGGTGCTTGTTGGGAGACTGAGGCAAGAAGATTGCTTGAGCCCCAGAGTTTGAGGCTGCTGTGAGCTATGATGTCACAGCACCCTACTGGGGCAACAAAGTGAGATTGTGTCTCAAAAAAATAAATAAAACAAAATAAAATCTAGGTTTAAAATAACATACTGAATCTTAAGAACTTTGCTTAAGAAATACTAGAAAAAAGCTGGGTGTGGTGGCTTGTTCCTCTAATCTTAGCTACTTTGGAGGCTTAAGTGGGAGGAGTGCCTGAACCCGGAGTTCAAGGTCAGCCTGGCCTACATAGTGAGAACGCTGTCTCCTAAAAGAAAAAAAAGAAAATACTAAAAAAATCGAAAGAAAACTAGGGCAAGAAGTCATTTGTCAAATTTATATTAGCATATTCCTCATGTCCGCTGGCCCAGTTCAGTTCTATACTTCAAAGCAGTTATTTTTCTCTTTAATAGTGTTCAGAACTCCTAGTGGCTCTTGAATCAGGCCCATGTATTAGAAATGAGTGACAGCATCATATTATCATGGCTGATTCCCATTTTCATCATTCTTGCAAAACCTCTTTGCACTCCAAGACAATGAAAAATGCAAAAAGCTACGACAAACAGCTGAGTCAAGATCCAATTCTCCAGTATGCTCATTCTTATTAAGTAAGTTCTACATAACCTATTGACAAAGGAGATTGAATAACACATTTTGGCAGAAATGAAAATTACTGACAAACAGCTACATGGTACTAGATGCAAAGGCATGACAAGAATCTTTCTGTGGAATCTTTTACCACCCATTTATTTGGCACAGATCATGTGACTATCATTACAGCTTGTGGGAGAGGAATAGAATTTGCTTGTGCTGTGCAGCAAGCCTTAAAGTGGTTTATTTTTTCCTCTGCAAAGTCCCTGGTCATGAGAATCTTGAAAAGCTTAACAGCAGGAGATAATGCTATTCACTTGGAACATAACCAAAGCCCATTTTTCACTGTTAATTTGGCCACAGATGTTTCATGAAATTGATGGAGCGATATGTCAATCATATAATCCTAGCATTGTAAAAGATCTATTTGTCAAGACCTTTTTTTTTTTTTTTTTTTGCAGTTTGGCTGGGGCTGGGTTTGAACCCACCACCCTTGGGATATGGGGCCGGTGCCCTACTCACTGAGCCACAGGTGTCACCCACAAAGACCTTTTTAATAGAAGATTCTCATGTCTGTATTTAATAATATTAGTTGTCTAGACAGCCTTCATTTATACTGTGCTGGGTTGGCCTCATTTTGTCCTTGTTTTTTTTCAACAGTTGTGGATAAGAACTCACCAATGACTTCCAGTTAAGAACCATACATCCACATCATGAGTTCTAGAAGAAAATATGGGTGAGAGTCTCCAGAACGGCATTCATCAAATTTTAAAGTGCCAGGCAGAGCCTGTGGCTCACTGAGTAGGGTGCTGGCCCCATATACCGAGGGTGGCAGGTTTGAACCCAGCCCCAGCCAAACTGCAACCAAAAAAAAAAAAAAAATAGCCAGGCATTGTGGCAGGCACCTGTAGTACCAGCTACTGGGAGGCTGAGGCAAGAGAATCACCTAAGCCCAAGAGCTGGAGATTTGTGAGCTGTGAGCCCATGGCACTCTACTGAGGGTGACAAAGTGAGATTCTGTCTCTTAAAAAAAAAAAAAAAGAAAGAAAGAAAAGTTTTTAAAGTGCTAACTAATTATCTGGAAAAAACTCATTAAATGCACTCTGCTTCAATAGGTCCGAGACCTGATATTCTTCATGCCTAACAGAATGCAAGTAATGCCCATCTGAGGACCAAATGTTGGTAGCAAAACTGCCCTCTAACCTGGGAGAGGATAAAACTTTTATAATTATGACTCAAAGTGCAAAAGCAATAAGGAAAAACAGATAAATTTGGTTACACTAAAATAACTCAATTGCATGCAAAACCAAAACCCCTTTAGAATAAAAAAAAAAAAAGAATGACAAGAGGGGGGAAATAGTTGTGATTTCTATCACAAAGAGTTATTATCCCCAATATGTGAAAAACTTTTAAAAATAGAGAAGAAAAAGACTAACAATTCTAGAAGATGGGTTCAAGATATGGGAAATAAATGCAAAGGGCTCTCTAACATATGGAAAGAGCTCAATCTTGCTCACAGTAAGAGAAATGCGAATTGAAACTGCACTGAGATACCTTTTCTCTCCTACTAGGATAGCAAAAATCCAAAAGCTTGACAGTCTTCTCTGTTGGTATTCCCACTTTTAGGAATCTATCACAAGGGTACATTATTAAAAAAAAAAAAGAAAGAAAGTACAAATCTATTTAGTGCAGCCTTAATTACAGTAGCAAAAGACTGGAAGAACTCTAATGTCCATTGGGGGTTTAGTTTGTAAATTCTGATACATCTACACAATGAGGTACTACTTAAGTATAAGGGAGAATAAAGAATATTTGTACACACTGCTCTGAATTATTACACAGGGTATAATGTTAAGTATAAAAAGCAAGGTAGAGGGATTTAAAAAAAAAAAACCTGATAAATGAAGAAAAGGAATCAAGATCTTAAACTGCCTTTCTTGTACAAATTGACTTCAGGGTAACCACGCAGTAAATGAGGGAAATTTTCTCTCTATGGAAGTATTCCAATTTAAAAGTGAAGAAGGAATGATAGAATTAGAACAGTGGTTCTCAAATCCAGTAGTCTCTAGATTCTTTCAGGGATCCATGAGGTCAAACTATTTTCCTAATAATACTAAGATGTTAATTACCCCTTTCACTAAGTTGATGGTGCAAAAGCACGATGACTAAAACTGCTAGGTTCTCAGCACAAATCAAGGTAGTAGTACCCACTGTCCAATATAGTCCTGCTTCACTGCCACATTCACAGTAAACAAAATTGCTAGTCTCATCGAAGAATGTCCTTGTTGAAGCAGCCAAAATTAATTTTGGATGGGCACAGCAACTGGCACCTCTAATCCCAGTGCTTTAGGAGGCTAAGTCAGGAGGCTCATTTAAGGGCAGGAGTTTGAGAAGCCTGGGCAATACAGTGAGACCCTGTCTCTACCTAAAAGTGAAAAATTAGTGAGACCTTACCGCTAAAAATTATATATATATGATATATATTATTAAATCTCAACCTTTGGCTATATATCTTTTAAATATTATTATTATTTTGAGACAGTCTCAAGCTGTCACCCTGGGTAGAGTGCTGTGGCGTTACAGCTGACAGCAAACTCAAACTCGTGGACTCAAGCAATTCTCTTGCCTCAGCCTCCCAAGTAGCTGGGACCACAGGCACCTGCCACCATGCCTGCCTTTTTTTTTTTTTTTTT
>NW_003852553.1:3739255-3747987 GCF_000181295.1 Otolemur garnettii | reverse complement strand
CCTGCCATAACGACCGGCTTTGTTTTGTTGCAGTTCGGCTGGGGCCAGGTTTGAACCCGCCACCCTTGCTATTCGGGGCCAGCGCCCTACTCAATGAGCCACAGTAGAATATCCATAATTATCTATAGAGGCTATTAAAATTCTCCTCCATTTTCTTTTTCTTTTATTTTTGAGGCAAGAGTAAAACAAATTTTATTGAGGAAGAGGGCCGCCCTCTTTTTAATATTCTGTATGATGAAATGGGAACTATGCATGAAGCATTTCAGCTGCACTCTGAGGAATAATGGCTATCTGGAGGAAATGAAATTGTGCAATTGAATTGAGAGCTGAACTAGCCACTTTTTTCTTGGAACAGCATTTTTACTTGAAATAACCACTGAAAGGAAAACTATGTTTATTCAGACAACATTATGTGGCAGACATTTTCTTGAAAAATTAAGAAGTGAGCCTTGTCACATACAAAGAAAACAACTTGACAATGATAAAATTGAAGCTTTCAAATGAATATTGGAATTTTGGAAAACTTGTATCTGCCACTGTGAGTTTACTATCTTATCAATATTTAAAGACTTTTCTGAAGACTTGGTGGAGATATTAACAAATGTGACTTTTTTAGATATGGTATTATGAAATGTGTCAACGTTTATAATATCTGCATAATTCAGTGAACCAGTATTTTTGAACCGACTAAGGCATGATGTTACAAAACCATGGATGTATCAAAGGTCCATTCAAAGTACACAGTAGATTTTAATGAAAGAGTAAAAAGAGTACATTGACGTGGTTTCAGATTCCACATCACAATTAACCTTTAAGAAACTCCTACTTCTTTGTAAATAAAATATCCATAATTATCTATAGAGGCTATTAAAATGCTCCCCCGTTTTCTTTTTCTTTTCTTTTCTTTTTTTTTTTTTTTGAGGCAAGAGTAAAACAAAGTTTATTGAGGAAGAAAGTTTACAAAGCATGATATGTTCGCCATAGATAGTGATGGGGCTCCATTGCCATGGGAAATGGGTAGAGTTCTCTGTTTCCTAACTATGTATCTATGTGAGGCTGGGTAGACTTCTGCATATCGACAACAGATTGAATATAAAAGGCATAAAAATCCAACTATATTCTACTAAGGTAAATATTAAAGAGATTTACACAAATGTACAGTGCCACTTTTCTCATTTTTTTGTTTTTGTTTTAGGGAATATGGTTATCTTTCATAAAATACATTATACTTATTATTGTTACTTTTTTTGTTTATTTATTTATTTTGAGACAGAGCCTCAAGCTTTTGCCCTTGGTAGTGTATTGTGATGTCACAGCTCACAGTAACTTCAAACTCTTGGCCTTAAGCGATTCTCTTGCCTCAGCCTCTCAAGTAGCTGGGATCACAGACGCCCGCCACAATGCCCACAACGCCTGGCTATATTTTTGTTGTTGGTTGTCATTGTTGTTTAGCTGGCCCAGGGCCAGGTTTGAATCCACCAGCCTTGGTGTATGTGGCTGGCACCCTACCAACTGAGCTACTGGTACCACCCCTGTGAAGTATTCTTGGTAAAAAATAAATAAATAAACAAAAATCAAACCTGACTCTGATAAAGCTTCTTTTTTTTTTTTTTTGAGATGGAGCCTCAAGCTATCCCCCTGGGTAGAGTGCCATAGCATCACAGCTCACAGCAATCTCCAACTCCTGGGCTCAAGCGAGTCTCCTGCCTCAGCCTCCCAAGTAGCTGGGAACACAGGCGCCCGCCACAACGCCTGGCTATTTTTTGGTTGTAGCCATCATTGTTGTTTGGCGGGCGGGGCTGGATTCGAACCCGCCACCTTAGGTGTATGTGGCTGGCACCTTAGCCGCTTGAACCACCGGCGCCGAGCCTGATAAAGCTTCTTAATTCACCTACCAGTTTATATGAAATAAAGGAGCAAGAGGAATCTGTTAAAGATACTCTAGGGTGCAATAAGCAAAATCTAGAATAACAGGTCATTCAACAGGACAAATCACCCTAGTTCTTCAATGAATAAACTTCAAGGAAAACAAAAAAAAGAAGGAGTAACTTATGGATTTCTGTCTCCATTGTTTGGAATGCTTTGCTCTGCTTTTCCATTTGGTGAAGTCTTACTCATTTTTCAAGTCCAAGCTCAAATATTACACCTCAGTGAAGCCTTTTCTGCCTTCCCCAGGCAGAACCATTACTCTCTCTTTCACATGCCAATGTCATTTCATAAAGGTCTTTAGTTTAAACTTACCACACTATATTATAGTGTCTATTTTCATGTTCATTCTCTCCCTGAGCATCAATAGCATCTTCTCCACACTTATATATTTCCCAAGACTCAACACTAGTTTTGGCTCATAGTAGACAACAGATGTTTATTACGTGAATGGATGGTATGGTGGTTGTATCTCTGCTTGAAGTCCATGAACCTACTCTTCATTTCTTTTCTGATGAATTCTACTGCCTTTGTCCCCCCTACATCTTCAGATTCTTTTGTTGTTGTTGTTGAGACAGAGTGTCACTATATTGTCCTCGGTAGAGTGCTGCAGCATCACAGCTCACAGCAACCCCAAACTCTTGGGCTCAAGCAATTCTCTTGCCTCAGCCTCCCAAGTAGCTGGGACTACAGGCACCCACCACAACACTCAGCTATTTTTTTGTTGCAGTTGTCATTGTCGTTTAGCTGGCCCGGGCTGAGTTCGAACCTGCCATCTTCAGTGCATGTGGCTGGCGCCATAACCAGTGTGCTACGTGCTCTGAGCCCATCTTCAGGTTCTTCACCACATTCTTTTATCCAGGAAGCCAGACTGGACTGGACACTAAGGTTCTGATCAGGCCTAATAGTGACCAGAGACAAGTTTAACTGTTAGCAAAAATATTGCTTGGGGGTTTAGTTGTTGTTGTTGTTGTTGTTGTTGAGACAGAGTCCTGGGTGGAGGGAGGGCAGTGGCATCATCATAGCTCACAGCAACCTCAGATTCCTGGGCTCAGGGGATTCTCCTGTGTCAGTCTCACTAGTATCTGGGACTACAGGCAACCACCACCGTGCCCGGCTAATTTTTTTTATATTTTAATTTTTGTAGAGACAAGGGTCTCTTGCTCAGGCTGGTCTCAAACACCTGAGCTCAAGCAATCCTCATGCCTCAGCCTCCCAGAGTGTTAGGATTACAGATGTGAGCCATCATGACTGCTGATAATCAAAAATGGTTATTGAGTGCCCACTGTATGGCAGGCACTGCTCCAAATGCAGAATGGTTTGAGGGTTAAGCAATTGGGGCCTGTGGTCGTCTGCTGGCATCCTATTTAGGAGATAGCCAGCAATCAGATGAATACATAAAAATAATTCCAGCTAGGGTAGGTGTTCTGAAGAAATAAACTAGATACTGTGATAAGGAATCAGGGTGTGTGCGTACATGTGGGAGAGGAAAGGGTACTCTAACCAGAGTTGTAAGGAAATAAGTGACATTTAAGCTGAGATTCAAGGGAGCCGGCGAGGCATGGAAATGGGGGAAGAACTTGACTTACAGGCTTGGGGAAAGTAAGTGCAAAGGACTTGAGGCAGGGAATTGCTTGGTTTGCTCTAATTGTTGGAAGGCTAAGGCGACTTGGGAGTAGTGAGAGCAGATGAGTGCAATGCGAGACGAGAACAGAAGGGTAATAAAAGTATGCAGGACCCTGTGCTTCTTTGGATTTCATTCAAATAGCAATGGGAACTCTTTGAAGGGTTTTGAGCAGGTAAACAACTGGGTCTAACCCTTGTTTTCTGGCTGCTGTGTGGAAAGTGGATTGTGGTAGGGGGCAGGAATGGAGCACAGAGATCAGTTAGGAAGTTTTTATAGAAGTCCATGCAGGAGATGATGGTGGCACCAGAGAATGAAAGAAGTGGATGTATTGGCCATCTGTTTGGAAAGTCAACAGAACTTCCTCATGGATTGCATGGGAGTGGGGCACCCCCCCAAACCTGGGATCCATGTGTCCCAGGAGGTCCATAGATACACCTCAGGGAGTCCACAAACTTCCTGAAAAGGTATGCACGACTATGGGTCTGAGAATTGTCTTAGCAGAGGTTGGGGGCAGTGTTCATGGGGGTTTTAATCAGGTTCTCAAAAGTAACAGGAACATTAACAAATTTTTTTTTTTGAGAGTCTCACTATGTTCTTGGTAGAGTGCCATAGTGTCACAGCTCACAGCAACCTCAAACTCTTGGGCTTAAGCAATTCTCTTGCCTTAGCCTCCAGAGTAGCTAGGACTGCAGGCACCCAACACAACACCTGGCTATTTTTTTTTTTAGCAGGCCAGGGCTGGGTTCATACCCACCAGCCCTGGTGCATGTGGCCCACACCCTACCCATTGAGCTACGGGTGCCACCAACACTGATGAATGTTAAAGGCTATTGAAGCTGGGTGAGGGGCACCTGGGAGTTTGTCATGCTTTTTACTTTTGTGTTTGTTCCAAAACTTTGATAATAAACAATTATAATTAGTGCCAAGTACAAACCATGCAATAAAAACAAAAATTAAAAAGCCCGGCTCAGTGCCTGTAGCTCAGTGGCTGGGGCGCCAGCCACATAATATCAGAGCTGGCAGGTATGAACCTAGCCTGGGCCGGCCAGACAACAATGACAACTACAACAAAAAAATAGCCAGGTGTTGTGGTGGGCGCCTGTAGTCCTAGCTACTTGGGAGGCTAAGACAAGAGAATCATTTAAGCCCAAGAGTCTGAGGTTGTTGTGAGCTGTGAAGCCACAGCACTCTACTGAGGGCAACAAAGTGAGACTCTGTCTTAAAAACAAACAAACAAAAAACAAAAACAAAACAACCCCCCAAACAAAGAATCACTGTTGTGGGAGACTATTTCAAAGCTACCTTGCTACATTTCATGACTTGAGGTCAGTCTGTTCTTCGTTAAGATCTCTAAGTCTTCCTGCTGGATCTGCCTAGCCTGTGCCCTCTCCTATCTCACTGTTGTGTGCCCTTTGTTTCTTCTCCAAGTGAGCTGCTTTGTACTGCATTTCATTTCCTGAATATTAGAAATACAGAGTATATTAGAGTCACTTTGAATAGATGCTAAGTGCCCGAACTTGGAAACTCAGTTTCCCTAGCAACTAAGTGCAACTTTGGGAAATAACCTCAAACTCTCTGAACCTTGAATTCCTCTATGTAAAAGGAAATCAATACCGTTTACTTTTAGGTTGATAAGTATTTAAACAAGAAGATACATGTAAAATACATTTCAGGACTACAGAAATAAATGTGAGTCTGGCATTCATCCCCCCTTGAATTGCGAGAAAATCATACAAAACTGGTGAGCAGAGTTTTCTCTTCTGTCACTCAAGAGATCAAGATAAAATTTTAATGTGAGTGTAGGGGGAGGATTGACCCCTTTGAAAAGCCATCTGCTACACTGAGTACTCTTATTTCCACCCACCTAGCTAGAACCACCCCCCAAGGTCGAGCAGCTCTCTCTAGTTGGGCTGACTCACTGGTTTCTCCCGGCTCTGCTGAAAAACCTGCAGAGTGTCTTTGAGGTATAGTTGTATGTCTAATTAGTTCAGTCAGCTCTACCTTTGAGAAAATATTCATGTCACCAGTTTGCAGGGGGGAAGAACCCACAGGGCGTTTGCGTGGTGGCCTGCGAGCAGCTTGCCCAGAGTCTGCCCCCTCACTGGCCTTCCCACCTTGGTCCTCTTCCCTTTGGTGATGTCACAGGCTGCTGCTGGGGGATTTTCCTGCCTCTCCTCTGCTTCTCCAGGCCCGCCAGCCTCTGGTTCCTGCTTCTTCCTTTGTTTGCAGTTCAGCTTCCTTGTTTTCTCTTGCAGTGGATTCCCCCCAACTGGAAACTGGCCAGTTTCTTCAATGTCCCCTTTCCTGTGCTAGATAGCTCCTATTGCCCCTTCAGACCCACTCTCCGTTCTTCACCCTGTTCTCTGTCCCTCCAGCTTCTGCTTGGGTTTGGCCAAAGGGAAGCTCCAGCAAGAAATTATAGGAAGGGGCTACAGTGGAGCCAGAGACCCGTTTGTTTCCCTGGCTTTCTCTCTGTAGTGCCACCCGAGTATGGCTGTGTCCCTTGACAGAAGTCATCACTTTTCTCTAGGCAGCCCTCTGTCTGGGACTTTCCCCTTCTAGTTTCCAGTTGCCACTCTATTTCATGGACTTTGGACCTGGGAGTGATAACAGCCTCCAGGTCAATCCCAGAGTGACCTCTCTTCTTGGTGACCCCCTTCTTTCTCAAAGACTTGGGCCTTTAGAAAATTTCTCCTTACAAGGACTTTAGGAAATGATTGAATCAAATGCTTTCTAGAGTGCTACTTTATTCACCATAAAGCACTCTTTGAGTATAAGGGATTTTTATTACTACTATGAGTTGACTGAGCCCTAACAGGCAAAAAATGACTACAAGAATCATACAGAGGCTGGATGCAATAGCTCACGCCTGTAATCCTAGCACTCTGGGAGGCTGAAGCTGGTGGATTGCTTGACCTCACAAGTTCAAGACCAGCCTGAGCAAAAGTGAGACCCCCATCTCTACTAAAAATACAAAAACTGAGGCAAGAAGATCTCTTGAGCCTGAGTTTGAGGTTGGTGTGAGCTATGATGCCACGGCATTCTACCCAGGGTGACAACTTGAGATTCTGTCTAAAAAAAAAAAAAAAGAATCATATAGGAAAACCATCTGCTGACCTGTGATATTTATTTTAGACCTCTCTTCCTATTCAGGTACTGAGATTATAATTTCAAAACACAATATATCAGAATGGTACCCAGTCATCACCGAGAACCTGAGAAAAGAATATTTTTAGGCATCTGTGTTTTAGGGAAAGGGCCCTTGTGGTGGCTTCTTGTCTTTTCTTTTCTTTTTTTTTTTTTTTTGAGACAGAGCCTCAAGCTGTCCCCCTGGGTAGAGTGCCGTGGCATTACAGCTCACAGCAACCTCCAACTCCTGGGCTCAAGCGAGTCTCCTGCCTCCGCCTCCCAAGTAGCTGGGACCACAGGCGCCCGCCACAACGCCCGGCTATTTTTTGGTTGCAGCCGTCATTGTTGTTTGGCAGGTCCGGGCTGGGGATTCGAACCCGCCACCTTAGGTGTACATGGCTGGCGCCTTAGCCGGTTGAGCCACAGGCGCCGAGCCGGCTTCTTGTCTTTTCTACCACCTGAGGAATTAGAGGACTGTGTCATCTTTAGGCTGTGGCCCTACAGTCTCATTCAGAACTCCACCTCCTCTGTTTTGATCACCAACACATCTTTCTTACCATAAGGTGAGGAAGTTTGATCTATAAGCTTTATCTTCTTGGTCTGTGAATTGTAGGAGCTTTGCCTTGTCCCCACATACAATTTGACACAAACTTAATATGTCAGACTTTCATTTCTAACCTCTTTTTCCCTCAGGCTGCCTGATTAACTCTTAGAGCTGGTGGGTAGTGGTATCTCACCCCCTTTGGCACCCCTGTCCCCAGAGCTAGCATCTTCTCTGAATTTTACACTCAGACATCTCCAAGTAAGATCATTGTTTCTGCAGGCTCTTAACTAAGTCCCACCCACCTCTTCTTGATGGCCTTGACCAACTTCCTTCCTATTTGTATTAATATCCATCCCCTCCAGTCTGACTTTTCTAAGACTCAGTGTCTTCCTCTTCTCTTCTTCTTTCAAATATCATTCTTGAGGACATCATTCCACCCTGTTGTCCAGTCATCAGTGTACGGTGTCGTTACCTTGACATCCCAAACTCATCTTAGTTGTAATATCAATTCACATGATGAGCAAAGAGTCCTTCATCACAATGTGGGTAAATCAAGTTATCTTGTGTCTGTGGCCATAGAATTTGGCTGAATAAACTCTAAAATGCTATACATGTGCGGGAAGTATGGGCCCTGCTGAAGATCGATTTCTATTATTCATCCATCTTTTCCCCAAATCAGTTCAATTGAACAGTTACTGACCACCTACTAGAGACTATTTCTTGATTTAGTTGAACTATACAGAACAAGAAGAGAGAGAAACTCTCAACCATTTTCTTTAATTGATACCCAAGGGTGGCCCCTTCCTCCTGAAACATAATTGCTTTTGATTACATTCTGGTGGCTGCTGTCCTCCTGTAGTCCTGTGATTCCATAGCCATTCTCTCCCTAAAAATAAAATGTCTGTTTATGTTAAGGTCAGCATTAAAAAAAGAACCAAACTGGGCTCAAGATAATAGCAGAAATGTGCTTTAAAAGAAATAAGTGAACAGGCCGAAATCCCCTCCATGGTCATTGTAAACCCTGACTGCTGATAGTCGTGGTTGGGCAGAGTGAGCTGGAGTGATCCAGAAACCCAAAGGACATAAGCAAATGGCAGCGTGCTGAAACCAGCACTGCACTCTGGTGACATCTTCAAACCACTCAGAAACAGGGTCAGGAATTCAGCTGGACTCCCAAGGATGTGAAACCTGTTTTTGTTAGAGTCAGCACCAGCACTCCAGCACTAGCAATAAGCCGCTTTTTAAAGGAGAGGAAACATATTGACTTAAAAATACTTTTATTTTTGAGACAGAGTCTCACTTTGTCACCCCCAGTAGAGTACAGTGACATCACAGCTCACAGCAACCTCAAACACTTGGGCTTAAGCAATTCTCTTGCTTCAGCCTCCCAAGTAGCTGTGACTACAGGTACCCGCCACAACACCCGGCTACTTTTAGAGATTGGGTCTCACTCTGGCTCAAGCTGGTCTCGAACCTGTGAGCTCAGGCAATCCACCCACTTCAGCC
>NW_003852553.1:3726303-3739055 GCF_000181295.1 Otolemur garnettii | reverse complement strand
CCCGGCTATTTTTTGGTTGCAGCCATCATTGTTGTTTTGGCGGGTCCGGGCTGGGGATTCAAACCCGCCACCTTAGCTGTACGTGGCTGGCGCCTTAGCCGGTTGAGCTATAGGCGCCGAGCCAGGAAAAACACTTTTTTACTGAAGCATAACATAGATACAGGAAAATGTACAGCTCACTGAATTTTTACAAACTGAGCATGCCTATGTAGCCAGTAGGTCAAAAAACAGAAAATACCCAATGATCCTTAGAAAGTTCCTCTTGTGGCTGCTTCTAGTCACTATCCAACCCTTCTTCCCTGCTTTATTTTTTTCTGCTTAGCACTTCTATTTAGCATACTGTATATTTTAGTTATTTATCTTATTTATAACCTGACCCCTGCACCAGAGGGCAGGGACTTTTATTCTGTTGTATCCAGCTCCATATCCTCAGCTCCTTGAACCATGCCCTGCACATGGTCATCCCTCAGTAAATATGTGGAGATGAATGAACGAAACTCCACAATAAGGAATGCTCAAAAATAAATCTAACCATCAACAGATGAATGGGTAAGGAAAATGTGCTATATCCATACAATGGAATATTATTGGGGCATAAAAAGGAATGAAGTATTGACACATACTGCAGCATGGATGAGCGTTGAAAACATTATTCTGAGTAAAAGAAGTCAGGCACCAATTAGTGGTTGCCTAGGAAAACAGGGTAGGGGAGAATGGGTAGTCACTGCTTCATGGGAGCAGGTTTTCTTTTGGGTTGATGAAAATAAGGGTGTCCCAAAAAATGCCCCTGAAGTCACCATGCATAGGGAAAATAGACAATTATAGCTAAGTGCATCTATATTTACAAAATATTCATTACAAAATTTTACAAAGAGGTGGCCAACAAGTAGAGAATATTTTGTAAACACTTTATCAAATTTTGTGATGAATATTTGTAAATAATGATGCATTTAGCTATGATCTCCTGTTTTCCCTATGTATGGCAACTTTAGTGGTGACTTTTGGGAGACTCTGTATTTTGGAATTAGATAGAGGTCACAGCTGTACAACATTGTAAATGTTCTACATGCCACTGAATTTTATACTTTTTTTTTTTTTTTTGCAGTTTTTGGCCGGGGCTGGGTTTGAACCCACCACCTCTGGCATATGGGGCTGGCACCCTACTCCTTTGAGCCACAGGCACCACCCTGAATTTTATACTTTAAGATGGTTTGTTTTATGTTATGTGAATTTCACCTTAATAAAACAAAATTGCTTTTAAAACCCTAAAAGTTCCAAAGCATGTCAAAGACTTTTTTTCATCACCAAAAAGAGTGTGTTCTGGAAGCTGGAGGATCCTTTGTTTAAGGAGGGTGATGGATACATAACTGGGCTAGGCTAAATTGCTCTGTGTAGGAAGAAAGGATGTTGGGGCTGGAGGACGAGAGCCGGCAAAGTTGTGAACGGGGAAGAGGACAGAAGAGAAGATGTGGAGACTGGAGAGCAGAGAGAAGAAACTTGGGATGAACCACTTTAATAGGATTCCTTTTTTCTTTTCTTTTTGAGACAGAGTCGCACTCTGTCACCCTGGGTAGAGTACCAAGGCATCATAGCTCACAACAACCTCAGACTCTTAGGCTTGGCAATCCTCTTACCTCAGCCTTGTGAGTAGCTGGGACTACGGGCACATGCTACTATGCCCAACTAGTTTTTCTATTTTTAGGGTCTCACTTTTGCTCAGACTGGTCTCAAACTTTTGAGCTCAAGCAATCTACCCACCCATTGCAGGCATGAGCCACCATGCCCAGCTTTGGGATTCTTGAGCTAAATGCAGCCCTTTGTGATGTCAAGGATCATTTCTGAAGGCAATAGACAATGTTACAGAACACAACAGTGTGGAAACAAGTTTGAAAACTCTATAAAGACAAGTAAAGCAGCAGGCCGGACATGTGGCTCACGCCTGTAATCCTAAGCACTGTGGGAGGCTGAGGTGTGAGGATAGCTTGAACTCAGGAGTTGGAGACCAGCCTGAGCAAGAGTGAGACCTTGTCTCAAAAAATAGCTGGGTGTTGTGGTGGGCACCTATAGTCCTAGCTACTTGGGAAGCTGAGGCAATAGAATCACTTGAGCCCAAGAGTTTGAGGTTGCTGTGAGCTGTCACACCATGGCACTCTACCCAGGGCACAGAGTGAGACTCTGTCTCAAAAAACAAACAAACAAACAAACAAACAAAAAACAAAAAAAGAAAGAAAAAAGAAAAAGAAAAAATTATCTGGGCATGTTGTGGGGGGTGCCTGTAGTCCCAGCTACGTGGGAGGCTGAGGCGGGACAATTGGTTGAGTCCAAGAGTTTGAGATTGAGGTTGCAGTGAGCCATGGTAATACCACTGCACTCTAGTCAGCAGCAAGAGGAGGCTGTGTAGTAGGTTGAATGGCAGTCCCCAAAGGATGTGTCAATGTGTTAGCCCTGAAACCTATGAATGTGACCTTATTTGGCAAAGGGGTCTTTGCAAATGTAATTAAACTAAGGATCTCAAGATGAGGAAATCATCCTGGATTATCTGAGCGAGCCCAAAATTCCAGTGACAAGGGTCTTTTTTTTTTTTTTTTGAGCAGGGTCTTTCTCTGTCAACCAGACTAGAGTGTAGTGGTGCAGTCATAGCTCACTGTAACCTCCATCTCCCAGGCTTAAGCGGTCCTCCCTGCTTAGCCTCCTGAGTAGCTGGGACTATAGGCACGTGCCACCATGCCCCACTAATATTTATTTAATTATTTATTTAAGACAGAGTCTCACTTTGTCACCTTTGGTAGAGTGCTGAGGTGTCATAGCTCACAGCAACTTTAAACTCTTGCGGTCAAGTGATCCTCTTGTCTCAGCCTCCCCAGTATGAGATGGGGTCTTGCTCTTCATAAGGCTGGTCTCAAACTCCTGTGCTCAAGCAATCCACCCAACTTGGCCTCCCAGAGTGCTAGGATTACAGGAGTGAGCCCCAGCTAATTTTCAAAAAAGTTTTTTTTGTAGCAACAAGGGTCTCACTATTTTGCCCAGGCTGATCTTAAACTCTTCTTCTCAAGTGACCCTACTCCCTTGGCCTCCCAAAGTGCTGAGATTATAGGCACGAGCCACCACCCCTAGAAACAAGTGTCTTTATAAGAGAAAGACGGAGAGAGATTTGACACAGAAGAGAACAGAGGTGTGATGACAGAGGCAGAGAGTGGAACGATGCAGACACATGCCAAGGAACGCCAAGGATTGCTGGCAACCCAGAAGCTAGGAGTATAGCCCTACGGGAACCACGATTTGGGACATCTAGGCTCCAGAAGTATGAGAGAATAAATGTCTCTTGTTTCGAGCTACCAAGTTTGTGGAAATGTGTTAGGGCAATCGTAGAGAACAAGGAGTCCACAGGCAAACTCAGCAAGTTGGAAGCGAGCCCACATGCACACCCAAGAGTTCAAGTCCTGTGGTGGTCCCAGGAGTGAAGAGGCTCCTCTCTTCTTTGTCTCTAAGAGGAGGACTTGGAGGTTGTCTGGCTTACACAGTGGCTTTCCTGTGTGCTCCTGTGACCAATGGCAGAGCAGGAATCTACCGCCAAGGACTGGCTCGGGAGCATTTCGCCCTGTTTGGTCACTGTCAGCATTAGTGCCGTGGGATCAGTGTATACTGTACCACAAATTAGAGAAAGAAGATATTTAAATAGTAGCCAAGGACAAAGCAATCTATATTTTCTTGATGGAAATAAAATTTTACTGTCCTGTGAGTCACGCTTATTAATTCAGAAAAGGCCATTTTTTTTTCCCCGAAAAAGTGACCAGCCACCTGAGGGGGCACATTTTAAAGATACTGGGTGAAAATGCTCACCGCATGAGGACAGAAGAGAGACAAACATGTCTGCCTGCCTTTCTTTCTTTCTTTCTTTCTTTCTTTCTTTCTTTCTTTCTTTCTCTCACTCTGTCGCCCTGGGTAGAGTGCCATAGTGTCATAGCTCACAGCAACCTCAAACTTTTGGGCTCAAGAGATGCTCTTGCTTCAACTTCCCAAATAGCTGGTCTCACACTTTACAGGCACTCACCACAATGCCCGGTTAGTTTTTCTATTTTTAGTAGAGATGGGGTCTTGCTCTTGCTTAGGCTGATCTTGAACTCCTGAGCTCAAGCAATCCACCCACCTTGGCCTCCCAGAATGCTAGGACTTCAGGTGTGAGCCATGGTGCCTGGCTCCGTAGGGTTTTTAAATGTCTAAATATCTCACCAGTCCTAGTGGTTCATGCCTATAATCCTAGTACTCTGGGAAGCCAAGGCAGGAGGATCACTTGAGCTCAGGCATTTGAGACCACCCTGGCCAAGAGCTCACTGGTAGAGACCCCCTTCTCTACTAAAAATAGAAAAGTTATCCAGCCTAAATGCCCTTCAACCTGGGAATGGATTGGTAAGCTGTGGTGTATGTATACCATGGAATACTATTCAGCCATTAAAAAAATGGAGATTTTGCAGCATTTGTATTAATCTGGATGGAGGTAGAACACATTATTCTTAGTGAAGCATCACAGGAATGGAGAAGCATGAATCCTATGTATTCAACTTTGATATGAGGACGATTAATGACAATTAATGACACGGTGGGGCTGGGGGAAGGGGAAAGCAGACAGAGAAGGAGGGAGGAATGAGGGGAAGGAAAAGAAAACAAAAGAAAAGAAAAGAAAATAGTGACTAATTCTCAGATAAATTGGATTTAATTTTGACCAAAGTACATTACTTAAACATTAATTTTTAATTCAACTTGTTAATATGTTGTTTAGCATATTGCATCCTCATTTATAAGTGAAATACGTTTGTAATTTCCCTTTATTATAATATATTTTTTCCAATTTTAATATCAGGTGTTTCCAGATGACAGAAAATGATTTTAAAGTATTTCTTCTTTTTCTTTTGTCTATAAGATTTGGCATAATCCGTTTTTTGAAATTATCTTTTATTTTTATTTATAAATATTAATTGTCCATTTTTTGAGACTTTGGAAAAAAAAAGAAGTTAACTGATGACTCCATACTGAACCTCAGAGTCAAAGCATTCTATGATAGACACACTCTTATTTGACAATGTGAATGTTACTTTTTTTGCATTATTATTATTATTATTGTTGCTCAATAAAAAAAAAAATTATCCAAGCATGGTAGCACACACCTGTAGTTCCAGCTCCTTGGGAGGCTAAGGCAGGACGACCTCTTGAATCCAGGAATTTGAGGTTGCTGTAAGTTATGATGATGATGAGGCACTCTAGCCTGGGCAACAGGGTGAGATTCTGTCTCAAAAAAAAAAAAAGGTTAAGAATCCTTGAACATTGTCTTGTCTTTGCTCCTGTTCACATGTAATTGCATATTTTTTTTCTTTTGAGACAGAGTCTCACTATGTCATCTTTGGTAGAGTGCTGTGACATCACAGCTCACAGCAACCTCCAACTCTTGGGCTTAAACAATTCTCTTGCCTCAGCCTCCTAAGTAGCTGGGACTACAGGTGCCTGCCACAACACCTGGCTATTTTATGGTTGCAGTTGTCATTGTTTTTTTTTTTAGCTGTCCCAGACAAGTTTTGAACCCGCCAGCCTCAGTATTTGTGGCTACGGGCTCCAAGACTATAATTGCATATTTTATTTTTTAAGAACTAAATTTCCAGCATGGTGCCTATAGCTCAAGAGGCTAGGGTGCCAGCCACATACATGAGAGCTGGTGGGTTCAAATTCAGCCCAGGCCTGCCAAACAACAATGACAACTACAACCAAAAAATAGCTGGGCATTGTGGTGGGCACCTGTAGTCCCACCTACTTGGGAGGCTGAGGCAAGAGCATCACTTAAACCCAAGAGTTTGAGGTTGCTGTGAGCTGTGAATACACGACACTCTACCAAGGGCAACAAAGTGAGACTGTTTCAAAAAAAAGAAAGAAAGAAAGAAAATTTCCAAAGACTAAAAAAATGATTTCACTACCTATTCCTTCCCCTCTTCCATCCTTTTACCTTATAAAAACAAGATCAAGAAGTTTCTATCGTTTCAGTTATTCTTTTCTCATCTCTTTTCCCGATTTGGTCTGTTTGGAAGGCATATATTATTCATCCCCTACTTGTCCATTTAATAGTGTCCTTACCTCAGTTCCCACACATTCAGTCTATAAATCAGGCATATGGGGTATACAGATTTTAAATCAGGTGGCATTCTGCCTTGCAATTTGGAACAATTCTTGTGCTATTTTTCACTTAAAGTAAGCAAAATCTGTAAGTACTGTATCAACCAGAATTTAGCCAGGGAAGCCGAGCCACTATGAGTATTCTAGGAATAAAATCTTTTACAGATGTGGCAAGAGCTGGGGAAGTGAATGTATGGAAGGCGGAGTAAGAGGAACAGAGAGTTACTAGCTGCTGCCGGAAGCGCTGGTGCAGTTGGACAAATCAGAGCTTGCAGAAAAATTCCAGAAGCCAAGCACATCCAGCCCCTGCAAAGTGGGGAGTTCTTGGAGAGGTTTATGGGAAGCTGTGGCCTCTGGGTAGCTCCGGGCTGTGTGTGGGGACAGCCAGGCCCTTGATGGTGGGCCTGAGGCAGCTGTTGGTGAACAAAGCCAACAGTAGGAATGTGAGCTGGGCGCCAGGCAGAGGAGAGCAGGATAAGCTGGAGCTGCAGGGCCCCCAGGGCTCCTCTGTTTCTGTCCATCACCCTATCTGACGGGAAACCTGCCAAGGGCAGTGACTGTTGTCCGCCTTCCTCTCTACAGTTCCAACACAAGTTTCTCTTTTGGCCAGCTCTAACTGGAATCATACAAGGGTGGGGCTTCTAGGAAATGGAGTTCCCAGCCTAATCAAGTTGCCCTAGCATAATTCAGCACTGCAGCCACCACTGTGATAACAGAAATGACATCAAAATCTAAGCGAAAGCCATTTCAACATAACACCTCCATTCTGCTGTCACTCAGTTCAGAAGTCACAATGTCTAAGTATGTCATCCTTCTTATTTATTTTTGTTGTTGTTGTTATTGCTGTAGTTGCCATTGTTGTTTGGCAGGCCCAGGCTGGGTTTGAACCTGCCAGCCCTGGTGTATGCGGCTGGCGCCCTAGCCACTGAGCTACAAGCTCTGAGCCATTATCCTTCTTATGATGATCAAATAAACCTACTTTTGGTGGGTCTGACAGGATACTGTGGACAGAGGAGTAGCACATGCTGAGAAGCTCATAGGATTCTTAGTCTTGGCTCTGACTCATGAGTAGTGTGTGAACTTGGGCAAATCCCTCCCTTCTGTGCTTCTGGTTTCTTTATCTATAAAATGGGCCGAATTGGCAGTGCCTCACGCCTGTAATCCTAACACTCTGCGAGGCTGAGGTGGATGGATCCCCTGAGCTCAGGAGTTGGAAACCAGCCTGAGCAAGAGAGAGAACCAACTACCAGAAAGGCTGAGGCAAGAGGATCGCTTAAGCCCAAGAGGAGACTGAGGTTGCTGTGAGTTATGACACCAGGGCATGCTACCTAGGGTGACAAAGTGAGACACTGTCTCAAAAAAAAAAAGGGGCCGAATGAGAAAACAGAAGTGAAAACACCTTTGTAAAGTGCTAAATGCCAGGATGGTTGTAAATTCCTTTATTTCAAGGAATATTCTTCAACTTGGGAAATGTTACAGGGTTCCTCAAACTTTTTAAACAGGGGGCCAGTTCACTGTCCCTCAGACTGTTGGAGGGCCAGACTGTGGGCCCCAGGACAAGTTGGCTGCTAAGCAGGACAGGCAGCAGCAGCAAAAACACCCGGCGGGCCAGATAAATGTCCTAGGCGGGCTGCATGTGGCCCACGGGCCACAGTTTGAGGATGCCTGGTTTAGAACATATATACAAAACACATACTCAAAGTAATTATGAAGGAAGTGAAATCATGAATGAACATGACTTGGCATCATGGAAAAAACATTTACGGTTTTGGTGGGGACATAATTTCAGATATGGTAGCTGCCGGAAGAGCATCTTTTCTCCCCAAAGTCAGTCCATCAGTGGCATGATAACTCAGAAGTTTCCCTGACCCTACAGCAGTGATTTTCAACCAGTGTTCTGTGAAAAAATTTAAAGATAATTAATTAAATTATTATTTTTTTTGATGGAAGAGCACAGGAATGGGTTTTATTTTCATCTCAAGAATATTTAAGTTGAGGGAAGAAATTCAGCTTTTTTTTTTTTTTTTTGGAGACAGAGCCTCAAGTTGTCCCCCTGGGTAGAGTGCGGTGGCATCACAGCTCACAGCAACCTCCAACTCCTGGGCTCAAGCGAGTCTCCTGCCTTAGCCTCCCAAGTAGCTGGGACCACAGGCTCCCGCCACAATGCCTGGCCATTTTTTGGTTGCAGCTGTCATTGTTGTTTGGTGGGCCTGGGCTGGATTCCAACCCGCCACCTTAGGTGTATGTGGCTGGCACCTTAGCCACTTGAGCCACAGGTGCCGAGCCAGAAATTCAGCTTTTGTTGTTAAAATTTGACAGGCATTGAACAGACATGATAGAGGAATTGTCATCATAAAAGTCCTTCTAGCAAAGTTTTAGGTGACTAGTGACTTTGTCAATTAAGTCTGCTGGTCCTGCCCCAATTCCTAGGACAGTTCCAGAGCCTGGTACAATCTGAGTATGTCCAGCATCTTGGATTAAAGTTATAGTCAGTCCCAGCATCTTTGCATGGGTCAATAACTCACCCAGGGTTTCTTCATCAGGAGCTTTGACCACTACTTTGGGCTGGCCACAATATTCCCACTGTTTGAGCACTTCAGGGTTTTTCCTTTGAATTTGCTTGCAGTAACAGCCCCATGAGAGCACTGGGCAGCCACTTTTCCTTTTCCCATCTTTAAGTCGGTTCGAACCACAAGAATCATTTTGTATTCCCCATTTTCTCCTAAGATGCTTGCTTCAGTTCCTGTCTCTGGGTCTGTCTTGCTCGGCAAGCCTTTGGAAAGCATCCCAAAACGTACTCGGAGGCCCCAGCCCAGGCACATACCACAAGCAACCCCAGCAGCCAAAGTGAAAGCACCAGGATGAGCCAAATATTCTATGACCAAAGATTTGGAAGGCATCTAAAACAACTCTTCTTCCCAGTCGTGCCTTCTTATTCTTCCTAATTAAATTATTTTTGAAAGAATTTCAAGGCATAGTAAGTATATTCCTTTTTCTAATCTTTTATTATTTTATTTTTTTGCAGTTTTTGGCCAGAGCTAGGTTTGAACCCGCCACCTCCAGCACCCTACTCCTTTGAGCCACAGGCACTGCCTCACTCTTTTATTTATTTATTTATTTATTTATTTAGAGACAGGGTCTTGCTATGTTGCCCAGGCTGGAGTGCAGTGGCTATTCACAGGTGCGATCCCACTACTGATCAGCACAGGAGTTTTGACCTGCTCCGTTTTTGACCTGGGCCAGTTCACCCCTCCATAGGCAACCTGGTGGCCCCCTGCTCCAGGGAGGTCACTATATTGATGCCGAACTTAGTGCAGACACCCGATTGGCATAGTGCAGTGCAGCCCAGAACTCCTGGACTCAAGCAATCCTCCTGTCTTAGCCTCCCAAGTAGCTGGGACTACAGGTGCGCTACCGCGTCTGGCTCTTTTTTTTTTTTATCAACATAATTTAAGTGTGTCATGGAAGTTTAACTGTAGGTTCAAGTATGCCATGAGATTTAAAAAAAAAAAAAAGGTTGAAAAACACTGCCCTACAGAGATCTGTTTGTTTTCTAATTAACGAAGAGTAAGGGGAACATTATCACCATGATTACTGACACCAGAATTTCACTCTTCATTAGGTTCTCGGTCTTGATGATTCAAAGAATGAATCTATGGACCACAGATCAGTAGTAAGACAGGATTTATTTACAGAAAAGAACACAGAAGCTCCAGAGCTCCAGGCAGAGCGAGAAAATCCAAGTCGGGAGAGAAAAGCTCTCTCTCCCTCTTTGTCTGTCTGTTGGCTCTTTGTCTAGGGAAATATATAGTGGCATAGGCCCTCAGTAGTTGCATTTAGCCGGGCTCGGTAGTTACATTGTGTCTGGGACGTGAATAAATGGCTACAATCCCTTTGATTCCCAGGACTAGGAAACTTACATGAAATTGACCAGGCCTAGGAAATGGGTGTTCCTTGACAGCCGCAAGTACAAGGGGAGGGAGACCTAAGATGCTAGTATCTCCTCAGCGGTTGTTTGGCTCCTCCAGCTACTGGACCTTCCTAAGGGGGGCCCCCTGCCTACCCTCCAGCCTACTGGTTCCTCTGCTCGCTGCCACTGCACCAACACCACCAAGGTGGAGGTAGTCGGTCCGCCCCCGCCAGCCCACTGAGCTGGCTGGATCACTACTCGTCCTGTATCATTACCATCATACATCATGATGGAGTGTCACCGATGGGAGAGGAATTAGTGTTGGTCTCTTTGAGGATAATCTGGGAGTTCAGCTCACAACCTACTAATTCTACTATTGGGAATTTTTGGTTCAAGAGATCCTTTTGCCTCAGCCTCCTAAGTAGCTGAAACTACTGGACCCC
Source organism: Otolemur garnettii (assembly GCF_000181295.1). Lineage (NCBI taxonomy): Eukaryota > Metazoa > Chordata > Mammalia > Primates > Galagidae > Otolemur > Otolemur garnettii. The sequence goes on along the minus strand of NW_003852553.1, from coordinate 3,728,546 downwards.
ACCACAACACCTGGCTATTTTTTAGAGGGAGGGGGCTGTCTCGATCTATCTTGGGCTGGCCTTGAATTCCTGAGATCAGGCGATTCAATTGCCTCTGCCTTCCAGAGTGCTAGGATTACAGACCTGAGCCACTGTTCCCGGCCTGCCTGAAGGGACTTTGATGGTACATTCTATTAGGGGAAAATCTGGATCTTCCATAAGGTAGACTAAGAGAGTTAACAAGGATCTGCAGAATTCCTTCTGTATCCATTGCTCTTCCAGATAAAAGGAATGTAGTAATAAACAAAAAGGACTGAGTTCCTGCCCTCATGGAGGAGAAAGGAAATACAAAAACAAATAATATCACCAAATGTCAGATTAAATACTGTGAGGGGAAATAAAGCAGTGTCAAGGATTAGACAGTTATGTGGGTGCTATTTTTTTTTAGTTCATGTCTTTTATTAATTCATATATAATTACTTGTCTTCTGGTTTGTTGAAGCCGTAAGTAAGACAACATTTGCCACAATAATGTCTATCAAAGTGGCTGGCCATAAAAACTCTAGCACCACACTCATCTGAAGGACACTCTCGACGAAGGCAACTTATTTTGCCATTCTCATCGACCTTATAGTATTTCAGGACAGCCAGTTTAACCTTCTTTCTCTTATGCTTATTCTTCTTGGGAGTGGTGTAAGACTTCTTCCTTTTCTTAGCACCACCACAAAGTCTTAACACAAGATGAAGAGTGGACTCCTTTTGAATGTTGTAGTCAGACAAAGTATCTCCATCTTCCAGTTGCTTGCCAGCAAAAATGAGTCTTTGCTGATCAGGAGGAATTCCTTCCTTATCCTGGATCTTGGCCTTCACATTTTCTATTGTATCCGAGGGTTCAACCTCGAGAGTGATGGTCTTCCCTGTGAGGGTTTTTACAAAAATCTGCATCTTCGTGGTGGTTCCACCACAGATGGTGGATGGGAAAGCTGTGGGTGCTATTTTTAGGTAGGGTGATCACGGAAGGATTCTTTGAGGGGACTCCATTTGGTCAGAGACATGAATGAATGGAGGCAAGAAATTGTGCTAGTATCTGAGGGCAGAAACATTTCAGGAGGTGAGACAACAAAGGCACAGGTCCCAAGATGAGAATGAAATTCTTTAGTCAAGGGATGGCAAGGAGAACAATGTGGCTGGTGCACAGAAAGAAAGGGAGAAGGCAGTGGTAGCAGCTGAGGTTGGAGAGAGCACCAGGGGACAGACCACATTGGCTTTAATTTGGGTCAAGTCAAATGGGAAGCCATTGGGAAGTTTTGAACTAGAGCATGACCTTTGCTGGCTTAAATATTGATAGGATATCAATGGAGAGCATATTATATCTGGGCAAGAGTGGAAGCAAAGAGACCAATTAGAATCTATTGCAGTGGTCCATCAGGGAGGCTGCCAGGAAGATGGGACCAGGGCAGGGCAGTGGTGGGGAAGATGAGAAGTAGTCAGAGCCAGTACACACTTGGAATGCAGAGCTGATGGGATTTACTACCAGGTCAAATGAACTCTTAGGTGACAGAAAGACAATAGTCGAGGATGATCCTTGAAAGGATCCTGGATTTGCTACCAGGTCAAATGAACTCTTACGTGACAGAAAGACAATAGTCAAGGTTCTTGGCCTGAGCGCATAGAAGAACGAAACTGTTATTTACTGAGAAGGAGAATACCAGGCAGGAGCAGATTTGAGGGTAATGCAAAATTTCTTTCTTTATTATTTAATTATTGAGACAGAGCCTCAAGCTGTCACCCTGGGTATAGTGCCATGGCATCACAGCTCACAGAAACCTCCAACTCCTGGGCTTAAGTGATTCTCTTGCTTCAGCCACCCAAGTAGCTGGGACTACAGGTACCCACCACAATGCCCGGCCATTTTTTGGTTGGAGTTGTCATTGTTGTTTGGCAGGCCCAGATGGGATTCAAACCTACCAACTCTGGTGCATGTGGCTGGCACCTTAATTCCTTGAGCTACAGGCGCCAAGCCGGTAATGTAAAATTTACTTGTGGACAGATTAAGAATAAGAAACAGAATAATCATCCACTAAGTATGCTGAATAAGCAATTGGATATATGAGTCTGGACATTAGGGCAGAAAATACAATGCAGCTAGGACAGGCAAGTAGTTCCAGTAGCTAGAAGCATGGCTATGTAAAAAACTTTAATTAAGGCTCGGCGCCTGTGGCTCAAGCGGCTAAGGCGCCAGCCACATACACCTAAGGTGGCGGG
>NW_003852553.1:3709670-3725146 GCF_000181295.1 Otolemur garnettii | reverse complement strand
AGATGAAAATAAAAAAAAAAAAAAAACATGAAGGCATTAGACTAAGTGAGATCATCCAGAAGTGAGTAAAAATGGAAAAGAGGCTTAAAGCTCGAGTTCTGGGACACCCAATGCTTAGAGGTCACGGTGAACAGAATGAGCCAGCAAAGGAGTGGCCAGTGAGGAAGGAAGAAAACCAGTAGAATATAGTGTTCTTAAAGCCAAATGAAGAAAATATTTCAAGGAGGGAGCAGGTAACCAGGATGTGGGAAGAAGTAAATGATAAAACAGGAGGCATTTGGAATTTTCAGGGCTACTCGAGCGAGGAAGTGAAGAGTTCAGGTACAAAGAAAAGAGACAAGATGTAAGTGGGTAAGTAGAGAGAGCAGAAGGTCCTAGGAGCATGGCCGGTCCTTGAAGGAACGTCATCATTGAGAAGTCCCCATGTGGTGGAGAATGGCAGCAACTTTCTAGAAACAGTAATATCTGGTGTGAATTTGATTACTTTCCGCCCTGTGTTGCAATTGTCTTTCATTTTCCCCAAACTTCAGTGGAAATCAGCTATATGTGGCTGCCATGCATTAGTGACACTTTGGACAGATGAAAGAAGTAGGCGCCTGTAGCTCAGCGGCTAGGGTGCCGGCCACATACACCAAGGCTGGCAGGTTTGAACCCAGCCCGGGCCTGCCAAACAACAATGACAAATATAACAGAGGAAATAGCCAGGTGTTGTGGTGCACGCCTGTAGTCCCAGCTACTTGGGAGGCTGAGGCAAGAGAATCACTCAAGCCCAAGAGTTGGAGGTTGCCGTGAGTTGTGATGCCACAGCACTCTACCAAGGGTGACATAGTGACACTCTGTCTCAAAAAATAAATAAATAAATAAAAATAAATTGGTTTTAAAGATAGAGTCTCACTATGTTGCCCAGGTGGGTCTCACACTTCTAGCCTTAAGTGATTCTCTTGCCTTGGGCTCCCAAAGTGCTGGGATTATAGGTATGAGCAATTGTGCCCAGCCTGATGCTTCTTTTTAATTCAGCCATTAGAAATGATGACAAGGACACATATTCTGTTGAATGAAAGAAGTAGCCTTCAAAACAGAACACATAGTGGGATTCCAGTTTTGTAGAGGTACTATATGTGTATATATGTGTTTAGGGAGAGATAATTAAACCATATTAACCAATGTATTTGAAATGGTGGTTCTGAGTGCTGGAATTGTGGGTAATTTAGTTTTTCTCCCTTGTACCTTCTGTATTATCTAAGTTTTTTTACAGTTAAATATTTATTACTTTTATGAGTAGAGAGAGCAATAAATGTTAAAAAGAGAATTCATTGATGTATGACTTAGATTTCACTTTTTATCATTTATATGTTCTGCTAGGAAAACATTTTAAAGATAGAAGATAAAGTCATTTTTTATGTTAGAGTATAGCTTAACTACACTGGAATTTTAGGATAATACAGCCTTCTGAGTCCTTGAATCCATTTACAGGTCAAACGACTTACGTGATGAGAACCTCTAAGTACTTTAGATTAATCATCTTTGCATGGGGATTGAAAGTATACCTACCTTTCAACCCTCCAGTATTTATATTTCTGATACTTCACTCTGAAACAATTTTTATTTATAGCATGAGGTAGAGGTCAAGTTTAGTTTTCTTCTTGCTCTGATAATGTTTGAGGAAGTCAATAGAAGTAATTTCTATTTCTTCGTTTTCCCAACAATTCCTTACCAGAACAGGACATAAGTTGAAAGTTAGCTCCTAAAAGAACTAACCATTTATAAACCTCCAATCCCTGATTTCTTTCTTCATTTATTTTTGAGACACAGTCTCTCTATGTCACCCTCAGTAGAGTGCTGTGGCATCACAATTCACAGCAACCTCAAACTCTTGGGCTCAAGTGATTTTCTTGCCTCAGCCTCCCAAGTAGCTGGGAGTGCCCACCCCAAAGCCCACCTATTTTTTGTTGCAGTTGTCATTATTGGTTAGCTGGCCCAGGCCAGGTTCAAACCTGCCAACTTTGGTGTATGTGGCTGGCGCTGTAACCACTATGCTACAGGCACTGAGCCAACCAATCCCTAATTTCTGACAATACAGAGAAATGCTGTTTATCATTTTTCAGTACTGAGTGACTTGGCTTCTCTTAAGGAACTTAGTACTCTGGTGCCTGTGAAACATTTTCACAAAGCTAGGATCTTAAAAATGAAAGATCAGGGCTCGGCGCCTGTGGCTCAAGCCGCTAAGGCGTCAGCCACATACACCTAAGGTGGCGGGTTCGAATCCCCAGCCCGGGCCCGCCAAACAACAATGATGGCTGCAACCAAAAAATGGCCAGGCGTTGTGGCGGGCGCCTGTAGTCCCAGCTACTTGGGAGGCTGAGGCAGGAGACTTGCTTGAGCCCAGGAGTTGGAGGTTGCCATGTGAGCATGATGCCATGGCACTCTACCCAGGGGGATAGCTTGAGGCTCCGTCTCAAAAAAAAAAAAAAGAAAGATCAGGGCAGCTCCTGTGGCTCAGTGAGTAGGGTGCTGGCCCCATATACCAAGAGTGGTGGGTTTAAACCTGGCCCCAGCCAAACTGCAACAACAACAAAAGGAACGAAAAATAGCTGGGCATGTGGCGACTTGGGAGGCTAAGGCAAGAGAATTGCCTAAGCCCAAGAGCTGGAGGTTGCTGTGAGCTGTGACGCCACAGCACTCTACTGAGGGTGATAAAGTGACACTCTGTCTCTAAAAAAAAAAAAAAAACAAAGAAAGCTCTTTAAACCCCTGAAGGTGCAGGCTGTCCATAAAGTTCATGTGCAATTCAAAATAGTTGGCTATTTTGACACCCTACAGGGTGTCATGCACAGGGAAGCCATCTTACTGTTTTGTGCAGCTATGCCACAGGATAGATAATTTACAGAAATTCATTGGCTCACAGTTCTGAAGGCCAGGAAGTCCAATATCAAGGTGCCAGCATCTATCGAGGATCTTCTCACTGAGTCATAACATGGCAAAGGCATCACAAGGAAGGGCAAAGAGAACATGAGGGAGAGACAAGCCCAATTCCAAGATAATGGACCTACTTCTGTGATAATGGCATTAGTTCATTCATGAGGGGGCAGATACCTCATGACCTAAATTCCTCTTAAAGGTCTCTCCTTTCAATACTGTTACAATGGCAATTGAATTTCAACATGAGTTTCAGAAAGAACAAATATTCAAACCATAGTAGAAACTACTTTTACCTTGTCTAACAGATTTGGGTTTTTTTTGTTTGTTTTGCAGTTTTTGGCTGGGGCAGGGTTTGAACCCTGCCACCTCCAGCATATGGGGCCAGTGCCTTACTCCTTTGAGCCACAGGCACAGCCCTAACAGATTTGTTTTAACCAATGGAAGAAGAGTCACCTCAGGTTCCCTGGGTTGGTTGGTAGCTTTGCCCACTCAGTGTAATAAACTAGGAGTCTTTGGATAATTCAGTTAATTATTTGCTTTTTCTAGTCCTTCATCAACAAAACAGAGATAATGGTAATCCCTTTACCCACCTCAGTGGTATAGACTGTACTCACAAACATCCGTGTGCTCCCTATGTTCTCCAGCCTCCTTTCTGGTTAAGTTGCAACCACATAAATGAGTTATCATAAAAATGTGACTGAAAGAGATGTGTTTGGCACGCTCAGTGGCTCATGCCTATAATCCTAGTACTCTGGGAAGCCAAGGTGGGAGGATCATTTGAGGCCATGAGTTTGAGACCAGCCTGAGTGAGACCCTGTCTGACCTAAAATAGAGAAATTAGATCGTTATGGTGGTATGCACCTGTACTCTTAGCTGCTTGGGAGACTGAGACAGGAGGAGTACTTGAACCCAGGAGTTTGAGGTTGCAGTGAGCTGTGATGACACTATTGCATTCAAGCCTGGGCGATAAGGCAACACTCTCTCTCTCAAAAAAAAAAAAAAAAAAGTGATGTGTTATTTCTAGCCTGTGTGAGTTCCCCATACCTTCTTTCTTATATTCATTCATGAGGCAGAAAGCAAACTTCAAGGTGGCTAATTTGCAAAGTGAAAGTTACCCAGATCTCTTGTTACTAATTAGAGATCTATCTGATCCATGTAAAGTAAGTGAGAAATAAACCTTTATAGTCTTAAGCCACTGAGATTTCAGGCTTTATTTACTACTGCTGCCTAGCCTAGTCTGACCAAGACTACTTTACTGTGTCATGTAAATCAGTTAAATATAAGGAACATTTATTAAGCATCTACCATATGTCAGACCATGAGCTAGGTGCTGAAAGCACAAATCAGATGAATAGTGATGGCCCTTATTTTACTTTATTATTTTAATTTATTTATTTTGAGAAACTTTATGTATGTTTGTATGTATTTATGTATTTATTTAAATGGACAAGAGACGGCCCATATTTTAAAGTAGCTCATACCGCAGGTGAGGAGACAAAAGCGCATGTGAAAATGCAAAAGAACTTTGGAAAGTAAAAGGTTCTTGCCATCATTCAAATTATCTGTCTTTGGCTCTGTGTGGCGGCTCACTCCTATAATCCTAGCACTCTGGGAGGCTGAGGCGGATGGATTGATTGAGCTCAGGAGCAAGGAGACCCATCTCTAAAACTAGCCGAGTGTTGTGGCGGGTACCGTACAGGGTGCCTGTAGCCCCAGTTAGCCAGGAGACTGAGGTAAGAAGATCACTTGAGCCCAAGAGTTGGAGGTTGCTGTGAGCTATGACACCATAGCACTCTACTGAGACTCTCTCAAAAACAAAAGAAAACAAATTACTTGTTTTTTGTGACTATCAATGTAAATTTTAAATTACATTGTAACAAATTCACATTGTTCAAAATCCAAAAGGCACAAAAGGAGAAATACTAAAATCAATTCAAGGTGGGGGGCAAAGGAATGAGGGAGTGGGGAGAGCAGAGGAGAAAGGAGGATGGGAGTTATGGTGTATGGCATACCTCTTGGGGTTGGGACACAACTGTAAGAGTGACTTTACTTAACAAATGCAAGCAATGTAGCCTATGATGCCATGGCACTGTATCTGGAGCAACAGAGTGAGATACTGTCTCAAAATAAAAAAAAAAGAAAATATACAATAGGGCGGTGCCTTGTGGCTCAAAGGAGTAGGGCACCGACCCCATATGCCAGAGGTGGCGGGTTCAAACACAGCCCTGGCCAAAAACTGCAAAAAAAAAAAAAGAAAGAAAGAAAGAACACATACAATAAACTGCTATTAATTATAGTCACCATATAGTGCTACAGAACAAACTTGTTTCTCCTACCTAGCTGTACTTTCGTATCCATTAATCAACCTTTGGTTATTAGTCCTTCTCTCTCCCCTTCCTTACCTCTAGTGACCACTATTCTACTCTCTGTTTCTTTGAGATGAATCTTTTAGCTTTCACATATGAGAGAGAATATTTGGTATTTGTCTTTGTGTGTCAGCATTATTTCACTTAATGTAATATTCTCCAAGCTCATCTGTGTTGCTGTGAATGATAGAGTTTTATTCATTTTTATGGCTAAGTTGCAGGCCATTGTGTATATACATAGCACATTTTCTTTATCCATCCGTGTCTTGATGGATACATAAGCTGATTCCATGCACAGACTATCGTGAAGAGTGCTGCAAAGAGCATGGGAGCGCAGATGTTGCTTCTCCACAGTGATTTCTTTTCCTTTGGATGTATACTGTAGTGGGATTGCTGGATCATATGGTAGCTCTATTTTTATTTTACTTTATTTATTTATTTATTTTTTAGACAGAGTCTCACTCTGTTGCCCTGGGTAGAGTGCTATACTGTCATAGCTCACAGCAACTCCTGGGCTCAGGTGATCCTCCTGCTTCAGCCTCCCAAGTAGCTGGGACTATAGGTGCCCGCCACAATGCCGGGCTAGGTTTAGAGACAGGGTCTTGCTCTTGCTCAGGCTGGCCTGGAACTCCTGAGCTCAAAGTGATCCTCCTGCTTTGGCCTCCCAGAGTGCTAGGATTACAGGCATGAGCCACCGCGCCTGGCCTATTTTTAGTTTTTTGAAGAACCTCCATACTGTTTTCCATCATGACTGCACTAATTTATATTCCCATGAACACTGTATAAAAGTTCTCCATTCTCCACATCTTTGCTAGCATTTATCTTTTGTCTTTTTTTTTTTTGCCCTTTTGATAATAGCCATTTAACTGGAATGAGACTATATCTCATTGTGATTTTGATTTGCATTTTCCTAAAGATTAGAGATTCTGAGCATTTTTTCATATACCTGCTGGCCATTTGTATGTGTTCTTTTGAGAAGGGCCTATTCAGATCCCTTGCCACTTTTTAATGGGATTAGTGAGTTTTTGCTAATGAGTTCCTTGTATATTCCAGATGTTAGTCCCTTGTCAGAGGAAAACTTTACAGATCTTTTCTTCTATTCCACAGGTTGTCTCTTCACTCTGTTGATTGTTTCCTTTCCTGTGCAGAAGCTTTTTAGTTTGATGTAATCCTATTCGTCTATTTTTGGGTTTGTTGTCTTTACTTTTGAAGTCTTTTCCATAAAATCTTTGCCAAGACCAATGTCCTAAAGTGCTTCCCCTGTGTTTTCTTCTACTAGTTTCATAGTTTAAGGTCCTATATTCAAGTTTTTAATCCCTTCCCCCCCCCCAACTTTTTTTTGCGATAGCATCTTGCTCTGTCTTTGGGGCTAGAGGGCAGTGGCATGATCGTAGCTGATCATAGTTCACTGCAACCTCAAATTTCTGGGCTCAAGTGATCCTCCTCCTCAGGCTCCCAAGTAGCTGGGACTGTAGGAGTGCATCACTATGTCTGGCTAATTTTTTTCTATCTGTTCTTTGTAGAGATCGGGGTCTTACTCTTGCTCAGGCTGGTCTTAAACTCCTGGCCTCAAGTGATTCTCCTGCTTCAGCCTCCCAGAGTGCTAGGATTATAGGTGTGAACCACCACTCCTGGCCTACTTAAAAAAAAATTTTATTCTTAATTACCATGGGTACATGATAGTTGTATGTATTTATAGGGCACATATGATGTTTTGATACAGGCATATAACGTGAATTAATCAAATAAGGGTAACTGGAGTATCCATTACCTCAGGCATTTATCATTTGTGTTAGAAATATTTCAATTCCATTCTTTTAGTTTTGTTTTATTCTTTTTAATAGCCAAATAATATTTTTAATGGGTATAACACAATTTATTTAAACCAGACCCATCTTCTTGGGAATTCAGGTTATTTCCAATAATTTTGAGGGACTGTTTTTTAAAGATTCATTTTTCATTAAATATAAATGTGTACTTATTATATTTGTAAAGAGAGCTTACAAGATGTATTGGGGTGAGATTATGGAAAGGCATAAATATCAAAGATTTGGACTTAATTTGCTGGCAATGAGTAAGTTTTTTCTTTTCTTCTTCTTCTTTTTTATTTTTATTTTTTGAGACAGAGCCTCAAGCTATCCCCCTGGGTAGAGTGCTGTAGCATCACAGCTCACAGCAACCTCCAACTCCTGGGCTCAAGCGAGTCTCCTGCCTCAGCCTCCCAAGTAGCTGGGACCACAGGTACCCACCACAATGCCTGGCCATTTTTTGGTTACAGCCATCATTGTTGTTTGGCGGGTCCGGGCTGGATTCGAACCCGCCAGCTCAGGTGTATGTGGCTGGCGCCTTAGCCGCTTAAGCCACAGGCGCCAAGCCTCTTCTTCTTCTTTATTTTTTTGAGACAGAGTCTCATTCTGCCACCCTGGGTAGAGTGCCATGGTGTTAGCCTAGCTCACAGCAACCTCAAACCCCTGAGCTCAAAAGATCTTCCTGCCTCAGCCTCCTCAGTAGTTGGGACCATAGGCACCCACCACCACATCTAGCTAATTTTTTCTATTTTTAGTACACATGAGGTCTCACTGTTATTCAGGCTGCTCTCGAACTCCTCAGCTCAAGCAATTCACCCCCCTCGGCCTCCCAGAATGCTAGGATTACAGGCATGAGCCACCGTACCCAGCCCTATTTAAGCTTTTGGAGACCCTTGTCTTCCTAATACTTATCTTAAGCTGACATTAACACAGACTAGACTTTATTGAGTACACGTTAAAGTAACTGCAAACAAGTTCAAGGGCATCCTAGGTTCAAAATTTGCCTATGGATAATACAGACACATGAGATGATTCTGGAGTACTTGGATGTGTTCTGAACGCTTGTGGTAGATTAGCTCTAGAAGGAAAACTTCTTGCCAAGGCAGAGATTTTACTGCCTCCAGGTTGCCACTTGTTATCTTCTTATCTAGCACTCTAAGATCAAAGGACTGCAGGAGACTTGCTAAGTTCACTATGGAGTATGGAGAAGACAAATGATGTTGTTTATCTGGTAGAATGCATACTTCAGAGAGGTGAGCGTGCCAGCTGCCTCCTTGGCCATGTAACCTCCCAAAGGTGGACATCCCTGCTCCCTTCATCTTTTTCAGATCTTGGCTGGACAGTTGGTTCCCATTAGGTGCATATCTTCGGTCTTAATGTTTATACAGAGCAGTCCTCACAAGCTGGTACAACATGGTTCATTGCTCCAGGAGTAAACAATAAAAATATTGAATCATCAACATAAAAAACCTTCTGAGGGTCACATTCCCAGGTGTCAGACAAGGCTTGACCATGGTTCTAGGCTACTCTCTTGGATGTGCGCAGGAAATAAGCAACCAGACATACTGTGTTACTTGTTCCTACCCTCCTATTTTCCATCTTTGTGACAGGCAAGGGCAATGACTTAGTCTCTCTGATTCCCATGTTCAATACCCCTAGGAAAAAGCTTTCATTGGTCTATTTTGGGTTAAGTCTCATTTGTTTTTTTGTTTGTTTGTTAGAGACAGACTCTCATTCTGTTGCCCTTAGTAGAATGCTGTGGTGTCACAGCTCATAGCAACCTTAAACTCTCAGCCTTAAGCGATTCTCTTGCCTCAGCCTCCAAAGTAGCTGGGACTATAGGCACTCATCACAATGACCAGCTATTTTTTGTTGCAGTTGTCATTGCTGTTTAGCTGGCCCAGGCTGGTTTGGAACCTGCCTGCCTCAATGTATGTGGGTGGTGCCCTAAGCCCTGTGCTACAGGTAGCAAGCCAGCATCCCCTTTTAAAATAAAAATGGTAAAGCAATTAAACTTTGATCATAACTACAATTTGCATTATCTTGGCATAGGTTATAATTTAGCTCCTATGTTGAATTTCATATCTTAGAAGACAATTTTCTCCTTTCTAGCTATTTTATTTTATTTTATTATAGTTTATTTATTTATTTATTTATTTTTGAGACAGAGTCTCACTATGTCACCCTCAGTAGAGTGCCGTGGGTCACAGCTCATAGCTCACAGCAACCTCAGACTCTTGGGCTTAAGCAATTCTCTTGCCTCAGCCTCCCAAGCTGAGGCATTGTGGCACCAGCCACAATGTCCAGCTATTTTTTTGTTGTAGTTGTCATTTCATTGTTGTTTGACAGGCCTGGGCTAGGTTTGAATCGGCCAGCCTCAGTGTATGTGGCCAATGCCATGGGTGCTGAGTCCCTTCTAGCTATTTTAATATAGATAAAAACTGTATCTCCGTGAGAACAGGATCCCTGTCTTTATGCATTCTCTTCAATACTTGTACAGCATAAGTGCTGCCCTTATGCTTACATGGAATTTCTTAGACGATGATACTGTTGGGGAAGTTAAGATGAAGCTGATTGTTGTAGGTTGGGTTCTTCAGAAGCTGACTCTGAGATGGATTTTAATGTACAAGATGTTTATTAGAAAGTGCTCTTGGGATCAACACTTGTGGAAGGTAGGTGAATGAAGCAGGATTGGACAGAGGGAAAGTCAGCAATGCAGGCCTGATGACACAGCTAACTCTATAGGGGAGCTCCGGAGTTAGAATAACCCTTCAGAGCTGTCCAAAACTGAGTGGAAATGGCCAGACCTTTATACCCTTGCATTAATCAGTTACTGGATGTGGGCTACCCTGGTAGCTCTTTGCAGCTGAGGTAGACTCTGAGAGGCTGCCAGCTGAAGGCTCTCTGCTGATCACATTCTTCAAATTAGAGAAGTCTTTCACTGAAGGGAAGTCTGGGTAGTGCATCACAGTGTCCACCACAATGCCCACTTAGAGGGACACACACACAAATTCTAGGACAATTGAAATATAATGCCACATTGTACTGTAGAAAACTTGTATAGATTTGTATTAAATTTCAACTTGGAAGAACTTTTACAACTGAATATTTTTTTTTTTTGAGACAGAGCCTCAAGCTGTTCCCCTTGGTAGAGTGCCATGGCATCACAGCTCACAGCAACCTCCAACTCCTGGGCTCAAGCAAGTCTACTGTCTCAGCCTCCCAAGTAGCTGGGACCACAGGCGCCCGCCACAACGCCCGACTATTTTTTGGTTGCAGCCATCATTGTTGTTTGGCAGGCCCAGGCTTCAAACCCGCCACCTTAGGTGTATGTGGCTGGTGCCTTAGCCGCTTGAGCCACAGGCGCCGAGCCACAACTGAATATTAAAAAGACAACAACTCTAGGCAGTGCCTGTGGCTCAGTGGGGAGGAAGCCAGCCCCGTATACCAAGGGTGGCAGGTTCAAACTCGGCCCCCACCAAACTGCAACAAAAAAAATAGCCAGGCACTATGGCAGGCCCCTATAGTCCCAGCTTCTTGGGAGGCTGAGGCAAGAGAATCACTAAGCTCAGGAGCTGGAGGTTGTTGTGAGCTGTGACACCACAGCACTCTACTGAGGACGACAAAGTAAGACTCTGTCTCAAAAAAAAAAGACAACTCAATTGAAAAAAGAGCAAAGCATTTGAATAGAAATTTCACCAAAGATGACATACAAGTGGTTAATGTGCAAGAAGAGATATTCAACATTATTGTCATTAGGGAAATGCAAATCAAAACCACAATGAGATATTTCATGTCCCCCATGATGACTAGAATCAAAAAAATGCTGGCATAAATGTGGAGAAACATAAATCCTCATATATTGCTGGTGAGGTATGGAAAAATGGGGCAACCAATTTGGAAAATAGTTTGGCTGTTTTTTTAAAAGTTACACATAAATTTATCATATATGACCCAGCATTGCTCTTAGGTATCTACACAAGATAAATCCAAGCATATATGCACACAAAGACTTGTATGCAGATGGTCATGGTGGCATTATTCATAATAGCCAAAAAGTGACAACAACCCAAATTTTCACACTCTGATGATTGGATAAACAAAATATGATATATCCGTATGGCGAAATATTATTTTACCATAAAAAGGAATGAAGTACCGATATATGCCAGTACATGAATGAATGAATGAATGAATGAATGTATGACCTTCACCGTGAGGGCTTCCCTAATCTCCTCTGGACCCCTCCAGCTCTTCATCTGTAGTCTTATGCAATATAATAACTCATGTTACAGATTTTTAAACAATAACGTCTTATCTCCTCGATTATATTTGTGAGCCACAGGAGGGCAAAATCTATTTTTTTCCTCAAATATGCAACTGCCTGTTTGATATGTTTTAGACATGGCAAAGTTGCCTCAAAGGTAATATCCAAATGTGAACTCATGATTCTTCTCAAGTAAATGTGATCTTCCTTTGTTCTCTGTTTCAATGAATGGCAGTGACCCAGGTCAGGTACCTCAGGAAACAGACTCTGAGATTTACATATGGAAAATGTACTGGAGAGTTCTGTGGATATAAACACCTTTCAGGAGGGAAGAGAAGCTGGATTGGGCAGAAGGAAATGTTGGGTTTTGATGTGGTTGTAACAAAAACCTCAGTGGATCTCATGAGGAACTGTGGGGCCCAGATAAGGGCTCCTGAATGGGGATGAGTAGGTTGGGTCTCTGTACTCCCTACATGGACCAGTAATTGGGTGTGGAGTTGATATTTTGGCAAGGGGGGACAGATGGTAAGCAATAAATATAATAGAAAAGTAAACTATAGAGTATGTTAAAAGGTGAGAGGTACAATGGGAAGGGTGAAAGGGGAGAATAAAAAGGATGTGGACTGGGCAGCACCTGTGGCTCAAAGGACTAGGGCGCCGGCCCCAGAGGTAGCGGGTTCAAACCCAGCCCTAGCCAAAAATAGCAAAAAAAAAAAAAAAAAAGAAAGAAAAGAAAAGAAAAGAAAGGCTGTGGACTTGGGAGGGTATAGATTATAATTTATAGCAGAGTGTTCAGGGTGGGTCTCACTGACTAGGTGATACTTGAACAAAGATTTGAATGTAAGAGAGTTATGCAGATATATGGGGGGAGAGAGGTCCAGGCAGCATTGTTTGAGTGCTTTACAATAAGCATTTATCATTTTTGTTAATAACCCCCCCAACAGATAATCATTGTTCTGATTTTCATCACAATTGATTAATGTTGCCTGTTCTTGAACTTTATATAAATGGAATCACACAGTATGTACTCTTTTTGTCTGGCTTCTTTGACTCATGCAATCTGGGATATTCATCCATGTTATTGTGCATATCAGTAATTTGTTCATTTTTATGGCTGTGTATTATTTTGTTATATGAATATATCACCAATGTATTTATCTATTGTAATGGGCACTGCGTTGTTTCCATTGCTGTATAGTATGGACTGTGCTGCTATGGATATTCTTATAGGTACATTTTGGTGGGCACATGCATTCATTTCACTTGGGTATATATACTCAAGAGTGAGATTGCTAGATATGTTTAACTTTGTAGATACTGTAAAACTGTTTTTTGAAGTGTTTGTATCAGTTTTCACTCTAATGAACAGTGTTTGAACGTTCCAATTGCTCTCCATCCTTCAGATGGTGATTACCAGAATATATAGACATTAGAACCTGTGCGAGTTGACCACCTAAGGGACTGCAACAAACTAGTCAACATACAGAGGAGGTCAACATAAAGAACTAGGCCTACTGTACTGATACGTACATATGGTGGGTGTCTGGTCTGTGAAAATTGGGTCAACTTACGGAGGTGGTCAATGTAGGGAGGGGGCCAACTATGGAGGGTCTACAGTATATGTGTATATATGAACATTTGTGACTAGTGTACTTTACATTCTTTAATGTATGTATGTTCTACTTCAATTTTAAAAAGTTGACTCAGAAAAGTGGGGTTCTGAATGTGAGGAATGTTTAAAAATACTTTCACCAATGTATTATTTAAATTTTCTTTTTTTATGTATATCCAAAAGTGATATATGATAAAAAAGAAATGTCTAGATAAGTCTAAAAGAACCCTTTTACAAAAAATAAAAATAAAATCAGAATTCTAAGTGATCAAAAACACTTACTTGTGTCCATACATCTCCAAGTCCAGAAGGACATCATTGATCACCCATTTCTCAATAAGAGAAAAATGCCTGTCCAGTTCATTAGAATCTATCCCAGATAGTACAGCGCTGAGGTTTCATCTGTGGAGGCTTTAAGGCTCTGTCTAGAGAGGTAGGCAAGCAGTTGGCTGGACCTGTAAAGACTGACCAGGGCCACTGACAAGTACATGGTGAAGATCATTAGTTAAGTTTTCTTGTTTGGTAGAGATGGGGTCTTGCTGTTGCACAGGCTGGTCTTGAATTCCTGGCCTCAAGTGACCCTCCCTGTTTGGCCTCCCAAAGTGCTAGGATTATAGGTGTGAGTCAGTGTTCCCAGCCAGCTCCTGATCTAGCTCATTTCTAGGCTTCAGGCTCCTGGTTCTACCCTGAAAGAGCTTCTGTTGTGACTTTCTGGCAATGCTTAATGCAATCCTTCCCCCATCCACAGGATCTAGGGCAGCCCAGTGTTCTGTGTCACCCTCCCACCAACAACCAGGATCAGCTCCCAAACTCTTTTTCTGTCATGTTCTGCCTTTCTTTTAGGCAGAATTTAGTACAGAATCAGATGCCTCAATAAGCTCTCTTGAAAACAGTGACCATATTTCACATATTTGGTGTCCAATGGGGCCTAAACTTGGTGAGGATCTAATCAGAGAGTCTTACTCCTAGAACTCAAGAACAGGGCATTGGGATGGAATTCAATTCTAGCTGGCCTCCCAAGACTGGATTGTGCAGAGTTAAGCTTAATTTGATCAACCTTTTCTATGTATATTTTTTAAAATAAAATTAATTCAATTTTACATTAGCGATAGGGACTTTTCCTGCATTTTTATTCAATTCTCAAGACTGTTATTAGACTTTAAACTGGATTCATAGATATAATGTTTGGAGATTTTTCTTTGTTCTTGCTGAGACTTAGTACATTATTTGTTTCTGAGCCATGTGATTCTCAGGTATCTAAAATGCACGAATGATTTTTGAATTATTTATGGTCCAGATGGTGATCTGATACTATCTGCATCTCAAAATGTTCTGTGCCTTTGCTGTATGCACAGGCACTCAGAAAATTCAGATTGGTCTTAGGTGGTAGCCTAATAGCTCAAGGCATTTTTTTTTTTTTTTTTGAGACAGAGTCTTACTCTGTCACCCTGGGTCAAGAGCCATGGCATCATATCTCACAGCAACCTCAAACTCTTGGGCTCAAGAGATTCTCTTGCCTCAGCTTCCTGAGTAGCTGGGACTACAGGTGCCTGCCACAGTGCCTGGCTACCTTTTTTTTTCTTTCTTTCTATTTTTAGTAGAGGTGAGGGTCTTCCTCTTGCTCAGGCTGGTCTTAAACTCCTGAGCTCAGGCAATCCACCTGCCTGATCCTCTCAGAGTGCTAGGAGTACAGGCCTGAACCACCATACCCACCAAGGCATTGGTGATTATGAAGAAATACTCCAGATTCCAGTAGCTTTTTTTCCTTTGGCTTTCATTGCTTAAAATTAAAAACCATTCTTCTATGGGCGCTACCAAGTTAAGGAAGAGAAAAGGGTAGATAATTCCATTTTTTTCTTTGTCAGAGGGGGGAATGATTTTCTTGGCCAAATTGAAAACTTCTATTTGTTTTGATATGAGAGGCTATGGATAGACTGCTAATTGTTTTCCCCCAAACAATTTTTGTTCTTTTTTTGGTAGCAATAGAAACTCTGAATTTTTGTTTTTAGAGACAACAGTCCTGCTCTATCACCGAGGATGTAGTACAATGGCATGATCATAGATCACTGCAGGCTTGAACTTCTGAGCTCAAGTGATCCTCCTGCCTCGGCCTCCCAAAGTGCTGAGATTACAAGAGCTAGCCAACATGCCTGGCCAAATGCTGAAGTTAACAAGGTAAAACAGTCTGTTTTTGATGAAGTTAACATCAAAAACAGACTGTGGTGGCTCATGCCTGTAATCCTAGCACTCTGGGAAGCTGAGGCAGATGGATTGCTTGAGCTCTGAGTTTAAGACAAGTTTGAGCTTGTCTTTTTCTACAAAAAATAGAAAAGTTGACTGGGTGTGGTGGTGCGCTCTTGTAGTTCCAGCTACTAGGGAGGCTGAGGCAGGAGGGTTGCTGGAGTCCAGAAGTTTGAAGCTTCAGTGAGCTATGATGATGTTACTGCACCCTACTCTGGGTGATAGAGCAAGACTCTCAAAAAAAAAAAAAAAAAAAAAAAAAA
>NW_003852553.1:3703114-3709535 GCF_000181295.1 Otolemur garnettii | reverse complement strand
CCTCCAACTCCTGGGCTCAAGCGAGTCTCCTGCCTCAGCCTCCCAAGTAGCTGGGACTACAGGTGCCCGCCACAGCGCCTGGCCATTTTTTGGTTGCAGCCATCATTGTTGTTTGGCGGGCCGGGCTGGGGATTTGAACCTGCCACCTTAGGTGTATGTGGCTGACGCCTTAGCCGCTTGAGCCACAGGCGCCGAGCCCTAAAACATGTTTTAAACTGTCATTAGGAAGAGTTTAAAGTCTGACAAGAAGGGTCTCAAATACAAGAAGGGTCTCAAACATGTCAGTAGGTTCAGCGCCTGTAGCTCAGTGGCTAGGGCACCAGCCACATAGACCAGAGCTGGTGGGTTCAAATCCAGCCTGGGCCTGCCAAACAATGACAACTACAACCAAAAATAGTCGGCATTGTAGTGGGTGCCTGTAGTCCCAGCTACTCGGGAGGCTGAGACTTGAGAATTGCTTGAGCCCAAGAGTTAGACATTGCTGTGAGCTATGACGCCATGACACTCTACCTAGGGCAACAAAGTGAGACTGTGTCAAAAAAAAAAATGTCAGTAAAGGTCTTAAACAGTCAGAGATTCAAATACTTAAGAAAGAATAGCAAAACTGTAAGGAAAATGTTTTAGTGTCTTATTTTTTAGGGTCTTACACAGGTAGGAAGAGCCTCTAATATGTCAGATGGGGTCTTCAAAAAGCCACAAAGGGTCTCAAACATGTTAGGAAGGTTCTGGAACAAATCAGAAAGTATCACACACATGTCAGGAGGTGTCTCAACATCATTAGGAAGTCTCAAATAATTAAGAATGGTCCCAAATACACTAGAAAGGGTCTCAAACAGATCATCAAGCATCTGAAGTATGTGCTAAGAGCCTCACACAAATAAAAACTGGTTTCAAGGGCATCAGGAAGGGTCTCAAATAGTTTAGGGAAGGTCTCAAATTTACCAGGAATGATTTCCAACAGAAAGAAAGAGTCTCAAAGTTGAGAAACTTTTGAAACAAGCCAATAAAGGTGTCAAACAAATTGGAATGTTTCACAACCATGTCAGGAAAGGCCGCAGAGAAAGAGAAAACGTCTTAAATACACCATGAGATCCTTTACTTAGGATAATGGTTTCAGGAATGGAAAAACAAACAGCACATGTTCTCACTTATAAGTGGGAACTAAAAGAGGGATATACATAGTCATAAAGTGGTGTAATGGACATTGGAAACTAAGAAGGAGGGAAGGGGAGAGAGGAGTGAGGGATAAAAATTCACCTATCAGGCTGGGCTCCCATAGCTTCAGATGGTTAGAGTGTCGGCCCCGTGCATGGGGGTGGTGGGTTTGAACCCAGCCCAGGCCTGTTAAACAAACAAACAAAAAAAGCTACCTATAAGGTACAATGTACACTATTTGGGTGATGGATACACTGAAAGCCCTAACTTCAGGACAACACAATTCATGCAGGTAACAAAACCGCTTATACCCTATACATTTTTTGGAATAACAAAATGTTCTCAAATATGTCAGTCATCTCAAACATGCCATGAAGAGTATCAAACACATCATAAAAGGTCTCAAACGTGAAAGGAAGGGTCTCAAAGACATCAGAAAGAGTCTCACACACATCAACGTGGTCTTCAATGCATCTGGAAGCATCTCACGTATATCTACAAGAGTCTCCCACATGTCAGGAAAAGTAGTATGACAAGTCAAGAAGGGTCTAAATGTTATAAGTAAGAATATTTCTGGGTCAGAATGGGTCTCAAACACTTCAGAAAGTGTCTTAAACAAGTAAGAATGAGTCTTGAACAAGTCAGGAAGGGTATAAAACATGGCGAGAAGGGTCACAAAGTTGTAAGGAAGTCAGAAAGTCTCAAATCATCAGGAAGATAATCTAACACTTTGGGAAAAGTCTTTAATTAGGAAATGTTCCAACCATCAAATGTGGAAGAATCTCAGTCAAGTTAGGAAGGGTCTCAAACAATCGAGGAAGGGCCAAAACATGTCTAAAAGGATCTCAACTTGTTAGTCAAGGTTGAAAACAGTCAGAAAGGGTCTCAATCAGGAGGAGACATTTACACGGCAGGAAGCATCCCAATTTGTCTAGCAGTTCTTCAAATAATTAAACATAGACTTACCATATGATGCAATGATTCCATTCCTAAGTACATATCTTATACATATAAAAGAGAAGTGAAAGCTTATGTCTACACAAAAATCTGTATACAGATGTTTATTATTATCCATAATAACCAAAAAGCATCTTAATCAGGTAGGCAGTGTCTCAAATAATCAGAAAAAGACTTAAATAAGTCAGGAACTGTCTCAACCATCTGAGGAAGGAATAAAACCCGGAAGAGTCTCACTCAAGTTAGGAAGGCTCTCAAATACAGCCAGAAAGAACCGATATATGTCAGGAAGGGTCTCACAGAAGTTGAAAAGTGTCTCAAAACAAGTCAGAATGATCTAAAATATGTCAGGATGGCCGGGCCCATTGGTTCATGTCTGTAATCTTAGCACTCTGGTAGGCTGAGGTAGGTAGATGAGCTTGAGCTTAGGAGTTCAAGACCAGCCTGAGCAAGACTGAGACCTCCCCCCATCTCTACTAAAAATAGAAAAAACTAGCTGGGTGTTATGGCAGCATTTAGGAGATTGAGGCAAAAGGATGGCTTGAGCCTAGGAGTTTAGGGTTGCTGTAAGTTGTGATGATGCCACGACACTCTACCCAGGGAGACTGTCTCAAAAAAAATAAAAAATAAAAAATAAAATAAAATAAAATATGTGTGGAAAAGTCTTTTTTAGTCTTTATTTTTAAAATAGCTTTATTGAGTTATAATACACATATCATCTACCCACTGAAAGTGTACAATTTGATAGTTTTTTTTTTTTTTGAGACGGAGCCTCAAGCTATCCCCCTGGGTAGAGTGCCATGGCATCACGCTCACAGCAACCTCCAACTCCTGGGCTCAAGCGAGTCTCCTGCCTCCACCTCCCAAGTAGCTGGGACCACAGGCGCCCACCACAACACCTGGCCATTTTTTGGTCGCAGCCATCATTGTTGTTTGGCGGGCCCAGGCTGGGGATTTGAACCCGCCACCTTAGGTGTATGTGGCTGGCGCCTTAGCCACTTGAACCACAGGCGCTGAGCCACAATTTGATAGTTTTAATGGTTTAATTAGTATATTCACAGTCGTGTGCAGCCATCACTACAATTTTAAAACATTTTCATCACTTCACAAAGAAACTCTATATGCTTTAATTATCACCCCAACCCTAAGCAACCACCAATCGATTTTCTTTTTTTAAGAGACAGGATCTTAAAAATCACTTTATAACAAAGGTATTTGCACCAGAATGTTTATTGCAGCCCAATTCATAATTGCTAAGTCATGGAAGAAGCCCAAGTACCCATCGATCCATGAATGGATTAATAAATTGTGGTATATGTACGCCGTGGAATATTATGCAGCCTTAAAGAAAGATGGAGACTTTACCTCTTTCATGTTTACATGGATGGAGCTTATATTCTTCTTAGCAAAGTATCTCAAAAACGGAAGAAAAATTACCCAATGTACTCAGCCCTACTATGAAAACAATTTATAAGCACCCACACTTCCATATGGAAGCAATAACCCAACTATAGCCCAAGATGAAGGGGAAAGAGGAGAGGGAGGGGAGGGGAGGGGGGAGGATGGGTGGAGGGAAGGTAATTGGTGGGACCACACCTTATGGCACATTTTACAAGGGTAAATGTTACATGGTGTACAAGGGTACAAGGGTACATGTTAAATCTACTAAGGGTAGAATATAAATATCTGAACACAATAACTAAGAAAATGTGGTGAAGGCTATGTTAACACAGTTTGATGAAAGTATTTCAAATTGTACATAAAACCAGCTATGATTTAATAAAAAAAAAAAGAGAAAGAGAAAGACAGAACCTTGCTCTTTCATCCAGGCTGGAACACAGTGAGCTATCATAGTTCACTGCAACCTTGAAGTCCTGGCCTGAAGCAATCCTCTTGCCTCGGTCTCCCAAAATGTTGGAATTAAGGCATGAGCCCCTGTGTCCGGCCTACTTTCTGTCCCTATAGATTTTCCTATTCTGAACTTTTATACTGAGCCACATAGTATGTGGTCTTTTTTGATTGGCTTCTTTCACTTAGTATATTCACTTCATCCATGTTATATCAGTACTTCATTCCTTTTTATGGTGAAATAATATTCCATTGAATGCATAGACCACATTTTGTTCATTCATTCATTTGTCCATTGATAGACATTTGAGTTGCTTCCATTTTTTGGCTGTTATGGATAATAAGGAACAATTGTTTGCAGGTTTTAGGGTGGACATATGTTTTTACTTCTGGATATATATATACACATAGGAGTGGAATCATTACATCATATGGTAAATCTGTTTAATTGTTTGAGGAACTTATTGTTTTCCAAGGTGAGTGCAACATTTTATAGTCCCACTGGCAGTGTAAGAGGGTTCCAGTTTGTCCACATCCTCTCTGACACTTTTGTTGTCTGACTCATTCTAGCCATCCTGGTGGGTGAGAAGTGGTGAAATGGTAACTTATTATGCTTTTGATCAGGGAGAGTCTTACACAGTCAGGAAGGGTCATTGGCAGGTTCAAATCCAGCGCAGGCCTGCCAAACAACAATGACAACTACAACCAAAAAATAGCCGGGTGTTGTGGTGTGCGCCTGTAGTCCCAGCTACTTGGAAGGCTGAGGCAAGATAATCGCTTAAGCCCAAGAGTTGGAAGTTGCTATGAGCTGTGACGCCACGGCACAAGGGTGACATAGTGAGACTCCATCTCAAAAAAAAAAAAAAAAAAAAGAATAAAAAAAGAGTATCAAAATTGTGAGGCACAGATATAAACTAGTTAGAAAAAGTTTTAAAGACCTCATTAGCTGGGCAGCGCGTGTGGCTCAAGGAGTAGGGCACTGGCCCCATATACTGGGGGTGGTGGGTTCAAGCCTGGCCCTGGCCAAAACTGCAAAAAAAAAAAAAAAAGAAAGAAAGAAAACCTCATTAGGCTCTCATACATACAGAGAGTCTCTAAAACATTAGAAAAGATCTCAAAAGTCGTAAAAGATTGAAAACATGTCAGGAATAGTGTCAAACATGTCAGAAATTGTTCACCACAAGTGTATAGAAATAAAGTTGATTTTTGTTTATTTATCTGTAGGCTTGCTGAATTTGTTTATTAGTTCTAATAGTTCAAAAACAATCTTTCATTTATTGATTGTATTCTGTAGCCTTGCTGAATTTGTTTATTAGTTCTAATAGTTTATTTTTTAAGTGAATTGCTTAGGCTTAAGATCATGTTATCTGTGAATAAAGGTAGCTGTGCTTCTTTCTTTACAATCTGGATGCCTTTTATTTCTTTTTCTTGCCTAATTGCCGTAGCTGGAACCTTCAGTATAATGTTTGCTAGCAGCAGTGAGAGTGACTATATTTGTTTTGTTCCTGACCTTAGGAGGCAAGCAGCTAGTCTTTTAATATTATGTGTGTGTGAAGTTAGCTGTGGGGTTTTTAAAGATGTCCTTTCTTGGGTTGAGGAAATTCTCTTCTAGTCTTAGTTTGTTGAGTGCTATTATTATGAAAGTGTTAGATTTTGTCAAATGCTTTTTATGTTTCTGTGTAGATGATCCTGCGGTTTTTGTTTCTTTTCTGTTGATATGGCATCTCACAATAACTTATTTTCTTTCTTTCTTTTTTTTGAGACAGAGCCTCAAACTATCCCCCTGGGTAGAGTGCTATGGCATCACAGCTCACAGCAACCTCCAAATCCTGGGCTCAAACGAGTCTCCTGCCTCCGCCTCCCAAATAGCTGGGACCACAGGCATCCGCCACAATACCCGGCTATTTTTTGGTTACAGCCGTCATTGTTGTTTGGCGGGCCCAGGCTGGATTTGAACCCACCACCTTAGGTGTTTGTGGCTGGCGCCTTAGCCACTTGAGCCACAGGCACCAAGTCACAATAACTTATTTTCAAATGTGAAACCAACTTTGCATTCCTGGGATAAATCCAACTTGATTGTGGTACATAATCTTTTCAATACATTGCTGGATTTGGTTTCCTAGTGTTTTATATTCTTTTATGAGATAGTCAGGGGTGGCCACCAAGAGAAGACACAAGAGAGGCTCAGGAAAAAACAAAGTTTACTCACAGCTCTTAGAAACAAGAGGTACCATAGACCATGCAGGACCACATAACAAAGACACCAGGGTGGTCAGGAAGCAGAAGACAGAAGTGAAGGGAAGGTTTAGGGCCCAGGGCTGTCTAACTCTTTTCTTTTCTGCTGCCCATTGGAAAAATAAGTGTCTTGGCTCGGCGCCTATAGCTCAACCGGCTAAGGCGCCAGCCACGTACACCTAAGGTGGAGGGTTCGAATCCCCAGCCCGGACCCGCCAAACAACAA
>NW_003852553.1:3696489-3702672 GCF_000181295.1 Otolemur garnettii | reverse complement strand
TTTTTTTTTTTTTTAGAGACGGGGTCTTGCTCTTGCTCAGGCTGGTCTCCAACTCCTGAGCTAAAGTTATCCACCTGCCTCGGCTTCCCAGAGTGCTAGGATTACAGCCATGAGCCACCATGCCCGCTGTTGTCATTATTATTTTAAAGGAGAGCATCCTAAGTTAATAGGAATCCCCAGAATGGTAATAGGCAGAAGAGGATAGCCATAGGGGCCAAACTTTAAGGCATTATAAGTGACCTTATTTCTGCTCATCTGAGCTAAGAATGGTGCTGGTGGTGAAGTTTCATGATACTTTTGTGACAGATAATTACACCAAAATTAAAAGAGATGGGGAGGAAGAACCTCATTGACTTTATTGCCTAGTGAGGACTGCGAGGGCCTCCACCCCACCTGGCAGAACATACCAACTACATGGTAGAGGAGAGCACAACATTAAAACAAATTCACTCCTTCCCCAGGCTTACTGGTTCTGGTTTTCTATGCAGATGTTTTGTTGGATGGAGGTGAGGGTTTTGTTTTTTGGGGGGCAGCGTGAGCTTTGACAATGGGAATATTGGGAGGCTTTCCTTAGTTTCCTAGACTATCCAGGAATGTTTAGGAGTCGAGGTAATAACCCCCCACCAAATCTAGCCTACCATTCACTACTTTATATACATTGTTTTTTCTTCCTTTTGAAAAAAAGAAAACCCTTTAAAAGAAAATAAAGTAGATAGCACTGAACACTTTAGCTCATGGAATCTGGTTAAGATGGCTGGGGGTACAAGTCCTGAAACTACCTCTTTTAGTAGCTGAGGTGAGTAGAGTTTTGTGAAGGGTACTTAAGGTTTGGGATGGGATTGGACGAGCAAGGCAGGATTATTGTCCTCCTGTACATAGCTTTCTCTTCCCTTTTTGAGATCTCACACTTCATCTATCAGAGGGTTGTTGGACAGATGCTGAGGGTACCAAGGCAGCCACACTAAGCAGTCAGAGCATCATGCTTTGAGGTTTAAAGCACTCAGGCTGGGAAGGTGGAATGCTGTTCCAGAGGGAGAGACACAGAATGCTTTATTTGTTTATTTTTTTAGAGACAGAGTCTTAGTCTGTCGCCCTTGGTAGAATGCTGTGGCGGCACAGCTCACAGCAACCTCCAACTCCTGGGCTTAGGCGATTCTGTTGCCTCTGCCTCCCGAGTAGCTGGGACTACAGGCGCCTGCCACAACGCCCAGCTATTTCTTGTTGCAGTTTGCCTGGGGCTGAGTTTGAACCCATCACACTCGGTATATGGGGCCAGCGCCCTACTCACTGAGCCACAGGCTGCCCCCACAAAATGCTTTAATGTGAGCCCCTACCCACCTCCCCCTGATGATGGGCAACTTGAGAGTCTTGGTTTTCTCTTCTTGTCCTTCGCTCTCTTCTATCCTTCCATGAGTGGGGAAAGGGGTGTTTGAAGTAGAGCTTGGTTTCCAAAGTGCCTGGCTTCTTCACATTCTCAAGTGGCAGTTTCATTGTTTAGAATGCAAGGTGGGACATCTTTTGGATATCTTTTTCTATATATTTCCTAAAGCTTTGCATATGAGAAGGTGTAGGAAGGTGTTTGTGAAACACCTTAGGACTTTTTTCTTTAATATCAGAAAGCCAAAAAATAAAATCATGACTGAGATTTACCTTTCAAACCCTCAGGTTTGCCTCTAATGAGGTGACCCTGGTCACTATCTGAGTACTAGAACACTGGAAATGAAAAGACCTTGTTCTTTTTTATGTGTTTGTTCTGGACTCTTGGAGTGGAAATGAGAATGATGAGCTTACTTCTGCTGAAGCCTGGTTCCAATGTGTTCGCCTCTGGAAAGACCTCTAATTACCCCCAGTCTTTCCCAAACAAAACTCATTCCAAATACTTACCTTTCCCCCTGGAGTTCTAGAAGTAAAATGGAATTTTGGTTCAGGCCTTTAATGTGATCACTTTCAAATTTAAAAAATTCTAGGTGGAAATATTTTTACTGTGCTGATAATAATTCTAAAAGATACCCCAATTCTTAACACTATTATGTTTCAGCATAGTGATGACTTTTTCTTGTCATGTCTTCCCCCATCCCCACCCTGGGAAGGGGGACAGAGGGGAAGGACATCTTCCTGATTTTGTGAGGAGAGGAATAATATGTGGTTTTTGTATAAATGTGTTTCTCAGTGTGTTGTTATTCCGGAAAAATGAGGGAGGGAGCTTTGAGAGAGGGGAGGAAATGGATGAAGAAGACCCTCCTTTTTAGTGAATAAATGAAATGCCATTCTGTATTCTTAAAAAAAAGTCAATATATAACATATAGAAAATTAAAAAAAAATATGTAATACAGCTGACAATTTGCTGATTTTGGTGGGGAGGGGTCCTTTTTGTTTGTTTCTTTGATACAGAGTCTCACTATGTCACCCTCGGTAGAGTGCCCTGTGTCACAGCTCACAGCAACCTACAACTCTTGGGCTTAAGAGATTCTCTTGCCTCAGCCTCCCAAGTAGCGGGGACTACAATGCCCGGCTATGGGAGGGGTCTATATTTATAAGAGATGTTGGTTTGTAAATTTCTCATGATGTCTTTGTCTGGTTTTGGTATCAGGGTAATACAGGCCTCAGAGAATGAGCTGGAAAGTGTTCCTTCCTCTTCTACTTTTTGGAAAAGTTGGTGAAGAATGCTATTAATCTTTTGTTTGTATTTTAATTTTTCAAGACAGGGTCTTGCTTTGTTGCCTAGGCTGGAGTATAGTGATATCATCATAGTTCACTTCAATCTCCAACTCCTGGATTCAAGCAATCCTCCTGCCTCAGTCTCGCAGAGTGCTAGGATTACAGGTGTGAGCCATCACACCTGGCTGTAATTTTTTAAATGTTTGTTAGAATTCATAAGTGAAGCCATCTGGCCTGAGCTTGTCTTCATGGATAGTTTTTTGATTACTAATTCTCCTCTTTGCTTGTTATAGGTCTATTTTCCAGCTTTTTTTTTTATTGTGACAGAGTCTCATTCTGTTGTCCAGGCTAGAGTGCTATGGCATCAACCTAGCTCACAGCAACCTCAAACTCCTGGGCTCAACCAATCCTCCTGCCTCAGCCTCCCTAATAGCTGAGACTACAGGTGCCCACCGCACTTCCCAGTTAATTTTTCTATTTTACGTAGAGATGGAGTCTTGCTTTTGCTCAGGCTGATCTTGAACTCCTGACCTCAAGTGATCCTCTTGCCTTCAAGAGCGCAAGGATTACAGGTGTGAGCACAGTGCCCAGACTTTTCTATTTCTTCTTGACTCAGTTTTAGTAGTTTGTGTCCTAGGAATTTGTCTGTTTCATATAAGTTATCCAATTTGTTACCATATAATTTTCATACTATTTCTTCATAATTCTTTTTCTTTCTGTAAGGTTGATGGTAATATCCCTTCTTTAATTTCTGATTTTAGTAATTTAAATCTTCCTTATTTCTTGGTCAGTTTAGCTAAATGTTTGTCAATTCTATTGATTTCTTCAAAGAACTAGTTGGTTTTTCTCTGTTGTTTTTCTGCTCCTTATTTCATTAAGTTCTGCTCTAATCTGTATTACTTCCTTTCTTCTGCTGCCTTAGGTTTAACTTGCTTTTTTAATTTCTAGTGTCTTAAGATAGAAGATTATGTCATTGATATGAGATCTTTCTTTTTTTTACAATGTAGGCATTTACAGCTACTAGTTTCTCTCTATGAACTTCTTTAGCCACATCCCATAAGTTTTGATATGCTGTGCTTTAATTTTCATTCATCTCAAAGTACTTTCTAATTTCCCTCTTGATTTCTTCTTTGATACGCTGGTTATTTAGGAGTGTGCTGTTTAGTTTCCCCATATCTGTGAGTTTTTCAAATTTTTTCCTACTCATTGAATTATAACATTCCACAGTGATTGAAGAACATATTTATTTTTATTTCAGTACATTTATATTAATAAAGTTTATTTTATGGCCTAACACATGTTCAAATTTGAAGAACGTTTCATGTGCACTTGAGAAGAATTTATATTCTGCTGTTGTTGGATGGAGTGTTCTATAGATGTGGGTCTAGTCAAGTTGGTTTACAGTATTATTCAAGTTTTCTATTTCCTTGTGGATTTTCTGCAAATTAGAACTTCTGCCTAATTGTCCTATTCATTATTGAGAAGGGGCTGTTGAAATCTCCAACTCTTGGCTTGGTGCCTGTAGCTCAATGGTTAGGGCACCAGCCACATACACCGGGGCTGCCAGGTTCAAACCTGGCCCAGGCCTACTAAACAATGACAACTACAACAACTACAAAAAAGAAATCTCTGACTATTATTGTTGACTTGTCTATTTCTTAATTTCTGTTAGTTTTTTTCATGTATTTTGGTTTGTTAGATGCCTATGTTTATAATTGCTATATCTTCTTTATGTATTAAACTTTTTATCATTATAAAATGTACCTATTAATCTGTAGTGATTTTTTGTTTCAAAGTCTATTTTATTTGATATTAGTGTAGCCACTCCAACTTTCTTGTGGTTGCTATTTGCATGACATATCTTTTCCTATCCTTTTACTTTCATTCTATTTGTATCTTTGAATCTAAAGTGTGTTTCTTTAGACAATGTATAGTTGAATCTTGTATTTTTATGCAGTCTGATAATTTCTGCCTTTTATTTGATTGTTTAATAAACTTTTTTTTCTTTTTTTAGAGACAGAGTCTCACTTTATTGCTCTCAGTAGAGTGCTGTGACATCACAGCTCATAGCAACCTCCAGCTCTTGTGTTTAGGCAATTCTCTTGCCTCAGCCTCCTGAGTAGCTGGGACTACAGACGCCCACCACAATGCCCAGCTATAGTCCATTCACATTTAATGTTATTATTAATACAGCTGAAATTATGGCTTCCCTTTTTGCTTTCTATGTTACATCTCAGGTGATCCACCCGCCTCGGCCTCCCTGAATGCTAGGATTACAAGTGTGAGCCACTGCCCCTCTTTTCTTGTTCTTCTTCTTTTTTGTTTTTAGAGACAGAGTCTCACTTTGTTGCCCTTGGTAAAGTCCCATGACGTCATAGCTCACAGCAAACTCCAACTCTTGGGCTTAGGCGATTCTCTTGCCTTAGCCTCCAGAGTAGCTGGGACTACAGGCGCCCAGCACAACGCCTGGCTATTATTTTTGTTGCACTTTGGCCGAGGCCAGGTTTGAACCCGCCACCCTCGGTATATGGGACCAGCATGCTACTCCCTGAGTCACAGGCACAGCCTCCGCTTTCTTCTCTTTTTATTTTTTCTTCTGTTCTTTATTTACTACTTTCTTTTGTGCTAAGTGAATATTTTTGAATGTAACATCTTCATTATTTCATGGGTTTTTTTCACTATTTTTTGTAATTATTTCCTTACTGATTGCCCTAGGGCTTACCATATACATCTTATCATAATTTACACTAATTCAATTCCAGTGAGATAAAGAAATGTTACTCCTATATAGCTATATTTCATTTTGATTTTTTTTACTATTACTGTGATATTTATTTTATCTTATATATGTCACAAACCCAACAATAGATTGCTATAATTATTTCCTTATATAATTTTATGTCTTTTATGGAAGTCAAGAAAAGAAAGGAAAGCAATTATATATTTATGGCACTTGATTTATTAATTTAATTTGCCATTTCTGATTCTCTTCAACTGTTCCAGTGGATTCATATTAATATCTGGTGTCATTTCCTTTGTACAATACAACTTGGCTCATATTCATCTCCTTTGCGCTGTTACTGGCAAATATATTACATTTCTATATGTGATAGGCCCAACAATATAATTACATACATTCTGATATGCATTTGTTTTTAAATCAGTTAAGAGAAGCAAGGAGAGGCCAGGCATGGTGGCTCACACCTGTAATCCTGCACTCTGGGAGGCTGAGGTGGGTGGATTGCTTGAGTTCATGAGTTCAAGACTAGCTCATGAGTTCAAAAGCAAGACCCTGCCTCTACTAAAAATAGAACAACTGAGGCAAGAGGATCAGTTGAGCCTGAGTTAGAGGTTGCTGTGAGCTATGATGCCACAGCACTCTACCCAGGATGACAGCTTGAGACTCTGTCTCAAAAAAAAAAAAAAGAGAGAAGAAAGGAGGGGCAGTGGCTCACACCTGTAATCCTAGCACTCTGGGAGGCTGAGGCAAGTGGATCACCTGAGCTCAAGGGTTCAAGACCAACC
>NW_003852553.1:3692285-3696469 GCF_000181295.1 Otolemur garnettii | reverse complement strand
AAGACCAACCTGAGCAAGAGCGAGACCCTATCTCTACTAAAAACAGAAAAAAAAAAAAAAAAACTAGCCAGGTGTTAGTCTGGTAGTGGTGGGAGCCTGTAATCCCAGCTACTTGGGAGACTGAGGCAAGAGAATCACTTGAGCCTAGGAGTCTGAGGTTGTGTTGCCGTGAGCTATGACGTCACAGCACTCTATCCAGGGCAACAGAGACTCCACCTTAAAAAAAAAATGAGAGAGAGAGAGTGAAGAAAGGAGAAGAAAAATGCACTTATACTGTCTTTTATAATTACACAATTACCTTTACTAATACTCTTTGTTTTTTCATACTGATTTGAATGACGGGCATCTCTTGATTTTCACCTACAGAATTTTCAGTAGTATATTTTGAAAACTGAGTGTGCTAGCAACAAATTCTCAGTTGTTTATCTGGAATGTCTTTATTTCATATTTGTTTTTGAAAGATAGTTTTGCTAGATGTAGGACTCTTGATAATTTTTCCTTTGGGCAACTTCAATATGTCATTCCCCCTGCCATCTGGCTGCCATTATTTCTGCCAAGAAGTCAGCTATGGGTTCCCTTGTAAGTGATGAGTCATTTTTAAAATTTGCTGCCACAACGCCCAGCTATTTGGCCAGGGTGGGTTCGAACCTTCCACCCTTGGTGTATGTGGCTGGCGCCCTGCTGACTGAGCTACAGGCACCGCCAGCCATTATTTTTTTTGGAATATTTTTTCTTCTCCTTCTCTCTCTTTCCTCTCCTTTCTTCCCATTATTTTGATTTGTTGTGCTTAATGATGGACCGCATTTATGGAGCTCTGTTCATTTTTCTTCATACCATTTTCTCTTTAGTTTTTGGATCGCATAATCTCCATTGATCTATCTTTTAGTTCACTGATTCTTTCTACTCCCAGTTCAAATCTACTTTTGAGCCCCTCCAGTGAAATTTCCATTTCAATTATTATATTTTTCCATGCCAGAATTTCTAATTTTTATCTTTCATAATGTCTATCTCTTAATTTATATTCCTGATTTGATAAGACACTTATTATCATACCTTTCTTTTTAAAGCATAGTTATCTTTAGTTCTTTAACCTTATTTATAATGGCTACCTTGAAGTCTTTGTCCATTAAATCTGACATCTGGTTGTTCTCATAGGCAGTTTGTGTTTCCTGCTTTTTCTGGTGCATGAATCACACTTTCCTGTTTCTTTTCATGTCTTGTAATTTTTTGTTGAAAACTAAACATTTTATATAATATATAGGGTGGACATAAAGTTCATGTGCAATTTAAAATAGTTTAACATAGTAAATTGCACCCGAACTTTATGGACGCCCTGTGCTGTAGCTACTCTAAGTACTTACTAGTTCTCTTGCTCCCAGGGCTTGTTGTTTGTTTAGTTGCTTAGTAACTATCTGGATTATTTTCATGAAGTTTATTTCCTTTGCAGTATGAAGTCTCCGATGTTCCTCCTCAGAGAGCAAAGTCTTGGGCATGAGCAGTAACCCTATAATAAATGGTTTTAGCAAGGCTGTCTTTGACTCTTTCCCTGATCACACCCAGCTGTTAAGCTCACTAGTGACTGGCTGATTTCTCTGCTGCTTTCAACAGAGCGCAATAGGGCATAAACTGTTCCACAGACTGATCCTATTAAGTCCAGGCTCCTTTGCAATGATAGTTTTGGAGGTCAGAGTTTGAGGTTTGTTCTGACCCTAATAGTTCTATTCTTAGCTGTCCCTGTCTCTGATTCTCTCTATTAAACTAGCTGGCTTATAGTTTAGCTTACATCTTTAGTGAAGTTATCAGTCTCCTCTTAACTGCTTTCCAGCAAAACCTCCTTTGTTTTTGAGAGCTTTCTTAGACTTTAGCTTCTCCACATTATGTTTCAAATAAAGTTAGTTCCTTTAGCAAGAGCTTCAGATTTTATAGCATGCTTGTCTATCTGGGCAAAATTTCTGAGCCATGGCTCCAAAGCTAGGAAAAGGGAGAGTGGCATGCTTATTTCTGAATGACACTTCTGCTTTCGGAGGTGGACACTGAGCAGGGGGTCATAGCCTCTGGTCCTTTTGGCTTCTCTCTTCCTGCGTGGAACCTCTGCCCTACTAACAAGCTGAGATCAGAGTGATCAGGGCCGATCTCTCATAGTCTCAGTGTACCACACCTGAGGTCTAACCTCCAATCAAGGAATGGGGGCTGTGTGCAAGACAGGAGCTTTTGACTCTCAACCTCACTAACTTGAAACATAGCCTCAGAAACAGGTACCAGAAACAGGTATCTATCATTTAGAATGATAAATGCTGAAGTTCTGTCCCTTCTAGGAAGACACAGTAGCACTTGATTGGGAGACTGGAGGTAAGGAAACCCTGAGTTCTTGTCTGTGCCTGCCTGAAGTAGAGTTTCCATCACAGTGAACTAGCAAGGGAAGAGATAGAGCAGGTCATGGTTCAAATGCTATAACTTTCATGGTCTTCACTGAGTTTTAGTAGATTTTCTAGAATGAATGTTTTTTTATTTGCTGTATGCTTTTAGGACCATTTCCAGATACTTTAAATGGTTGTTTTAAAAATAAATTTCACAGGCTCAGTGCTCGTAGCTCAGCGGTTGGGTGCCGGCCACATACCCCAGGAATGGCAGATTCAAACCCAGCCCAGGCCTCCTAAACAACAATGGCAACAACAACAACAACAACAACAAAATAGCCCGGAGATTAAAAGAAGTAAACTGCACCTCTCCTTACCATTGCTGGCTTTACCTCCCTCAGGTCCTGCTGAAAAAATGTCAGATTCAAATCATGTTAGCAGCCAGAAGAATTTCTCTGAGGAGGAAATAGATGATGAAGAAAGTGTGATTTTGACATTGGTTCCAGTTAAAGACAATTCAAATAATGAACAAATGGAACCAACTGTTTCTTCAACTTCTGATGTCAAACTGCACAATCCCCAGAAACACAATGAAGTTCACCTACCTCCAACAAATAAACAATCAAAAGTCATCTGAAAAGCTAGATGTAAAAACCCTGATCTTCCCTTGCCAACCGTTTTGCCTCCCATTAATGATGTGTGTTGGGACACTTTGAGGAACTGGTGCCAGCAACTCAATTTGAGTACCGATGGCAAGAAAACAGAAGTTTTTCTGAGGCTTCAGGTGCATGCTTTTCCTGAACAGAAATGTGAAATTCCTGAAACACCAAAGGAGGCCAGATTACATTCATGTTCAAGGAAACTCAAGGCAGAGACCAAGAGAGCAAGACCTCAGGAAAGGTCCAAGGTGAGTGTGAAAACAGAAGAGATGGACAGAGTGGAAGTGATAACATCAGCTCAGGAATCTGCATTGGCATCGTGGGCAAGGATTGCTGCCAAAGCTGGTCAGCCTAAGACTGTGATTTCATGGTCCATTTCTGCTTCTGCTGTGGCCTTTTTGACAACAGCTTCTGGCCTTAGGTGGTGTGTGATCCATGGTGAGCCTCTCCCCACAGACCCAGAGGTCGGGTCCGCCTACAGTTTCATACAGGTCAGGCCTGGGTACCTGCCACTCCCAGGAGGATGATTTCCCTCTTCCTGTTACCAGCCTGCATTGTCCCATCTCCAGGCCTAGAAGATAATATGTTATGCCCTGACTATGCTAAGAGAAATAAGAAGATAATGAAAAGATTAATGGTAGCAAAGAAGAAGTGATCTACTTCAAACACAAAGTAGGAGACTAGAATATGCCACCTCAAAGTATTAGAGAGTGATGGATATACTTTCAGAATGTGTAAGCTGATTTGAGGAAATGGAGGAAGAGATCATTGGAAGGAACCTTTGTGATCTACAAAATGGAATCGAGTAATTAGGACTCCACTGTGAAGATGGTTGACTGGGTGCCAGCCCTGTCTAAGGAGACCCGTTAGGGGGCTTGGAAAGCCACTAAAATAAAGTCATTGCAGTCGGAAAAAAAAATAGCCAGGTGTTGTGGCAGGCGCCTGTAGTCCCAGCTACTTGGGAGGCTGAGGCAAGGGAATTGCTTAAGTTCAAGAGTTTGAGGTTGCTGTGAGCTGTGACACCAGAGCACTCTACTGAGGGCTACATAATGAGACTCAGTCTCAAAAAAAAAAAAAAAAAAAATTAACAGTGTCAAGGGGGAAAAGGTCTGCAAGACCTGATGCTATTCCAGAAATGGACCTCTCGGCTCGGCGCCTATAGCTCAAC
>NW_003852553.1:3690822-3692051 GCF_000181295.1 Otolemur garnettii | reverse complement strand
AGCTTGAGGCTCTGTCTCAAAAAAAAAAAAAAAAGAAATGGACCTCTCCAAAAGAGTTTTAGTTATTTCAGAAAGGGTCTCAAACAGACAAGAAGGGTCTCCAATCTGTCAATAACAGTCTCAAACAACTTAGGAAATGATTAAAACATGTCAGGAAAGACTTAATATTTGTCAGGAAGAATTTTAAATAACTCGGGTAGGGTCTCTAACACACAGGAAGACTCAGGAATGTTGCAAACTTGTCAGGAACCGTTTTGAAGACATCCAGAGGAGTCTGAAATGCATCTGGAAGAGTTTCAACTACTTGAACAAGGATCTCAACTCAGGAAGGGCCTCAAACATGTCATGAATGGTCTCAAAGAGGCAAGAGCTTCAACTATGTTAGGTCTCAAATATGTCCGTAATGTCTCAAACAGACAGAAAAAAACATCTACTACATCAAGAAGCACCTCGAACAAATCAAGAAGGATATTGGGATACTTAGAAATAACTTTAAATTTGTTAATATTCCCAAACAAATAAAAAGGGCCTCAAATATATCAGAAATATTTGAAACATGTCAGAAAGGGTCTCAAACAAGTCAGAGTATCTTTTTTTAAAGTTTTTTAAATTTTTAATTATTATGGGTACATAATAGTTGTATATCTTTATGGGGTACATGTGATTTTTTTTTGAAACAGAGCCTCAAGCTGTCACCCTGGGTAGAATGCCATGGCATCACAGCTCACAGCAACCTCCAACTCCTAGGCTTAAACGATTCTCTTGCCTCAGCCTCCCCAGTAGCTGGGACTATAGGCAACTGCCACAACACCTGGCTATTTTTTTCTTGGTTGTAGTTATCATTGTTGTTTGGCAGGCCCGGGCTGGATTTGAACCCATCAGCTCTGGTGTATGTGGCTGGTGCCTTAGCTGCTGAGCTACAGGTGCTGGCCCACGTGTGATGTTTTGATACAAGCATACAATGTAAGTTAATAAAATCAGGGTAACTGGAGTATCTATCAGTTCAGGCACTTATCATTTCTTTGTGAACATTCCATTTTTAAGTATACCTTAACTTATTGTTGATTATTGTCACTCCCAAATATATCAGGAAGAATCTTGATCAGACAGGAAGAGTCTCATTGAAAAAGAATCTATGGGCTCGGCGCCTATAGCTCAACCGGCTAAGGCGCCAGCCACGTACACCTAAGGTGGCGGGTTCAAACCCAGCCCCAGCCAAAAACTGCAAA
>NW_003852553.1:3689352-3690524 GCF_000181295.1 Otolemur garnettii | reverse complement strand
GACTAATTTATACCTTTTATATGAAAGCTATAACCTAATAACAACCTAAGGATACGGGGAGGGGGGAGGGAAGGGGGGAATGGGTGAAGGGAGGGAGATTCAAGGGTTCACTTCTGTGGTTCATCTTACAAGGGTACAAGTGAATCTTTCTATGAGTAGAATATGAATGTTTTAACACAATAAAAAAAAGAAAAAAAAAGAAAAAAGAAAAAGAATCTAATAGAAGTCATAGAATGTCTCAAATGTTTCAGAAAGAGTCTCAATTTTGTCAGTGTTTTAATATGTCTAATAGGGTCTCATGTTGGGAAAGGACTCAAAAAGGAAAGATTTTTAAATATGGCAAGAAAGGTCTCAATATGTCAAAAAGAATCTCAAGTAAGTCAGAAAGGGTCTCAAACATAAGGGAAAGTTCAAATACATCAGTAAGGATTTCAGATAACTCAGTAAGAGTCTCAAACATGTGAGATAATATCTCAAATATATAAAAAGAGTCTTGAATACGTTGGGTAGCTTGCCAACCAAGTCGAGAAGGTTTTCAAAGCAGTCAGGAAGAGTTTTAGATGAATCAGTAAGGGTCTCAAATGGGGGAAGAGTCCCCCAAAAGTTGGAAAGGGTCTCAGGCAAGACATAAATCTCTGAAATGTGTCAGAAGAGCCTCAAATAGTCAGAAAAGGTCTCAGACATGTTAGGAGGGGTCTCAGCAAACCAGGGAGTATCTTGGACAAGTCAAGAAGAGTTTCAAATATGTCACAAAAGGCCTCAAATTGAATGGAAATGCCTCCAACAGTCAGGAAAGTTCTCAAATTTGTTAGAAAGGGTCTCAACAACATAAAGGTCTCATATATGTTAGGAAATTGCAAACAATTCAGGAAACGTCTCAAATACATTAGGACTCTCAACTAGACAGGAAGAGTTTCAAAAGTGGAAGGAAAGGTTTCAAC
Source organism: Otolemur garnettii (assembly GCF_000181295.1). Classification (NCBI taxonomy): domain Eukaryota; kingdom Metazoa; phylum Chordata; class Mammalia; order Primates; family Galagidae; genus Otolemur; species Otolemur garnettii. The sequence goes on along the minus strand of NW_003852553.1, from coordinate 3,689,583 downwards.
ATGTCAGAAAGAGTCACAAATAAGTTACTAAGTATCTCAACCATGTTAGGGCGAGTCTCAAGCAAGTTACTAAGAATCTCAAACAGAGGTCGAGGCGGGTGGATTGCCTGAGTGTATAGGTTGGAGGCCAGCCTGAGCCAGAGTGAGACCTCATCTCTAAAAAATAGCCAGTCATTGTGGTGGGTGCCTATAGTCACAGCTACTTGGGAAGCTGAGGCAAGAGAATCACTT
>NW_003852553.1:3685193-3688430 GCF_000181295.1 Otolemur garnettii | reverse complement strand
AAAAAAAAAAAAAAAAGAATTTTTTTTTGCAGGAGAATTTTTTGTTGGTATATAATTCACAAACAGTAAAATTTACCACTTTAAAACATACAATTCAGTTATTGCTTGAATATTCACAAGGTTGTATATGTACAACTATCACCACTATCTAATTTCAGATTTTTTTTTTTGACAGAGTCTCACTACGTTGCCCTTGGTAGAGTGCTGTGACGTCACAGCTCACAGCAACCTCAAACTCTTGCGCTTAAGCGATTCTCTTGCCTCAGCCTCCTAAGTAGCTGGGACTATGGGCACCCGCCACAACACCTGGCTATTTTTTATTGCAGTTGTCATTGTTGTTTAGCAGGCCCAGGCCAGGCTAGAACTTGCCAGCCTTGGTGTATGTGGGTGGCACTGTAACCACTGCTATGGGCACTGAGCTTAATTTCAGAATATTTTCACCATCCTAGAAGGAAATCCTGTACCCATTAGCTGTCACTCTCCATTGTTTCCTACTCCTAGCCAGTGGCAACAAATAATTTACTTTTTGGCTCGGAGCCTGTGGCTCAAGTGGCTAAGGCGCCAGCCACATACACCTAAGGTGGCAGGTTCTAATCCAGCCCAGGCCCACCAAAAACAACAATGATGGCTGTAATCAAAAAATAGCTGGGCATTGTGGCAGGCCCCTGTGGTCCCAGCTACTTGGGAGGCTGAGGCAGGAGACTCGCTTGAGCCTAGGAATTGGAGATTGCTGTGAGCTGTGATGCCATAGCACTCTACCTAGGGGGACAGCTTGAGGTTCTGTCTCAATAATAATAATAATAATAATCTACTTTTTGTCTCCGTGGAATTGCCATTTTTGGACATTTCATATAAATGGAATTATACAACATGTGACTTTTTTGTATGGCTCCTTTTTCTTAGGGTAATGTTTTGAGGATCCACCCATGTTGTGCTATATGTGCTAACTCATACCTTTTTATGGCTGAATAATAATCTATTATAAAGCTATACTACATTTTATTTACCCATTTATTAGTTAGTGGACATTTGTTTCCACTTTTTGGCTGTTACGAATAATGCTGCTATGAACATTCAAGTACAAGTTTTTGTATGAGCATAAGTTTTTGTTTCTCTTGGGAAATTTTACCCAGGGGTAGAATTGTTGGATCATGTGGTAGGGAAAAGCATTAATTATCTCAGGAAAGGTCATAGATAAAACAAGAAAAACAGGCCTGCTCCAGTGGCTTACACCTGTAATTCTAGCACTGTGGGAGGCCAAGACAGGTGGATTACTTGAGCTCAAGAGTTCCAGACCAGCCTGGGCAAGAGAGAGACCTCCTCTCTAAAAACAGGCGGGGTTTTAGAGGACACCTGTAGTCCCAGCTACTTGAGAGGCTGAGCCTAAGAATTTGAGGTTGTTGTGAACTATGATGTCATGGCGACAAGGTGAGGTTCTGTCTCAAAAAACAAAAACCAATAAGAGAAACAAGAAGTATCTCAATCACACAGGAAGGATTCAGATACATCAGCAAGTGTCTCAAACATGTCATAAACATTCTCAATGAGAGAAGCAGTGTCTCAAATACATTATACTTTGTTTTAAACAAGTCAGTAATGGTCTCAATGGGGTCAGGAAGATCTCAAAATATGTCAGTAAGGGTTGTAAACTGAGATAAACATCTTAAATATGTCACAAAAGGGTCTCAAACTTAAGAGTATCAAATGCAGAAAAGGTTTCATACCTGTTAAGAGGGGTCTCAGAAAATATTAGAAAGGTCTCAAAGAGTTAGGAAAGGTAGCAATGAGTCAGGCAGAATCTCAAATAGTCATCTTACCCGGATAGGAAGAGTCTCGAATAGTTTGGACAAGTATCTAACATAACAGTAAAAGACTCAAATAAGTCAGTAAGGATTTGAAATTGGTAATGAAGGGTCTCAAATTTGTTGGGCAGAATTTAAAATACATTTCTAATGGTTCTAAATAGACAGGCAGAATTAGGCAGAGTCTAAAAACATTAGAAGGGGTTTCAAAACTATCAAGAAGAGTCTCAGTGACTCAGAAAGGGTCATAGGTAGAGAGGAAATGTCTCAAATTCATCACAATTTATCTTTTTTTCTTTCTTTTCTTCTTTTTTTTTTTTTTAGAGACAGAGTCTCACTGTGTTGGCCTCAGTAGAGTGCTGTGGCATCACAGCTCACAGCAACCTCTGGCTCCTGGGCTTAAGTGATTCTCTTGCCTCAGCCTCCCAAGAAGCTGAGACTACAGGAGCCTGCCACAACACCTGGTTATTTATTTATTTATTTATTTGCTGGTGCTGGGTTTGAACCTGCCACCTCCAGCATATGGAGCCAACGCCCTACCCTTTTAACCCACAGGTACCACCTACGCCTGGCTACTTTTGTTGTAATTTGGCCAGGGCCGGGTTCAAACCTGCCATTCTCGGTATATGGGGCCAGTGCCCTACCCACTGAGCCACAGGTGCCGCCCCATCACAATTTATCTTAAACAAGTCAGGAACAATTTCAAAGTAGTCAGGAAGTTGTGAGTAAGTCAGTGAGTGTATCAGACTAAGGAATAACCTCAAATAGTCATGAAAGGTCATGAATACATCAAGAAGTCTCAAACATGTCAGGAAGAATCTCAAGCAAATAAGTACAGGTCTCAAACATGTCAGGAAGGGTCTTAAAGAAGTTAAGCAAAGTCTCATGTAAGTCAGAAAGGGTTTCTACCATCCTTCTTGGAGGGCCTTAGTGTCATCAGGAAAAGGGCCAAATACACCAGGAAGAATCTCCTCATGTCAGGATATGTTTCAAACATTATAGGAAGTGTCACAAAGAGAGAGGAAGGATCTGTTGTACATCACAAATTCTCTCAACTCAGACTGGAATGGTCTTAAAGTAATAAAGAAGAGCTTTAACATTTGTTGGTAAGGTATACAAACAAGTAGAAAATTGTCTCGGGAGACGCCGTCTTTCAGTAATTCACCAAAGTGACGAACACAAAGGGAAAGAGGAGAGGCACCCGATACATGTTCTCTAGGCCTTTTAGAAAACATGGAGTGGGCTCGGTGCCTGTGGCTCAAGCGGTTAAGGCGCCAGCCACATACACCTAGGGTGGCGGGTTCGAATCCCCAGCCCAGGCCGCCAAACAACAATGACGGCTGCAACCAAAAAATGGCCAGGCGTTGTGGTGGGCGCCTGTGGTCCCAGCTACTTGGGAGGTGGAGGCAGGAGACTCGCTTGAGCCCAGGAGTTG
>NW_003852553.1:3682226-3683818 GCF_000181295.1 Otolemur garnettii | reverse complement strand
AGTCCCAGCTACTCGGGAGGCTGAGGCAAGAGAATTGCCTAAGCCCAAGAGCTGGAGGTTGCTGTGAGCTGTGACGCCACAGCACTCTACCGAGGACGACAAAGTGAGACTCTGTCTATAAAAAAATAATAATACTAATGAAGGCTCTCCAACCTGCCAACAAGAGTGTTACATATGTTGGGAAGGTTCTTGAACACATCAGGAATCTCAAACATGACATGAAAGGATTCAAGGTTGTCAGATAATATTCAGAACAGAGAAGAAGAGTTTTATATACACAAGAAAACAGCCAAAACAAGTCTGGAGGTTTTTCAAAGTAGTAAGAAAGAGTTACAAATAAGTTCATAGGCATACAACCCAGTGTAAGCTATGACAGGAATGGTCTCAAGCTTTCAGAAGGGCTCTCAAATACAGCAGAAAACCAGGCAAATGTGTTGGGAAGTGTTGCAAACAGAGAAAGGGTCTCACATAAATCAGGAATCTTCTCAAACAAGTCAGGAAGGTCTCAAAGTAGCCAGGAAGAGCATTAAGTTATAAATAAAAGACCCCCAAAGAAAGAAGGAGACCTAAACACCTCTGGGAGAGTTTCAGCTTGTCAGGAGAAAGATTTCAAGTAAGTTGGGAAGAGTCTCAAGTCAGAGTCACAAAAAAGTCATGGATGCTCTAAAATACATCAGGAAAAGATTTCAATACACCAGAAAGTTTCTCAAATATGTAAGGAAGAGTTCTAAAGATGATAGAAAGGGTCTCAAACTTCCCAGGAACTGTCCAGAACAGAGAGAAAGAGTCTCAGATACATAAGGAAGCATATCAAACAAGTCAGGAGTGTTCTCAAGATAGTGAGGATGAGCCATAAATAAGTCAGGAAGGTTTACCAAACTGAAGGAAGAGTCTCAAATTCATGAGAGAGTCTCAAGCATGCCAGGAAGGTTCTCCGGTCATGAAGGTTTCTCAAGCACGTTAGAAAAGGTCTCATGTATGTCAGGAAGAGTTTTGAAAACATTGTGAAGAGTCTCAAATATGCCAGGAAGAATCTCAAATAGGAAAGGAAGTTTCTTAAAAGCATCAGGAATGGTTGCAAAGAGACAAGAGGAGGCCAGGTGTGGTGGCTCACACCTGTAATCCTAGCACTCTGGGAGGTTGAGGCTCGGGGGTTGCTTAAGCTCAGGAGTTCAAGACCAGCCTGAGCAAAAGTGAGACCCCCATCTCTACTAAAAGTAGAACAACTGAGGGAAGAGGATCGCTTGAGCCAGAGTTGGAGGTTGCTGTGAGCTATGACGCCATGGCATTCTACGCAAGGCGACAGCTTGAGACTCTGTCTCAAAAAAAAAAAAAAAAAAAAGAGAGAGCAACAAGAGGAGTCTCAACTATGTCATAATGGTCTCAGGAAGTATCTCAAAAACATCAAGAAGTTTCTCGAAGGTTAGGTGTGGTGGGCCATAACCTGTAATCTTGGAGGCCAAGGTGGTTGGATGACTTGAGCTCAGAAATTCAAGATCAGCCTGAGCAAGAGTGACAACCTGGGCTCGGCGCCTATAGCTCAACCGGCTAAGGCGCCAGCCACGTACACCTAAGGTGGCGGGTTCGAATCC
>NW_003852553.1:3679872-3682041 GCF_000181295.1 Otolemur garnettii | reverse complement strand
AAAAAAAAAAAGAGTGACAATCTGTCTCTAAACAAATAGCCAGACACTGTGGCAGGGACCTGTAGTTCCTGCAACTTGGGAGGGTGAGGCAAGAGGATCTCTTGAGCCCAAGAGTTTTTGAGGTTGCTGTAAACTATGACACCATGGCCCTCTACCCAGGGTGACAGACTGAGACTTTGTCTCAAAAAAGCTTTCTAGAATACATCGGAAACATGTCAGGAACAATCTCCCACATGGGAAAAGTCTCAAACAAACTAGGAATGGTCTCAAAAATATTTGGAAGCATCTCTAACAAGCCAGGATGTGTCTCAAACAGAGAAGCACCCCAAATACTTCAGAAATGATCACATACATGGCAGGAAGGGTCTTAAATATATCTAAAAGAGTCATGCCTGTCAGAAAAGTTTTCAAGCACATCAGAGGAGGTCCTCAACATCACCAGGAAGGCTCAAATACCTTAGGAAGAGTCACAGACATGAATGGATGTGTCTGTTTCAAACATGACAGGAGCTGTTTCTAAGACAGAGGAAGAGTCTGAAATACAGTACAAATCCTTTCAAACCAGAATGGAAGGATCTCAATGTAGTCAGGAAGAGCATTAAATTGGTCAGTAAGGGCTCGGCGCCTATAGCTCAGTGAGTAGGGTGCCAACCACATACACTGAAGCTGGCGGGTTCGAGCCTGGCCCAGGCCTGCTAAAACAACAATGACAACTGCAACCAAAAAACAGCCGGATGTTGTGGTAGGCACCTGTAGTCCCAGCTACTCGGGAGGCTGAGGCAAGAGAATTGCTTAAGCCCAAGAGTTTGAGGTAGCTGTGAGCTGTGATGCCATGGCACTCTACCGAGGGTGACATAATAAAAAACTGTCTCAAAACAAATATATATAAAAGATTTGTTAGTAAAGGTCAGTAATGGTCTTAAATACATCTGGAAGATTCTTTTTTTTTTTCTGGCTGGGGTCACATTTGAACCTGCCACCTCCAGTATATGGGGCCCACACCCTACTCCTTTGAGCCACAGGAGCCTCCTATCTGGAAGATTCTTAAACATTTTAGTAAAGGGCTCAAACAAATTGGGAGGCGGGCAGCACCTGTGGCTCACAGGAGTAGGGTACTGGAGGTGGTGGGTTCAAACCCAGCCCTGACCAAAAACTGCAAAACAAAACAAAACAAAACAAAACAAAACAAATTGGGAGGCATCTCAAACAGGTCAGTAAATATTCCTAATATGTCACAGAGTCTCAAAGAATTCATGAAGACTAAAACATATCTAAAAGTCTTAAAAATGTCAGAAGTTCCTCAAATATTATAAGAAGGGTCCCAAACATGCTAGTGATACAGGACAAGTGGTGTCCCAGCCAACTTGTGGAGTTGGGGGGCACGGACCTGCTGCCTCCACCTTGGCGATGTTGGTTCGGTGGCAGCAAACAGCAGAACCAGCAGGCTGGAGGGTGGACAAGGGGTCCCCATTTCCTAGGCCTGGGAATAAAAGGGATTGTAGCCATTCATTTGCAACCCAGACATGTTGTTCTAGACATGTTCCAGACACGATGTCCCAGACACGGTAAATGTAACTACCAAGCCCCCCTGGGACTATGTGTATATATATATATATATGTATATATATATATATATATGTATATATATATATCTCCCTAGACAAAGAGCCTACAGACAGACAGAGAGGGAGAGAGAGAGAGCACTTTTCTCTCCTGACGAGTTTTCTCTCTCTGCCAGGAGCTCTGGCACTTCTGCATTCTTTTCTGTAAATAAATCCTGTCTTACCACTGATCTGTGGTCCGCGGATTCATTCTTCAAATCACCAAGACCAAGAACCTACTGAAGAGCAAAATTCCGGTATCACTAGGAGTCTTCGACATGTTAAGAAGTGTCTGAATCTTCTCAGGAATTATCTAGAAGAGAGACAAAAGATCTCTATTACCTCAGCAATCCTCTCAAACAAGTCCAGAAGAGTTTGAGGTAGTCAGCAAGAGCTTTAAATATTCCAGTAAGTGTCTCAAACAGAGAAAAGGGGACACAAATACCTCAGGTCTTAAACATGCCAGCAAAGAGCCCCAAACAAGTCAGTAAAGATACCTAATAGGCCAGTAAGGGTCTCAAACAAATCATGAAGGATATCAAACAGGTCAGGAAGTGATTTAAATACA
>NW_003852553.1:3677794-3679649 GCF_000181295.1 Otolemur garnettii | reverse complement strand
GGTTGCAGCTGTCATTGTTTGGCGGGCCCGGCTAGATTCGAACCTGCCACCTTAGGTGTATGTGGCTGGCGCCTTAGCCGCTTGAGCCACAGGCACCAAGCCACTTCTCAAAATTTTTAGAAGAGCAACAAAGGTGCTCAAATACATCAGGAACCATCTCATACAAGTCATAAAGGTTCTCATACACTTCAGGAAGAGTCTAAAATACGTCTTAAATAAGGCCAGGCACTGTAATCTATACGCCTATAATCTAAGCACTTGGGAGGCTGAGGCAGGTGGATTGCCTGAGCTCACAGGTTCAAGACGAGCCTGAGCCAGAGTAAGACCTCGTCTCTAAAAATAGCGAGGGGTTGTGATGGACACCTGTAGTCCCAGCTACTGGGGAGGCTGAGGCAAGAGGATCACTTGAAACCAAGAGTTTGAGGTTGCTGTGAGCTACAAAGCCATGGCACTCTACTCAAGATGACCAAATAAGACTCTGTCTCAAAAAAAAAAAAAAAGTCTTAAATACATCAAGGAAGTTCTCGAATAAGTCAGAATGAGCATTAGACAGGAAGTGTCATGAAAGAAAATGTCTCAGACTTCTCAGGAACTGTCTAGAATATAGAGGAAGGTTCTCAAACAAATCAGGAAGGTTCTCAAAGTAGTAAGCATGAGATGTAAATAATTCCATAAGGTGTCTGAAGAAGATGGAAGGTTCTCAGATACACATGAGAGCATCTCAAACATGTCAGGAATGGTCTGAAACATGTGAGGAAAAGTCTTGAATAGGTAATAAGTTACCCAAATCCATCAGAAATGGTCTCAAAAAGACAAGAAAAATCTCAAAGAGGTGAAAAACAATCTCAAGTTCAGGAGATGTATCAAATACATCAGAAAAAATAGCAAACATGCCAACCTGAGCAAGAGTGACCCAGTTTCTACTAATAAAATAGAAAAATGAGCCAGGTGTGGTGGGCCCCGGCAGTCCTAGCTACTCGAGAGGGTGAGGCAAGAGGATCACTTAAACCCAAGAGTTTGAAGTTGCTGTGAGCTATCATAATGCCAGGGCATTCTATCCAGGGCTACAGAGTGAGACTCTGTCTCCAAAAAAACCCCAAAACATGGCAACACATCAGATATGATCTCAAACATGTCACCATGAAAGGTCTCAAACGGTCAAGAAGAGTTGCAAGGAAGTCAGGAAAGGCCTCAAATATTTCAGAATGTGTCAAAAAATTAGGAAGGGTCTCATACACATCAGCTAGAGCCTTAACCTTGTCAGGAAGGGTCTGAGATACCTCAAAAATCCTCTCAAACCAGATCGGAAGGATCTCAAAGATGTCAGGAAGAGCTTTAAATTGGTTGGAAAGGGTCTTAAACAAAAAGAAGAGTCTCAAATACATCTGGAAGGGTTTCGGTATGGGACTCAAACTAGTTGAGAAGTGTCTCAGACATTAGTCTCAAACAAGCCAGGAAGGCTCTCAAACACCTCTGGAAGAGTTTTATACCCCTGAAGAAGGTTGTCATAGATGGCAGGAAGGGTTTCTAACATGTCAGAAAAGGTCTTAAACTTGTCAGGAAGTATCTAAAACAGAGAGGAAGACTCTCAACTGTAGGAGGAAACATCTTCTCAAAGTAGTTGAGAAGAGGCTCAGTGCCTGTAGCTCAGCAGCTAGGACAACAGCCACATGCACCAGGGCTGGCAGGTTTGAACCCAGCCCGGGCCTGCCAAACAACAATGACAACAACAACAACAACAAAATAGCCAGGCATTGTGACGGGCACCTGTAGTCCCAGCTACTTGGGAGGCTGAGGCAAGAGAATCACTTGAGCCCAAGAGTTTGAGGTTGCTGTGAGCTGTGATGCCTTGGCA
>NW_003852553.1:3670996-3677377 GCF_000181295.1 Otolemur garnettii | reverse complement strand
AAGGATGAACTGATGAATTCAATTCAGAGGAAAAGGAAGTGTTTCAGATACCAGTGAGAGAGTGTCACTATGTCAGAGATATTCAATTAGGAAGCATCTCAGATACATCAGGAGGCATCTCAAATACATCAGGCAGATCAGCAAACACGTCTGTTGCAAACAGAGGGAAAGGGTCTCAAATACATCAGGAATCTTGTCAGACAAGTCTGAGAGATTCTCACCAGGAAGACCACTAAACACATCAGTAAGCACCTCAAACTGAGAAAAAAATACCCGCAGACCTCCAGAGGGGTCTCAAACATGTCAGGGAAGGTTTCAGATAAATAGGGGAAGATCTCCAAAAAGTCAGAAAATGTGTTTAATATATCACAAAGAATCTCAGACAAGTTGTAAACGCTCTCAGTTTGTCTGGAAAAGTCTTAAATACATGAAGTAGTTTCTCAAATGTAGCAGGAAGAGTTCCAGAGGCGTCTCAGACTTATCAGGAAGTATCCAGAACAGTGAGGAGGAGTCTTAAATACATCAGAAAGCATCTCAAACAAGTCAGAAAGCTTCTCAAAGTGGTAAGAACAAGCTATAAGGCTCAGCATCCATAGCTCAGTGGCTAGGGCACTGGCCACATGCACCAGAGCTGGTGGGGTTTGAGTCCTGGCCAGCTAAACAACAATGACAACTACAACAAAAAAATAGCCAGCATTGTGGCGGGCACCTGTAGCACCAGTTACTCGGGAGGCTGAAGCCAGAGAAATCGCTTAAGCCCAAGAGTTTGAGCTCACAGCTGTGAGCTGTGACACCACAGCACTCTACTGAGGGTGACATAATAAGACTCCGTCTCAAAAAAAAAAAAATTCTGAGAATTCTGAGAAGGGTCTCAAACAGAAAGAGTCTCAAATACAAGAATAATTTCTAATACCTAAGAAGGAGTCTCAAATATGCCAGGGTCTCAAACATTACACATAGCATCTCAAGCAAGTCACAAAGGATTGTACCATCTAGAAGAGTCTTAAATATGTAAGGAACTTTCTCAAATACATCAGGAAGTATCCTTTTTTTTGTTTTTTTTTGTTTTTTTTTTTAGACAGAGTCTCATTATGTTGCCCTTGGTAGAGTGCTATGGCATCACAGCTCACAGCAACCTCTAACTCTTGGAGTTAAGCTATTCTTTTGCCTCAGCCACCCAAGTAGCTGGGCCTACAGGCGCCCGTCACAATGCCTGTCTATTTTTTGGTTGCAGTTGTTATTATTGTTTAGCAGGCCCGGGCCAGGCTTGAATCTGCCAGCTTGGGTGTATATGGCCGGCGCCCTACCCACTGATCTACAGGCGCCAAGCTAGGAAGTATCTTAAATGTGTCAGAAGTGTCTTAATCAGTCAGAAAGCCTGTCGAGCAAATCAAGAAAAACCTCAAAGTTATTAAAAGTGTTTTAACTAGTGGCCTGGTGTCTGTGGCTCAAGCAGCTAAGGTGCCAGCCATATACACCTGAGGTGGCGGGTTCAAATCCAGCCTGGGCCTGCCAAACAACAATGATGGATACAACCGAAAAATAGCCGGGCATTGTGGCAGGCACCTGTGGTCCCAGCTACTTGGGAGGTGGAGGCAGTACAATTGCTTTAGCCCAGGAGTTGGAGGTTACTGTGAGCTGTGACACCACAGCACTCTACCCAGGGTGACAGCTTGAAGCTCTGTCTCAAAAAAAAAAAAAGTGTCTCAACTAGTCAAGAAGGGTCAAAGTAGTCAGGTAGGGTATTAAACTTGCAAGGGAGTATCTTAAACAGAAAAGAAGGATTTCAGACATATTAAGAAGTATCACCTTTAAAATAAGGAAGCATCTGGAGGTAGTCAAAAAGAGTTTTATAGGCCAGACACGGTGTCTTACACCTTTAGTCGTAGCACTTTGGGAGGCTGAGGCAGGAGGATCATTTGCAGCCAGGAGTTTGAGACCAGCCTGAGAAAGAGTGATCTCCTGTCTCTCTACAAAATATACTAGGACCTCTGTAAGTCGAATACTGAAGGTACTATAACAAATAGGTCAACATATGGAGGTGAGGGCAGTGCTGTGGCTCAAAGGAGTAGGGCGCTGGCCCCATATGCTGGAGGTGGCAGGTTCAAACCCAACCCTGGCCAAAAATAAAAACAAACAAACAACAAAAAAACCATATGGAGTTGGTCAACATAAAGAACTAGGCCTACTGTACTGATAAATACATGTGGTGCATGTCAAGTCTATGAAAATTAGGTCAATTTTAGGAAGTGGTCAATGTAGGGAGGTGGTCAACTATTACATAGAAAAATGAGCCAGGTGTGGTGGTGGACACCTGTAGTCCCAGCTGCTTGGGAAGCTAAGGTAGGAAGATTCTTGAGCCCAGGAATTAGAGGTTGCTGTGAGCTCTGCTAACGTCACTTGCATTCTAGCCTGAGTAACAGAGCAAGACTTTGTTTCAAAAAAAAAAAAAAAAAGTTTTACCACTCTGGGAATGGCCTCAGAGACAGGAAAACCTCAAATACTTTAGGAATGGTCTCAAACATGTCAGAAAGTGTCTCAAACAGAAAACAAGAGTCTTAAGCATGTCAAAGTCATTTAGAATATACCAGAAATAATCTCAAGTAAGGATTTTGAAAGGGTCTCAAATATGTCAGGAAGCATCTCAAACAAGTAAGGAAGGATTTCAGAGTGGGCAGAAAGACTTTTAGATATGTCAGTAAGGCTCTCAAAGCATCTCAAATGCTTCACGTATGGTCTCAAGCCAGAAAAGTGTCAAAGTTATCAGTTCATGTCTCAGATGTATCCAGAAGGGTCTCGGTAACACAGGAGGAGCCTCAGATCCATGAGAAAGGGTTTCAAACATATAGGAAGGGATTAATTACATCTGTTATTATTTCTAACATCCCGAGAAATATCTCAAGCATGTCAGAAAGAGATTCAAAGAGTCAGCAACAGTTTCAAACAAGCCAGGAAGTGGTCAGATATAGCAGGAAATATCTCCAACTAGCCAGCGATGGTTTCAAACATGGCAGAAAGGACTTGTCAGGAAGAGTTTTTATTATCTCAGGAACAGTCTCTGTCAGGAAGAGTCTTCCACAAGTCACTAGGGGTTTGAAACCTGTCAGGAAGAGTCTTAAATACATCAAGAAGTTTCTCACATAGATCAAGCAGGGTCTCAAACAACCTATGAAAGTTCTCAAACATGTTAGAAGCTTCTCAAATAGTCGGAAAGGCCATCAAACAAGTCATGAAGGGTCTCAAATAAGTCAGGAAGAAAAAAACAAACACAAAAACATGTCAGAAAGGTAGGGTCTCAAACACATCAGGAATCATCTCCAACAAGTTAGTGTTTAAAATAGTCCAGAAGAAGGTGGTGCCTGTGGCTCAAAAGGGTAAGGCGCTGGCCCCATATGCCAGAGGTGGTGGGCTCAAACCTAGCCCCAGCCAAAAACTGAAAGAAAAAAAATAGTCTAGAAGAGTTAAAATATGTAAGAATCTCAAACAGATGAGAATAGTCTCAATACATCAAGGATAGTCTTAAACATGCCAAGAAAGGTCTTCTCTGACACATCTGGAAGAGTCTCAAACAAGTCAGAATGGGTGGCCAAGTGGTCAGACAGAGTTGTAAATGTCTGGGAGATTCTCAAACAGACAGAAGAGCCTCAGAAATGTTGGGAACTGTCTCAAATGTGCCAGGAAGTATGTTAAAGTCCTCAAGACCAGTCTTGAATATAGCAGGAAGGATCTCGAACACATTAGGAAGAGTCGCAAAAAGGCCAGGAAGAGTCTAAAACAATTATGAAGTCCCAAACAAGTCAGGAAGTGTCTCAAATCCATCAGGAAGTATCTCAAGCAAGTCAGGAACTGTGTCAACTCTATCAGGAAGAGTCTTTCACGTGAAAGGACACGTCTGAAACAAGTTAGGTACGATCTCAAACATGTCAAGAAGGCTCTCAAATAAGTTAGGGAGGGTCCCATATGCATCAGAAAGCGTATCTAATTCATCAGACAAGGTCTGAACCAAGTCAGAAAGGACTTCAATAAGTCAGAAAGAGTCTTAACATAGACTTGTTCTGAAATCTCAGATAAATTAGTAAGGGTCTCAGCTCTTTTTTTGGAGACAGAGCCTCAAGCTGTCCCCCTGGGTAGAGTGCCGTGACATCTCAGCTCACAGCAACCTCCAACTCCTGGGCTCAAGCGAGTCTCCTGCCTCAGCCTCCCAAGTAGCTGGGACCACAGGCACCCAGGACAATGCTCGGCTATTTTTCGGTTGCAGCCATCATTGTTGTTTGGCGGGCCCGGGCTGGATTCGAACCCGCCACCTTAGGTGTATGTGGCTGGTGCCTTAGCCACTTGAGCCACAGGCGCCAAGCCAGGGTCTCAGCTTAAACAAGGATAGTTCATTTGTAAGGAAATGCTTTTTGACCATTCTTACGAAAGAATGGGCCTCCAGCTGTATGCTCTGATGTGCTCAGAATTTCAGAAAAGATATTTGGCCATTCCATCTCCCGATCCTCTCTCCCTCCATCTGCTCCTGTATTTGATTCGCAGCCAAGTGAATAGAATGACAAACTCTTCTGACATAACTTCCAGGTAACACAGTTAAGGACCTGGTGTTTATTTCCTTCTCTCTGCATTTATATCACACCTTTCAGCTGAGATCTTCTCACCAGCAAAATGCATCCAAGCTTAGAAGCACTTAAGGTGGTTTTTTGTTTTGTTTTGTTTTGAGACACAGTCTCACTTTGTCGCCCTCAGTAGAGTGCTATGGTGTCACAGCTCACAGCAACCTCCAACTCCTGGGCTTAGGCTTTGCTCCTGCCTCAGCCTCCCGAGTAGCTGGGACTACAGGCGCCCGCCACAACGCCCAGCTATTTTTTTGTTGCAGTTTGGCTGGGGCCAGGTTTGAACCTGCCACCCTTGGCATATGGGGCTGGTGCTCTATTCACTGAGCCACAGGCGCCACCGGCACTCAAGGTATTTTTTTATAAGACCTTTTCTTGATAGCCTTTCTTACGATTAATAGCAATTAAGAATTCTACACAAAGAAATTCAGTGACCAAAAATGATTGCCATTTTTAAAAGTAGAAAACCAGGAAGATGTCTTGTTGTATGGAAATTAAACTGTGGCATGTCTGTGATTAGCAGTTTACATCCGCTTTCGGTGGAAAATAAACACAGTGTTCAGCATGGCTGGTTCTCTACTTCCTTGTTTATAGAGGCGTCTGGGTGTCTTTATCAATCATTTGTTTACTGAAAATAGGACGTTGCCCAAACTTGCCACTAACTTTGCATTTTTTAGCTCTAGGAAATGTTTCTTACCCCAAATAGAGGCTTTTGTGTTTGTACAATGCACATTTAAGAACAAGAAAGAAAGAAAGAAAAAACCCTCTTCAGGACTGCCTTTTAGATAACCTCAGAGTAAAGGCGAGAGTCAGCAATTGTTGATTAAAGGATAAGAGAAGGAAATATTCAGAAAGCTGTTATGTCTCAAAAGTAAAGAATTAGGAAGTAATGCCTTGGAAGAGAACACTAACAGTTCCTCAAGTCTCAAGAATTATTGCATGTGAGAGCGGTATTGAATTATAATTTGTCAAATTAATAACCACAATAATTAAAAATAGATGACCTAATTTGTTCTTATAAATTATTTTTTAGAACCACTGACTCATGCCAAGGTGTTTCTGCAGTGAAGACTTAGTCCTGCCCTGGTTTCTCCTCCCATCCAGCCTCAGGGTGGAAAGCTAGTGACAGCTCCCAACATGCCCCCCCCCCAGGCCCTGGTTCAGTCAGCTGAGCAGCAGGAAGAACAGGAGCTAGCATGGTCCATGGTAAAGGACTTTCTCTCTCTCTCTCTCTCTCTCTCTCTATATATATATATATATATACTTTTTTTGGTGTGTTTCTTTGAAATTTATATCTTTATCTATGGACCAAGTACTGGGGAAACAGGGATACTTAATATGGTGGATAAAAAATGGCTACAAATTTTTAACCCACTCCGCAATAAGGTGAAGTTTATTTCTCCTTCCGTTCTCTTTAACTAAGAGAATGTGACAGAAATGATACTATGCTGGTTCCAAGCACAAGGACTGGCAGCTTCTCGGCATTATGTGAACTGCTTTATATTCCATATCTTATCTAATTCTTCAAACAACCCCAAGAGATAGGAATTGTTATTATCTTGCCTAGTTGACCACAGAGGAAATGGAGCTTCAGGCTGGTGGTGGCTCACGCCTGTAATCCTAGCATTCTGGGAGGCTGAGGCAGGTGGATAGCTTGCGCTCACAAGTTGGAGACCAGCCTGATCAAAAGCGAGACCCCGTTTCTACTAAAAATAGAAAAACTGAGGCAAGAGGCTTGCTTGAGCGCAAGAATTGAAGGTTGCTGTGAGCTATG
>NW_003852553.1:3663110-3668844 GCF_000181295.1 Otolemur garnettii | reverse complement strand
GCATCACAGCTCACAGCAACCTCCAACTCCTGGGCTCAAGCGAGTCTCCTGCCTCCGCCTCCCAAGTAGCTGGGACCACAGGCACCTGCCACAACGTCCGGCTATTTTTTGGTTGCAGCCGTCATTGTTGTTTGCCAGGCCAGGGCTGGATTCGAACCTGCCACCTTAGGTGTATGTGGCTGGCACCTTAGCCACTTGAGCCACAGGCACCGAGCCCTTACTATGTTTTCAAAGTTCATCCATGTTGTAGCATTTGTCAGTACTTCATTTGTTTTTGTTGCCAAATAATCTTATCGTAAGGCTAAATGATATTTTTTTTACTCATTCATCTGTTGATGGACATTTAGAGTTGTAGTGGATTGAATGGTGGCCTCCAAAAACATCATCCATCTCTTAACCTCCAGAACCTGTGAATGTGATCTCATTTGGAAAAAGATTCTTTGTAAATGTAGTTAAGTTAAGGATCTCCAGACAATCTCATCCTGGATCATCCAGATGGGCCCTAAATCCAGTGACAAATGCCCTTATAAGAGATATCTATAGGAGAAACAGAGGGAGAAGGAGAATGCCAGGTAAAGACAGAGGCAAAGTTTGGAGTTATGCAGCCTCAACAAACCAAGAATACCTGGAACCACCAGAAGAAAAGGCAAGGAATGATTCTTTCCTAGAATCTAGAGGGAGCAGGGCCCTACCACATCTTGAATTTCAGATATCTGACCTCCAGAATTATGAGAGAATAAACCTCTGTTGTTTTAAGCCACCCTCTTTGTGGCAATTTGGTATGGCAGCCCTAGGACATTAATACGGGGTTATTTCCAGTTTGGGGCTATTCTGAATAATTTTGCAATGAACATTCATGTACTAGTTTTTGTGCAGACATGTTTTCATTTCTCTTGTGTATATACCTAGAAGTGCGATTGCTGGGTCATATGGTGACATTATGTTTAACATTTTGAGGAACTGCTAAACTGTTTTCCAAAGCAGCTACACCATTTTACATCACCACCAGCAGTGTATGAGGATTTTAATTTCTCCCCTCCTCAACAGCATTTATTATCATGTGTCTTTTTGATTATAGCCACCCTAGAGGGCAGAAAGTAACATCTCACTGTGGTTTTAATTTGCAATTCCCTAATTACTAATGAAATAGAGCATCTTTTCATGCTCTTTTTTTTGAGACAAAATCTCACTATGTTGCCCTTGATAGAGGGCCATGGCATCACAGCTCACAGGAATCTCCAACTCTTGGGCTTAAGTGCTTCTCTTGCCTTAGTCTCCCAAGTAGTTGGGACTATAGGCGCCCACCAAACGCCTGGCCATTTTTTTGGTTGCAGTTGTTATTGTTGTTCAGCTGGCCTGGGCCGGGTTCGAACCCGACAGCCTCGGTGCATGTGACAGGCGCAATAACCACTGTGCTACAGGCAGTGCATGTGGCCAGCACGATAACCACTGTGCTACAGGCGCCCAGCCTCTTCATGTTCTTGTTGGCATGTGTGTATCTCTTGCGGAGAAAAGTTTATTTGGATGCTTTGGCCTTTTTTTTTTTTTTTTTTTGCAATTTTTGGCCAGGGCTGGGTTTGAACCCACCACCTCCAGCATATGGGGTCAGCACTCCACTCCTCTGAGCCACAGGTGCTGCCTTGGCCATTTTTAAATTGAATTGTTTGTCTTTTGATTTTTGAGTTACGGGAGTTTTTTCATACATATTCTGGATATATATCCCTTCTTAAATATATGATTTGCAAATATTTTCTTCTATATTTTGGTTGTCTTCTCACTTTCTTCATGGTATTGCTTATAGCAGAAAAGGTTTTAATTTTAATGTAGTCCAATTTTTCTATTTTTTTAATCATTGTTTGTACTTTTGGTGTCATATCTAAGCCTAACCCAAGGCTATGAAGATTGACACCTATTTTTTTAAAGAGTTTTATAGCTGTAACTTTCACATTTTGACCTTTGATTCATTTAAATTCATTTTTGTGTATACCGTGAGGTAAGAGTTGTCCCAGCACCATTTGTTGAAAAGACTGATTCTTTCGTCACTAAACGATCTTACTTAGCACCCTTGTTGAAAATCACTTGACCATAAATGAACAGACTTATTTCTGAACTCTCAATTTTATTCCATTGGTCTTTGTGTCTGTCTTTATGCTATTGTGCCATACTGTCTTGATTATTGTAGTTATTGTTGTTGTTTTGAGACAGAGTCTCACTCTGTTGCCCAGGCTGGAGAGCACATCAGTGCCATCATAGTTCACAGCAATGTCAAACTCCTGGGCTCCAGTGATGTTTCCACCTCAGCTTCTCTAGTAGCTGGGACCCCAGGCCCATACCACGCCCAGCTAATTTTTTGATTTTTTTTGTGGAGCCACGGGGAGCAAGGGAGGAGTCTCTCTCTCTCTTTTGCTCAGGCTAGCCTTGGACTCCTGGCCTCCTCTGGCCTCTGCCTCCTAAAGTGCTAAGATTATAGGTTTGAGCCTCTGTGCCTGGTCTCAATTTTGTTGTTGTCGTTGTTGTTATTCTCATTGTCCTATCTTTAGCAAAGTAGAACCTCTTAACATTGGTTACTGTGTTCTTCTGATATGACATCAAAAGTGTTCGGTAGCTCCCCTGTTTACTGTTGCAAAAACTTGTACAGAATGTGTGTTTTTTTCCCCAGATAAGAAGTCAGCTATTTCTTCAGGGAGTTTTTGTTCCTTTCAGGGGGTAATGCATTGAGAAACTATATCTGGGTACTAGAAGTACTCATTATTACTGAGTTGATCATTATCTTTTCAGTCAGCAGAGCTGGGAAATTTATACATTTTAGAAAGATAAGAAACATTTATAAATTCATATTGATAGTTCCAATTCAAAATTAAGATTTCATGGCTTTTACATAATTTTGTTGAATTTACATTTGTATCTCTTTTCCCTTAGATTGAATATATTAAGTCCTGGGGCAGTGCCTGTGGCTCAAAAGGGTAGGGCGCCAGCCCCATATGCCAGAGGTGGTGGGTTCAAACCCAGCCCTGGCCAAAAAAAAAAAATTAAGTCCTAATGACATTAACATAGTTAATTACTTGCTTTATCCTAATATACATATGTGTATGAACATATATATGTGTGTTTATATGTGGGTAAATACATAAAACACTAATAGTTTCAAATGAGCAATTATAGAATCATCATTAAACAGTTTAAGATTTTTTTGTATTTCTTTTTGTTTATGGTATATATCTTGCAGAAGATACACAATCAGTACCATATGTTTAAAGTTACTTGAAATAGGTGGCACCAGTAGCTCAGTGGGAAAGGCACCAGCCACATACAGAGGCTGGCAGGTTCGAACCTGGCCTGGGCCGGCTAAAATAACAATGACAACTGCAACAACAAAAAATAGCCTGGTATTGTGCAAGCGCCTGTAGTCCCAACTACTTGAAAGGCTAAGGCAAGAGAATCACTTAATCCTAAGAGTTTGAGGTTGCTGTGAGCTGTGACACCATGAGGGTGACATAATGAGACTCTGTCTCAAAAAAAAAAGTTATTTGAAATAATTTCTTTCTATGTTGTTAAGCCACCAATTAGATATACAAGTTAATTTGTTTGACTTTTCTTTTGTTATTCAGTGATTGATTTTTTTTAACTTTTTGATTTCAATTTGTTTTTAAAATTATATGGAAAGGCCAGGCGTGGTGGCTCATGTCAGTAATCCCAGCATTCTGGGAGTTCAAGGCTAGTGGATTGCCTGAGCTCACAGTTTCTAGACCAGCCTAAGCCAGAACAAAACCTCATCTCAAAAAATAGCCAGCATTGTGGTGAGCACCTGTAGGTAGTCCCAGTTACTTGGGAGGATGAGGCAAGAGAATCGCTTGAATGCAAGAGTTTGAGGTTGCTGTCAGCTATGATGCCACAGCACTCTATCAAGGGTGACAAAGTGAGACTCTGTCTCCAAAAATAAATAAATAAATAATAATAATTATATGGAACTATTTTTATGTTTCCCAAGCAAGGTACATTCAGAAAAGTTTATCCTTGTCCCCTCCACACTGTTTCCTCTCTCAAGGAATAAGGGACTTTTATTTTTTTTGAGATAGAGTCTCACTGTGTCTCCCTCAGCAGAAAGCAGTAGCATCACAGCTCACAGCAACCTCAGACTCTCGGGCCTAAGCGATCCTCTTGCCTCAGCCTCCCAAGTAGCTGGGACTACAGGCGCCCACCACAACACCTGGCTACTTTTTTGTTGTAGTTCTCATTGCTGTTTGGCAGGGCTGGGTTCGAACCCGCCAGCTACAGTGTATGCAGCCGGTGCCCTAGCCACCAAGCTACAGGCACCGAGCCAACTTTTAATTTGTTTTATTTCTCCATTCATTGCTTTCTACCCCCAAAGGACATGATTCCAGTACATACCATATCTATTGATTTAATGCTCCCCAATGTGTAGCTCAGGCACAACAGGCAAGACCTTAAGCCTGAGCTCTTCATGTGGTGCATGTCCTCTCACAGCACAACCGCTTACTGCAAGGGTATAGCTGCACATAACCCAGCACCACAAATTTGCTTACATGGAGATTTTCTTTGTCAAAAGACACGATTCTGGTGGGATTGCAAACTAATATGTTCCTTTTGGAAAGACATCTGGAGAACACTTAAAGAACTAAAAATAGACCTGCCATTTGATCCTATAATTCCTCTATTAAGTATATATCCAGAAGACCAAAATTCACACTATAATAGAGATATTTGTATCAGAATGTTCATTGCAGCTCAATTCATAACTGCTAGGTCATGGAAGAAGCCCAAGAGCCCATCGATCCACGAATGGATCAATAAACTGTGGTATATGTACACCATGAAATACTATGCAGCCATTAAGAAAGATGGAGACTTTACCTCCTTCATGTTTACATGGATGGAGCTGGAAAATATTCTTCTTAGCAAAGTATCCCAAGAATGGAAGTAAAGTATCCAATGTACTCAGCCCTACTATGAAACTAATTTATAGCTTTCATAGGAAGGCTATAACCCAATTTTAGCTCAGGAATATGGGAAGAGAAAAGAGGGAGGGGAGAGAAGGGGAGAGAGTGGGTGGAGGGAAGGTGATTGGTGGAATCACGCCTATGGTTCATCCTATAAGGGTACATGTGAATCTCTCTAAATGTAGAATATAAATGTCTTAACACAATAACTAAGAAAAAGACATGAAGGCTATGTTAACCAGTTGGATGAAAGTATTTCAAATTGTATACAAAAACAGTACACTGTACCCCATGATAGTATTAATGTACACTGTTATGATTTAATAAAAAAATAAAATAAAATAAAAACACATGATTATTGGCCAAGGTAAAGTTCCTCTTTTCTGTACATATAAGGTAATGATTGAATGTAAGTGGCTTAATCAATACCTTAGGAAACCTAACATTTCCAGTATTTTTCTTTAGGATAGTTCATACATAAAGCATAAAATTTTCTATAAATATTGTACTATAAAACCACTGTAAGTTGACCACCCAAGGGATTGTAACAATCTGGTCAACATACAGAGATGGTCAACATAGGAACTACATTGGTTCTGATGGGTACATGTGGTGCATGTCCAATCTGTGAAAATAAGGTCAACTTAAGAAAGTGGTCGGCTCGGCGCCTGTGGCTCAACCGGCTAAGGCGCCAGCCACGTACACCTAGGGTGGCGGGTTCGAATCCCCAGCCCGGGCCCCCAAAACAACAATGACGGCTGCAACCAAAAAATAGC
>NW_003852553.1:3653240-3662565 GCF_000181295.1 Otolemur garnettii | reverse complement strand
AGCTTGAGTCTCTGTCTCCAAAAAAAAAAAAAAAAAGAGAGTTTGAGACCAGCCTGGGCAAGAGTGAGACCCTGACTAAACTAAAAATAGAAAAACTAGCCAGTTGTAGTGACTGGAGCCTATAGTCCCAGCTACTCTGGAAGATGAGGCAAGAGGATAGCTTGAGCCCAAGAGTTTGAGGTTGCTGTGAGCTATGATGCCACAGCACTCTACCCAGGGTGACAAAGTGAGTCTCTCTCAAAAACAAACAGGTGGTGCTGGTAGCTCAGTGGGTAGGGTGCTGGCCACATACACTGAGGCTGGTGGGTTCAAACCAGGCCTGGGACAGCTAAAACAACAATGACAAATTCAACAACAACAACAAAATAGCCAGGCATTGTGGTGGGCACCTGTGGTCCCAGCTACATGGGATGCCGAGGCAAGAGAATCAACTAAGCCCAAGAGTCTGAGGTTGCTGTGAGCTGTGATGACACAGCACTCTACATAGGGCAGCAGCTTGAGACTCTGTCTCAAAATACAAACAAACAACAATAACAAAAAAAAAAAACTCATAGCAGGGCAGTGCCTGTAGCTCAGTGAGTAGAGCGCCATCCCCGTATACCAAGGGTGGTGGGTTCAAATCTGGCCCCAGCCAAACTACAACAACAACAACAACAACAAAAATAGCTGGGCATTGTCTTGGGTGCCTGTGGTCCCAGCTACTTGGGAGGAGGCTGAGGCAAGAGAATCACCTAAGCCCAGGAGTTGGAGGTTGCTGTGAGCTGTGATGTCACAGCACTCTACCAAGGGCAACAAAATGAGACTCTGTCAAAAAAACAAAAAATCCATAGCAGTCAGGATTAGCCTCTATAGCATATAACAGAAACCCAAACTGTAGTGGCTTGACCATGACGGGACAGCATATTTTTTGCCCTGTAAAAGGAGATCAGAGATGGGCATCCAGGGCTTATATGGCAGCTCTGCCTCCACCTGGGACCCAGGCTTTTTCTTTCTACTCCCCCTTCAGCAAGATCGCTCCATAGTCCAAAATGACGGCTATAGCTCAGACCTGATGTAAGCATTCTAGCCAATAGGCAGGAAGAAGGGATAAGGGCAAAAGATTAAATCACTCACATTAATCAGTTTCCTTTACAGAACCTTCTCAGAAACCTCCCACAAGAACTTTGCAGGGAAAGCTGCAAATGTATTTTTAAAGCTGGACACATTGCCACCCTCAACAATAGAAGGTTTCTATGAGCAATAAGGAAGGGGAGCATAAACAGCAGGCAGGCAACTAGCAGTCTGTGCCATAGACGTGTCAATCTCAATAATGGTAATGTTGTGAATTGTAGCACACACTGAGCGCTGCTACTTTAAGATAACAGAGGTCATCCTGAGGACTAAGGATGGAGGACCTTCACTGGGTCCCCTCACAGCAGACAGCTATCTATAGCACTTTGTCTAAGGCTATTCTGGATGCTTTGTATTTTCTCTGCCTTGTGTCTTTGCCAACACTGTGATCCCACTGCCTCTTACACACCAGTTCTCTTGCCTGAATTTGGTGACCTCAGTCTGTTTCTACCCTAGTCTCCTGATTGTGCCCACTTAGCCTGATCACCCACTTCCGTCTCCTCATGTCCAACCTTCACCCCTACCCTGTTTTCAAACTTGACCATTCCCAGATTCTCCCGAATCCCCTGAAAGGGTCCAGTCTTCCATAAGGAATCAATTCCAGTTCTAATAGCTGACAGTTACCGTCTTGGTCTATATGTTTAGTTAAACTGTAGTGCCAAATGTTGTGGAATTTTTAATAACCAAAGGTAAGCTGCTTAGTGAAAAGACCACCAAACTAGCAGACAGGAAACATGAGTTCTACACAGATATTCATTTATTCTAATCATTTCTTTTTTAATTTGTTTGTTTTTGCAGTTTTGGGCCAGGGCTGGGTTTGAACCCGTCACCTCCAGCATATGGGGCCAGCGCCCTACTCTATATGGGGCCAGAGCCCTACTCCATATCAGGCCGGGGTCCTACTCCATATGGGGCCAGCACCCTACTCTATATGGGGCCAGAGCCCTACTCCATATCAGGCCGGGGTCCTACCCCATATGGGGCCAGCGCCCTACTCCATATGGGGCTGGTGCTCTACTCTTTTGAGCCACAGGCACGGCCTCAGTATTCTAATAGTTTTTTGAATACCTACTTTGTGTGAGTCACTGGCCCAGCTCTGCTACTAATTAGCTGTGTGGGAGCTGGGGCATGTCACTTCACCTCTCTGCAAATCTTTTTCCTGGATTAAATGAACTCGAAGGATATTTTAAATTGTGTTCTTCTAGAAGCACAGGGATTTGAGTTAAGTAGTTACTGGGAGATGAAGAAACAGAGATCGAAAAATGGGGAGGTGAGACAGGGGAAGGAAAGCAGTCAATAAAGGGTGTGTTATCAAGCAAATAATCACTGAGGGCAGGTGGGGTTTAATCCTTCTGGGGATCCACAGGAGACAGTGTGGATACACACCATAGAGTTATCCCACCTGCGGGGCAGGTAGCTTGGGTACTTAAATACTGCCTCTGGCTAGTCATTGGTTAAGGCTTGCTGGGCTAGGGAGATTAATTTTCTACTATTTCTCCTACCCCCTTGGCTGGCAAAGTAGGTTCTGGAGGCAGAGAAAACCCTCAGAAAAGAAATGCAGGTGATGAAAGTTGAGAGGTAGCAGCAGGGCATAAGAATAGGGCAGCAACAGCATCTGCCACAAGGGCCTTTCTAGCGCTATTGGTCTAAGATAAGAACTTATTTTGTAAATGAAGAAAACTGAGATGTTGAATGGGTTTTTCTCTTTTAAGACACAAAATCTTCACGGGCATGCCTGCTTATAACACGTTCTTTAAGATAAGGGGAATTGTTAGATTTAGCAAAATGAAAACTTCCATCATTGTATTAAAAGAAATTACTTTAGATTGGAAGGTTCCCCAATGGTGGACTAGAGATTATCTCCACACCAGCTGCTGTCAGTGAGATTGGTGAGAATGGACTCCAGCCATCTCTAGCTGAATTGTCTGGCCCAGGAACATTGTTCCAGGGGCACAGTGAGACAGCAGGGGACTCCAGGAGGAGGCCACTCCAATACCCAAGCACAGAAACAGGGAAATTTAAGAAGAAGGAGAAAGCGAGAGGAAAAAGTTGGGGAAGGAAGTAAACAAGAAGAAAACACACATGAACAGGAACTAGCAAAAAAATTCTGGCAACATGAAAAACCAGAACAGATCAACTCCCCCAAGGGATCATTTGGCAGCTACCACAGAGGGTCCCACCTATAAACTATTAAAATAGCAGAATGGGAATTTAGAGTATGGATAGAAAAAACAATGACGGAATTGAAGGGAAAGGGGAGAACCACCAAAAGGAAATCCAAAAATTGACCCCAAAAAAATGAATGAAAGACATGATAAAAAAAATAGTAACCGGCTGGGCGCCAATAGCACAGTGGTTATGGCACTAGCCACATACACCAAAGTTGATGGGTTCGAAACCAGCCCAGGCTAGTTAAGCAATAGCCCAAGAGTTTGAGGTTGCTGTGAGCTGTGATGCCACGGCAGTCTACTGAGGGCAACATAGTGAAACTCTATCTAAAAAAAAAAAAAATAAGAGGGCAGTGTCTGTGGCTCAAAGGAGTAGGGCCCCTGGCCCAAGAATAAATAGTAACCTATTCTTGTTTAGATGATTAGAGGTCACATTTTTTGACTAGGCTTTTTGAGGACTGAGATGAATTTTCACTCATATATGGGTCGCTTACAAATGCCACAGTGGCTGATACAAGTTAGCCACTCATTAAAGACTCAAATTAATTATTTTTTTATGTTTAGAATTGTTTAATGCAAAAACAGTTAGAAAAATCATAACAATACTAACAAAGCCATAATGAGAGATCAAATTAATTATTAATCAATTCATTAATCTCCAAAAAATGTAACACAATTTTTATTTTACAGTTTATTTGTTTATTTATTTATTTATTTATTTGTTTTCTGAGACAGAGTCTCACTATGTCACCCTCGGTAGAGCACTGTGCTGTCACAGCTCACAGCAACCTCAAACTCTTGGGCTTAAGCAATTCTCTTGCCTCAGCCTCTCAAGTAGCTTGGACTACAGGTGCCTGCCACAATGCCCGGCTATTTTTTTGTTGCTGTCGTTATTTAACAGGCCCGGGCTGGGTTCGGACCTACCAGCCCTGGTGCATGTGGCCAGCACCAGTGCATGTGGCCAGTGCCCTACCCACTGAGCTACGGGCGCTGAGCCTATTTTACAATTTAAGTAAAAGTTTAATTTTAAAATAGTTTTAGATTAGGCAAAAGTTGAAAAGATAGTATAGAGGGGTCCCATGTACCCTACACATAACTGTCCCCATTGCTAACACTTTATATTGCAATGGCACATTTGTCACAATTAATAAGCCAATATTCATTTATTATTCTTAACTAAAGTGCATACTTTATTCAGCTTTCTCTAGTTATTTCCCTAATGTCCTCGGTTTTAGTCCCAGGATCCATCCAGGATACTCCAAAGCATTGAGCCATCATGTTTCTTTAGTTTCTTCTTGCCTGTGATAGTTTCTCAGACTTTCCTTGATAGTTTTGAGGATAACTGGTTACTTGAGTCAGCATCCTTCTTCCCTACCCTTTGGTAAAATTACCTCATACATTTTTTGTTTTGTTTTGTTTTGTTTTTTGAGACAGAGCCTCAAGCTGTCCCCCTGGGTAGAGTGCCATGGCTTCACTGCTCACAGCAACCTCCAACTCCTGGGCTCAAGCGAGTCTCCTGTCCCAGCCTCCCAAGTAGCTGGGACCACAGGCACCCACCACAACACCCGGCTATTTTTTGGTTGCAGCCATTATTGTTATTTGGCGGGCCCAGGCTGGATTTGAACCCGCCACCTTAAGTGTATGTGGCTGGCACCTTAGCCACTTGAGCCACAGGCGCCGAGCCTTGTTTTGTTTTTTGAGGTAGTAGAGAGCCATGGTAGTAGAGAGCCTGGGTAGTAGAGAGCCATGGTGTCATCATAGCTCACAGCAACCTCAAACTCTTTGGCTCAAGCGATCCTCCTGCTCCAGCCTCCCCAGTAGCTGGGACTATAGGCACATGCGACCACATCTGGTTACTTTTTCTATTTGTAGTAGTGACGGGGTCTCACTCAGGCTCATTTCAAACTCCTGAGCTCAAGCAAGCTTTCTGCTTTGACTTCCCAGAGTGCTAGGGTTATAGGCACAAGCCACTGCCTGGCCTTATTTCATCATTTGTAATGCAGTTAGATTTTTTTTTTTTTTTGTCATACTGTGCTTTCTATCTTGGGATCACCTGACCTTCAAATGACTTTTTAAAAAATTGCATACATTAGGCTGGGTGCAGTGGCTCATGCCTGTAATACGAGCACTCTGGGCAGCTAAGGCAGGTGGATTGCTTGAACTCAGGAGTTCAAGAACAGCCTGAGCAAGATTGAGACACCATCTGTACTAAAAATAAGAAAAACTGAGGCAAGAGGATTTATTGAGCCCAAGAGTTTGAGGTGAGCTATGACATCATGGTACTCTACCAAGGGGGACTTATTAATCTGCCTTAATTGTGAGTTGATCCTTCACCAAACTTCTGGGGGAAAAGGACACATTTCCCCTCACACCTATGGTGTACTGTGTGTTGCTGATAAGAATGCTACAACAGGCCGGGTGCCTGTAGTACAGTGGTACAGCACCAGCCACATGTACCGAGGCTAGCGGGTTCAAATCTGGCCCAGACCAGCTAAACAACAATGACAACTGCAACAAAAAAATAGCTGGGCGTTGTGGTGGGTGCGTGTAGTCCCAGCTACTTGGAAGGCTGAAGCAAGAGAATCACATAAGCCCCAGAGTTTGAGGTTGCTGTGAGCTGTGACACCACTGCACTCTACCAAGGGCAACATAGTGAGACTTGGCTCAGCGCCAGCCACATGCACCTAAGGTGGTGGGTTCGAATCCAGCTCAGGCCCGCCAAACAACAATGATGGCTGCAACCGGAAAATGGCCAGGTACTGTGGCGGGCGCCTGTGGTCCCAGCTACTTGGGAGGTGGAGGCAGGAGACTCGCTTGAGCCCAGGTGTTGGAGGTTGCTGTGAGCTGTGATGCCACAGCACTCTACCCAGTGGGACAGCTTGAGGCTCTGTCTTGGGTGGGGGGCGAAGAAAGAAATTAAAAAAAGAAAAGGATGCTACATTATATTTCTCTGTAATGAACTGGTGTCTGTAGATCAAGAACTGGCTCACTCACAGCCCTGAACAGCACAGTATTGAAGACTCAATTCCAAGTTTTTGCTGGCAATTGGCTGGCCTGAGCTATAATGGCCAAAGAACTAAATTCCTCCAGGAACTAAAGTATGGTTCACTCAAAACAACTTCTGAGCCTTTCCCATCTATTTGTGCCTGGAGTTTCAAACTCTGTCTCCATCTAAACTCATAGTACAATTTAGTTTTTACCCGCCAACATGTAGCTGGGCAAATTCTTGGCAAAATTCTGAGAGCTCACCATTTCACTTATCAAGCTTTATCTGATCAGCTAGTTATGTCTAGTTGGCAGTCTGGGTAACACATACTACTATAGTTCATCCTGATGCCCCATTGAACTATAGTTTTATTCTAAAAGAAAATACAGAAAAAGTACACAAAATGAATATATAGAATAGTGAACAAGGCCACACGTTCATAAATTACCATCCAGGTCAAGAAGTAGTGCCAGCCACTCAGAAGCCTCTCCATGTTACTCTGGTTGTTATTGTAATCATTCCTTTGTATGTCTTTTTTTTTTTTTTTTTTGAGACAGAGTCTCACTTTCTTGCTCCAGTAGAGTGCTGTGGCATCACAGCTCACAGCAACCTCAAACTCTTGGGCTCAAGCAATCCTCTTCCCTCAGCCTCCCGAGCAGCTGGGACTACAGGTGCCTGCCATGACACCCAGCTATTTTTAGAAATGGGGTCTTGCTATTGCTCAGGCTGGTCTGAAACTCCTGAGCTCAAGCAATCCATCCCCTTCAACCTCCCAGAGTGCTAAGATACAGGCGTGAGCCAACACTCTGGGCCCCTTGTACTTCTTTACAGCTTTATTGCCCAAGCGTGCATATTGAGACCCTCGTTGAGCCTAGCTTGCTGAAAATATTTGATTCATCTCTTAAATCTTTTAATCTACAGTTTCCCTCTCCAACCCTTTCTTTTTCTCATACTTGTTGAAGAATACAATTTGGCCTACAGAATTTCCTAAAATCTGCATTTTGCTGATGACACACTCATGGTGCATTCCAACATGTATTCTGTCCCCTGCTTTTCTTGCAATTGTCAGTTGGGTCCAGAGGTTTGAATAGGCTGAATTGTAATCTTTTTTGCAAGAGTAGAAGTGGTGCTGAGTTTTTTCATCAGTAGACATGTGATGTCTGGTTGTGTTTCCTTTTGTTATTTTAGCAGCTGTTCATTCTCATTGCCCTCTAGGTCAATTAATTCACCAAGAGTTGCAAAATGGTTATAATGTAATCCTCTCATTTTACTTTCATTTATTAGTTGGAATAATTTTATAAGGAGATGCTTCCCTGATCTATTGTTTGGTTACATAGTGGCACAGTGTCTATAGGAAAAGTAGGATATATGTTTGATTCTTTTCATTTATCAGTTTTTAGATGATAAATTGGTTCCCTGACATCCTTCAAGATGGTTAATTTTTAAATATCACTATGAATTTTAAAAATTTAAACATACCTTATGGGTTTTAATTTACTATACTTTTTATTGTACAAAAATATATATAATATACATTGACCATTTAATCATTTTTACATGTATAGCCCTGTGGCATTAAGTATCCATTGCATTTTAACACTTATTGAAGATCTGTTCCATTTTTGAAAATCTGTTCTAGGCCGAGCGTGGTGGCTAACACCTATAATCCTAGCACTCTGGGAGGCCGAGGTGGGTGGATTGCATGAGCTCAGGAGTTGGAGACCAGCCTGAGCAAGAGTGAGATTCTGTCTCTATTGAAAATAGAAAAGCAGCTCGGCGCCTGTGGCTCAAGTGGCTAAGGCACCAGCCACATACACCTAAGGTGGCGGGTTCGAATCCCCAGCCCGGGCCCTCCAAACAACAATGATGGATGCAACCAAAAAAAAAATGGCCAGGCGTTGTGGCGGGCGCCTGTGGTCCCAGCTACTTGGGAGGCGGAGGCAGGAGACTCGCTTGAGCCCAGGAGTTGGAGGTTGCTGTGAGCTGTGAGGCCATGACACTCTACCCAGGGGGATAGCTTGAGGTTCCATCTCTAAAAAAAAAAAAAAAAAAAAAAGATTCTGTCTCAAAAACAAAACAAAACAAAAAAAGAGGAATGGCGCCTGTGGCTCAAGAAGTACGGCACCAGCCCCATACCAGCCCTATATACGGAGGCTGGCAGGTTCAAGCCTGGCCCTGGCCAAAAACTACAAAAAAAACAAACTATATATATACACACACACACACGCACATATATATATACACACATGCATGTATATATGTATATATAAATCTGTTCCTTCCTTCTTTCTTTCTTTCTTTTTTTTTTTTTTTTTTTGAGACAGAGTCTCACTTTGTTGTCCCAGTAGAGTCTCGTGGAGTCATAGCTCACAGCAACCTCAGACTCCTGGGCTCAAGCAATTCTCTTGTCTCAGCCTCCCCAGTAGCTGGTACCACAAGAGACTGCCACAATGCCCAGCTATTTTTAGAGGCAGGGTCTAGCTCAGGGTGGGCTCAAACTTATGAGCTCAGGCGATCTGTTTACTTCAGCCTCCCAGAGTGCTAGGATTACAGGTGTGAGCCACCACGTCCGGCCTAAATCTATTCTATTTTTAAAAACCTTTAATAGCAGGGTGTTGTAGCAGGTGTCTGTAGTCCCAGCTACTGGGGAGGCTGAAGCAAGAGAATCACTTGAGCACAAGAGTTTGAGTTGTTGTGAGCTATGACGCCACAGCACTCTACCAAGGGTGACAAAGTAAGACTCTGTCTCAAAATAAATAAATAAATAAACCTTTAAGCTTGGTGCCCGTAACTCAGTGGTTAGGGTGCCGGCCATGTACACCAAGGCAGACAGATTCCAACCTAGCCCAGGCCTGCCCAACAACAATGACAACTACAACAAAAACATAGCCAGGCATTGTGGTGGACGCCTGTAGTCCCAACTAGTTGGGAAGCTGAGGCAAGAGAATCACTTAAGCCCAAGAGTTTGAGGTTGCTGTGAGCTGTGACACTACAGTACTCTACGAAGGGCAACATAGTGAGGTTGCTGTGAGCTGTGACACTACAGTACTCTACGAAGGGC
>NW_003852553.1:3649918-3653220 GCF_000181295.1 Otolemur garnettii | reverse complement strand
CAACATAGTGAGGTTGCTGTGAGCTGTGACACTACAGTACTCTACGAAGGGCAACATAGTGAGGTTGCTGTGAGCTGTGACACTACAGTACTCTATGAAGGGCAACATAGTGAGGTTGTTGTGAGCTGTGACACTACAGTACTCTACGAAGGGCAACATAGTGAGTCTCAAAAAAAAAAAAAAAACCCAAAAAAACTAAATATTTCCCAGTTCAGAGCCTTTTGAATGAAATTAGGAGAACCTCATCCCTACATTTTCTTTCCTCTTACATCCCTACTTTCCAATCAGCATAAGCAAACATAACCAAAAGCGAGAAGTAAAACACCCCACCTCCCAGATGCTATCTGCAATGTCACAAGTTATGACTCACGTTTAGCCTAAACATTGTCACCAGAGTCAGCAGAAAGAGTCAGGCTCTATAAGTGTGCCAAGGCTGAGGTTTTAAAATTAATACAGTTTAAAACATTAATGATATTTAAATCAGAGCTGAATTCCTTCTACCTTGCTCATATACTTTATTCAAATTCACCCCTGGACTTTTAATGTATGAAAATATTTGAGTTTCAAATACTTTCACGTTTTTTAAAAATTGGAAAATATGTGCATGGAGAGCTTTTCCTTTGAACTTTAACCCAGACTTGGGCAGCTGAGCAGACAGCTGCAGAAAACTTGCACAATACAGTTGAATGGACAAGTTGTTCTAACCTTTATTCATTTTTCTCCTTTTTAGTCAGTTGACTCTCTATTTTTATTTCTTTCCATCTTCCTTCTGGGCTTACCCACTCAGTTGGACAAATAGTTGGGAATCCAACCTACAAGTATGCATGGAAGCATTACAATTTTTTTTCTAAAGTCTACAGCAAAGAATTTCATAAAGAAATCAAAGCCCACATGCCAATTTTTTTCAGAAGAGTAGGAACAATATTTCTAAGAGCCAATTTGTAAATTTTTTTTTTTTTGAGACAGAGTCTCACCTGTAGCTGAGACTATAGGAGCCCACAATGCCTGGCTATTTTTTGGCTGTAGTTGTCGTTGTTTAGCAGGCCCGGGCTAGGTTTGAACCCACCAGCCCCAGTGAATGTGGCCAATGCCCTAATCACTGAGCCATGGGTACCGAGCCCCAAACCGTCTTTTTAAGGAGAATAGCTAATGGGCTCGGAAGATAGAGATAATATCTCCCTCCAGAGTAAAGGGCAAGCATGCTCACCTATTATAAAAGGTTCAGGTTCCCTAATGTTAGTGTTTTTCTTCTGTAATGCAATCTACTGTGTGTTCAGGCATCCATCTGAGCCCATGCATATTTTCCTCATTAGAATTGGGGGCCAACAGCTCAGAGCCCATAGCTCAGTGGTTAGGGCGCCAGCCACATACACCAAGGCGCAGGCCTGCTAAACAACAATGATGACCGCAACCAAAAAATAGTTAGGTGTTGTGGCGGATGCCTGTAGTCCCAGCTACTTGGGAGGCTGAGGCAAGAGAATCACTTAAGCCCACCACTGTTTATCAGTGAGAGTCAGAGGTTGCTGTGAGTTGTGACGCCATGGCACTCTACTGAGGATGACATAGTGAGACTCTGTCTCAAAAAAAAAAAAAAAAAATTGAGGGCCAAGGAGAACTGAGAAAAATATGCTCAAGTTCCTGCTGTTTGATGTGTCATGAGTAATAAAATTCTTTGCCTTTGACCCAGGAGTCTCATGTCTTCTGCCAGTCTCCAGGAAACTGGCAAGATAACGTACTAGCTTGCAAATCTCAGGCTCATCACAGTTTTTGACACTAGTCTGCTTCCCCTTCTCAATTATTGGATCCATAAGGATCTTTCACAGTCATATTCCAGGGCTGGAAACGGGGCTTGGTATAAAATCTGCACTTTAGAGATATTTGTCACATAAGTCAGTCAATCATTTATTTATTCCTTGTTTTTAGTAGATAGGCTTAAATATACCATTTCATTTGCTATGCCCAGCAATCTCCTGTCATCATGACTCTAACTAAGCTTCCCCCAACTTGGCACCCAGTACTTTTTAAAATAGTGGAGACAGAGCAGTATGTGAGTATATCATATTTTCTTTTTCTAAGAGAGAGAGTCTTGTTTTGTCACCCTCGGTAGAATGTTGTGACATCACAGCTCACAGCAACCTCCAGCTCCTGGGCTTAGGTAATTCTCGTGCCTCAGCCTCCTGAGTAGCTGAAACTACAGACGCACAGCACAACGCTCAGCTATTTTTTTATTGCAGTATGGCTGGGGCTGGGTTTGAACCCACCACCCTCGGTATATGGGGCCCAGTGCCCTACTCACTGAGCCACAGGCACCATCCTATATCACACTTTTAAAAAACATTCTCAGGCTGTGCATGGTAGCTCATGCCTGTAATCATAGCACTTTGAGGGGCTGAGGCAGGAGGATCACTTGAAGCCAGGAGTTGGAGATTAGCCTGGGCACTATAGAGAGACCCCATCTCTAAAAAAAAAAATTTTTTTTAATTAGCCAGGCATGGTGGTGTGTACGTACCTGTACTCCCAGCTACTCAGGAGGTTGAGGCAGAAGGATTGCTTATGCCCACAATTTTGAAGCTGCAATTAGTGTGACTGGGTCACTGCACTCCAGCCTGGGCATCAGAGCAAAAACTCTGTCTCCATTAAAAAAAAAAAGTTCTGGGATAGTGCCTAATGATACATGATTTATTTACATCTAGAACGGTTATAAGACCAGGAGCAGTGGCTCACACCTGTAATCCCAGCACTCTGGGAGGCTAAGGCAGCAGATTGCCTGAGTTTAGGAGTTTGAGATCAGCCTGAGCAAGAGTGAGACCCCATCTCTACTAAACATAGAAAATCTAGCTGATCATTGTAGTGGGCACCTATAGTCCCAGCCATTCGGGAGGCTGAGGCAAGAAGATCACCTTAGCCGAAGAATTTGAGGTTGCTGTGAGCTATGATGACGCCATGGCACTTTACCGAGGGTGACATAGTGAGACTCTGTCTCAAAAAAAAAAAAGAAAAAAAGGCAGTTTGGACCAAGCCAGTGCCAGTCCAGATCAGTCAACAGGCAACCACTCCCGGACATGTGCATGAACCTAGCCAAGATGAGCGGGATTGCCTAGCTAGCCTCCAT
Organism: Otolemur garnettii; assembly: GCF_000181295.1. Classification (NCBI taxonomy): domain Eukaryota; kingdom Metazoa; phylum Chordata; class Mammalia; order Primates; family Galagidae; genus Otolemur; species Otolemur garnettii. Next base: position 3,650,108 of record NW_003852553.1, on the reverse strand, counting down.
TTGACCCCAGACATGTAAGCACTAAACGCTGCTGTTTATCAGTGAGGTTTTGCGGTTATCACATGACATTTATTGTTATTGAACTGTACACTTAAGTATTATCAGTTGTTTATTGTAGCAAATTGGTACTTGTTGCTACAATAAACAACAAATATCATCACAAATGGCTTCTTCTTTTTTTTTTTTTTTT
>NW_003852553.1:3648524-3649776 GCF_000181295.1 Otolemur garnettii | reverse complement strand
CCCGCCACAATGCCTGGCTATTTTTTGTCGGTTGCAGCCATCATTGTTGTTTGGTGGGCCTGGGCTGGATTCAAACCCGCCACCTTAGGTGTATGTGGCTGGCACCTTAGCCACTTGAGCCACAGGCACCGAGCCACAAATGGCTTCTTAATTCCAAAATCTAATTTATCTTTTCCATTGTAAGTAGAGTGCCTTTCTGAAACACACATCTTATCAGATCATTTTACTGTCTAAAAGCCTTCAGCTATAGACTGTAACCCAAACATGAAATCCAAAGTCCTTGGTAGTCTGGTCCTCATTTTCTTTGTATTTTATTTATTTATTTTTAATTAAAAATAAAAAATTACATATTTATGATATGCTGCATATGATATTTTGTTCTTTTTTTTTTTAATTTCACCCTTCATCTCTCTTCTCTCCCATTCTTTTTCTCTCCCATTCTCTTTCTTGCTTCTGGCAATCCACTCACATAGACCACATCAATTTCTCTGCACTTAAAAGAAAAAAAAGGGGTGGCGCCTGTGGCTCAGTGGGTAGGTCGCTGGCCTTATATACCAAGGGTGGCAGGTTCAAACCTGACCCAGCCAAAAACTGCAACAACAACAAAAAAATAGCCAGGCCTTGCGGCGGGCACCTGTAGTCCCAGCTACTCGGGAGGCTAAAGTAAGAGAATCGCCTAAGCCCAGGAGTTGGAGGTTGCTGTGAGCTGTGTGACGCCACGGCACTCTACCAAAGGTGATAAAGTGAGACTCTGTCTCTACAAAAAAAAAAAAAGAAAGAAAGAAAGAAAAGAAAAAGAAAGTTTTTAGAATACTTTTTAAGATTATTTAAGTTATTTATTCATTTCAGTAAGTCTGGAAAGTACAAAAATATACAAAGGCCAACCTTCCCTTGAGGCTACTGTTCCCTCAACTCTTTTTGCATGGGTGGTGTATGCTAATATCAGATGTGATATTAGCTGGTTAATTTTTAAATATCACTATGAATTTAAAAATTTAAACATACCTTGTGGGTTTTAATTTACTATAAAATTTAATTCTTCCAAATTTTCTAAATAGGAAATACTTTCACACACTAGGAAGAAAAGAAACACCACTAATAACATTAAAAGATAAATGAGGCTCGGCGCCTGTGGCTCAACCGCTAAGGCGCCAGCCATGTACACCTAAGGTGGCAGGTTCGAATCCCCAGCCCGGACCCGCCAAACAACAATGACAGCTGCAACCAAAAAATAGCCGGGCGTTGTGGCGGG
>NW_003852553.1:3636225-3647489 GCF_000181295.1 Otolemur garnettii | reverse complement strand
TGTGGTCCCAGCTACTTGGGAGGTGGAGGCAGGAGACTTGCTTGAGCCCAGGAGTTGGAGGTTGCTGTGAGCTGTGATGCCACAGCACTCTACCCAGGGGAATAGCTTGAGGCTCTGTTTCAAAAAAAAAAAGAAAAAGAAAAATGGCCAGGTGTTGTGGCTGGGAGCAGCTACTTGGAGCAAGAGAATCCCTTGAGTCCAAGAGTTTGAGGTTGCTGTGAGCTGTGATGCCATAGCACTCTACCGAGGGCATCACAATAAGATTCTGTCTCAAAAAATATATATATAAAACTGGCAAAAACACATACAGAAAAAAAAAAAAAAAAAGAAATGTAAGTAGAAATGACATAGTTCACAAAGAAGAAATTGAGTGAATTAATTGTGGTATATTCAATTGATAGATTACCTTGTGACCATTACAATAATAGTGTAGAGCTATATTTATTAACATGGAAAGAACTACAAATACATTGTTACATTAAAAAAGTGGGATATAGAATCGAATGTTTTGCATGGTCACCCCCATATATACCTATATGGTATTTCTTTAAAGAATATCTAATACTGGGCAGCACCTATGGCTCAAGGAGTAGGGCACTGGCCCCATATACCAGAGGGGGCGGGTTCAAAGCTGGCCCCAGCCAAAAAACTGCAAAAAAAACAAAAAAAGAGTATCTAATGCTGATGTAATATTTCTTTAAAGAATACACAAAAATAGGCTGGACACCCATAGGTCATGGCCTGGGCCTGCTAAAAACAAACAAACAAAAAAAATAGCCAGGCATTGTGGCAGGCACCTGTAGTCCCAGCTACTAGGGAAGCTGAGGAAAGAGAATTGCTTGAGCCTAAGAGTTTGAGGTTGCTGTGAGCTATGAAGCCACAGTACTCTACTGAGGGTGACAAAGTGAGACTGTCTCAATTAAAAAACAAAAAAATTACACAAAGATATATTGCATGATCTCATATATGTGGACTCTAAAAAACTTGTAGAAGCAGAAAAGAGAATGGGGGTTAGCAGAGGCTTAGGGGTAGAGGTTAGTGGGATAAGGGGAGATGTTAGTCAAAAGGTAAAAAGTTCAGTTAGGAGGAATGAGTTCCGGTGATCTACTGCTCAGCATGGTGACTATAGTTAATAATAATGTATTATATACTTCAAAATTGCTAAACAAGTAATTTTTAAATGGTCTTACCACAAAATAATGATAAGTATGTGAGGTGATAGGTATGTTAATTAGTCTGACTTGCTCATTCCACAATGTATACATGTATCATAACATCACGTCCATAGCCCAGAAGTATATATAATTATTACTGGTCAATTAAAAATAAAAGTAACAGGCTCAGGACCTGTAGCTCAAGTGGCTAAGGTGCCAGCCACATACACCAGAGCTGGCGGGTTCGAATTCAGCCCAGGCCTGCCAAACAACAATGACATCTACAACCAAAAAATAGCCCGGCATTGTGGTGGGCGCCTGTAGACCCAACTATTTGGGAGGCTGAGGCAAGAGAATCACTTAAGCCCAAGAGTTGGAGGCTGATGTGAGCTGTGATGCCACAGCACTCTACCCAGGGCAACAGCTTGAGGCTGTGTTTCAAAAAAAAAAAAAAGAAAGTAACAAACAAACAAAAAGAACATACGAAGATATTCCGAGTGGTTATTTCTGGGTGGTGGGATTATGGTAGTTTTAAAATATTTTTCTGAATTTTTACTTTAATTTTTCTTAAATGAAATATGGGTTTACTTCTATATTTAATTAGGAAAAATAAAGGATTGATTGTTTTTTGCTTTTAGTTATTTTAAACAGAGCCTCAAGTTGTCCCCCTGGGTAGAGTGCTATGGCATCACAGCTCACAGCAACCTCCAACTCCTGGGCTCAAGCAAGTCTCCTGCCTCAGCCTTCCAAGTAGCTGGGACCACAGAGACCTGCCACAATGCCCGGCTATTTTTTGGTTGCAGCCGTCACTGTTGCTTGGTGGGCCCAGGCTGGATTCGAACCCCGCACCTTAGGTGTATGTGGCTGGCACCTTAGCCACTTGAGCCACAGGCGCCGAGCCTCGCTGTGCTTTTGATGATCTTCAGACAGCAAGCCACTTCGTATTACTCTCAAGTTGCAAATCTTCCTTTGCTCTGAGTCTTTGTGTGGCAGCTTGGGTAGGAGATTCCTAGATCCGTGTGAGGGGCTTCCAACACCCCCCATCTACGGCACCTGTTCAGAAATTCCCAAATCGACCTGGATCAAGCATTATTCATTTCAGATTTAGGAACTAGGACTTTGCTTGCTCAAAGGGGAAAAATTTAAACACCCAGCAGTGCAGATCCCAAAGGCTCAAATAGGACCCACCATGGGAAAATTTTCATGTCCTAGCACCCACACTCTACTTTCCTTTCTTTTTTTTTTTTTTAATCAGAGATAGAGTCTCACTTTATCACCCTCGGTAGAGTGCTGTGACGTCACAGCTCACAGCAACCTCCAGCTCTTGGACTTAGGCGACTCTCTTGCCTCAGTCTCCAGAGTAGCTGGGACTACAGGTGCCAGACTATTTTTATTTCGTTGTTACAGTTTGGCCGGGGTCAGGTTTGAACCCACCACCCTCGGTATATGAGGCCGGTACCTTTCTCACTGAGCCTAATACTTCCTGTATTAGTTATGCATTACTGTATAACAACTTATTCCAAAACTTAGTGTCTCAAAACAACAATAATCATTTATTATCTCTTATGGTTTGAGTCAGGGATTCAGACAGCTCGTCTCTGCTCCACAGTATCTGGGCCTCAGCTGGAAAGGCTTTGACTGTGAGCTGGAATCATCTGAAGGCTCAATCACTCATATATCTGGCAGCCAATGCTGGCTGTCAGCCAGAACATCTACACGTTGTGGCCTTCTCTATGGGGCCCAGATAGCACGGTGGCTGGATCCAAGAGCAAGTATCTGGAGAAAGTATGTAGTGAAAGCTGTATCCTTTTTACAAGCTGGCCTCAGGAGGAAGTCACTAGCATCCCTGCACTATACTCCACTGGCCGGAGCACTTGTGAGCCTCCAGCCAGGTTCCAGAGGAGTGAACATAGACTCTACTCTTCAATGAGAGGGTTGGCAGTGTCACACTGAAAGAAGAGCCTGTGGAGACCGGTGCGGTGGCTCACATCTGTAATCCTACCACTCTGGGAGGTAGAGACAAGTAGATTGCTTTAGCTCATGAGTTCAAGACCAGCCTGACGAAGAGTGAGACCCTGTCTGTAAAAAATAGCCGGGTGTTGGGGTGGGCAGCTGTAGTCCCAGCTACCTGGAAGGCTGATGCAAGAGAATCACCTGAGCCCAAGAGTTTGAGGTTGCTGTGAGCTATGACCTCATGGCACTCTGTCAGGGGCAAGAAAGTGAGACTCTGTCTCAAAAATAAATAAATAAATAAATAAATAAATAAATAAATAAAAGAAGAGCCTGTGGGATGGGATACGTATACTGATGCAGTCATACCGGGAAATACAATCTGGCACACTTTCCAAATTCCTACAGGAACTCACTAAACATCTTGGATCTATATTTTTAAAAAGGAAATCAAGATCAGAGAGGACTTTCTTTTTTCTCTTCCTTCTTTCCCTCCACCTTTGTCTCCCTTCTTTCCTCCTTCTCATCCTTCCTTCCTTTCAGTTATAAATAGCACAACCATCAGTGAGTTATTGCTTCATGGTGTGAAATCTTGGCCAGCAGGGTTATTTTGATGGTCTGTCTGGTGGCTCCCTAAATACCTAAATAATTTCATTTTTGCTATGTTTGTATTTTATTTTCCATATCACCACATTTTTTACATGCCATAGAGACAAAATGGCTATCTTCCCAAACCATCCTTTTTGCATATCTTACCTAATTATTTCCAAGAAAGACTTTATAACATTAAAAACATTACAATTGGGATAATGTTTTTATTTAGCAAATACTTTAGAGTGCTCATTATGTGCTGGGCACTGTTTTAAGCAGGCCCCTTCCAAACATTAACCAGCTTAATTTTCATAATGTTATTCTCAATATACAGATGAGAAAACTGAGGCATGGAGAAATTAAGTAAGTTGCCCAAAGTCACAAAACCCAAAGCTCTCACACGGCAGAGATGAGGGTCAAGATCAGGGCATTTGGTTCCCAAATACATATGTATTTTTTTCTTTTGAGACAGAGTCTCACTTTCTCACCCTTAGTGGCATCATAGCTCACAGCAACCTCAAACTCTTGGGCTCAAGTGGTCTTCTTGCCTCAGCCTCCCAAGTAGGTGGGACCACAGGTCCCTGCCATAACACCTGGCTACTTTTTTTTTTAAAGATGGGGTCTCCCTCTTGCTCTGCCTCCCAGAGTACTGGAATTACAGGTATGGCCCATTATCCTGCCTTTTGTATATGTGAACAGAATTTCCAGATAACCAAATAGTTGAGAAAGAACGTTCTTCTTCTTCTTCTTCTTCTTTTCTTTTTTTTTTAGATGGAGCCTCAAGCTATTCCCCTGGGTAGAGTGCCATGGCATCACGCTCACAGCAACTTCCAACTCCTGGGCTCAAGCGAGTCTGCTGCCTCAGCCTCCCAAGTAGCTGGGACCACAGGCGCCCGCCACAACGCCTGGCCATTCTTTGGTTGCAGCCGTCAATGTTGATTGGCGGGTCTGGGCTGGGGATTCGAACCCGCCACCTTAGGTGTATGTGGCCGGTGCCTTAGCCGCTTGAGCCACAGGCACCGAGCCACTTTCTTTTTTAGAAAAATTCCAGCTAATAGCAGAATAAATGATAGAATATTACCATTTTTCAGGCCCTAATAAAGTAATGGATCTCAATGATCATCATCAATGGCTGGCTAAACTATTAGGTAAAAGCTTGCAGCAAACTTTATAATAGATGAATCAAGCTGACACCATCCAATCCCACTAATTGATTTTAGTAGATAGTATCACTGCAAGTGAAACAACACACAATCCCTTTTTTTTTTCTTAATTGAGACAGTGTCTTACTTTGTCACCCTTGGTAGAATGCTATGGCGTCATAGCTCACAGCAACCTCAAACTCTTGGGCTGAAGCAATTCTCTTTCCTCAGCCTTCCAAGTAGCTGGGACTACAGGTGTCCACTACAACATCCGGCTATTTTTTTTTTTTTTTTTTTTTTGGTTAGCAGGCCCAGGCCAGGTTCGAACCCACCAACCCTGGAGCATGTGGCTGTCGCCCTAACCACTGAGCCCGACCTTTTTTTCCCTTTTTTTGAGACAGAGTCTCACTCTATTGCCCAGGCTAGAGTGCAGTGGTGTCATAATAGCTCACTGCAACCTCAAATTCCTGGGGTCAGGCAATCCTCCTGTGTCAGCTTCCTAAGTCACTGGGACTATAGGTACGCACCACCACACTCAGCTAATTTTTATATTTTTTTGTGGAGACGGGGTTTTACTCTTTATCAGGCTGGTCTCAAACTCCTGACCTCAAACAATCCTCCTACATCAGCCGCCCCCAAATTCATATTCTTTTTTTTTTTTTTTTTTGGCTGGGGCTGGGTTTGAACACACCGCCTCCAGCATATGGGGCCAGCGCCCTACCCTTTTGAGCCACAGGTGCCGCCCCTAAATTCATATTCTTAACCACCGTGCCTGCTGCCTTTCTATCACTGTTCTTCTCCATTGACATCTTATTAACTTGAGCAAGGAGGAATATACAGCCTAGGGGAAAACATGAGCTCTCAGATGTATGAAATAATGGGCAGCTTGGGAAATATCACTGCCGGCCTAGGACAGGCCTAGGAGGGAAGGGTTTGTACCAGCCCCCATCCTGCCTCTGGCCCGGTAAGTTCACAAAGAACAGTGCCCCTGCTGGAGGCTGTCTTCCGGCTGGCCAAACCACAGATAACAGTTCTCTGCCCCAGAGCGACAAACTGGGATGAAGGACAGTTGTTTGCCAGATCTAATGTTGTGAAATACACAAGAAGTTCAAGGCATTTTGTTAATGTTTTGTAATGTTTGTCTCACAGAGTTTCTGTAACAGGGTATTGTCTCTGTATTGCAGTTGCAGGGAGATAAAGAGATTTAGAGAGACTTCTCCATATCACGTAGTCAAAGGACTTCCGAGAAGTGAACAAAGTTCTGCAGACATCAGGCCTCTGACTTTTACCACTGCAAAATGATCTCCCCCAAACAGCTTCTCCCAACAATATCAGGTTTCCTTGACTGAGTAGTTAGGAGGCTGCTGGCGAGTCTGATCACTTGGGCTATCTTAATAACTGAAGTCACGTTTGAGAGAAAAACGCATAAAGAGGCTGTAGGTGATTGAGGGCATCTGGTAAGAAGTCTGGCTCCAAACATGTGTGATGCTACATATTTGGAATTCTGTGGTGAGAATGCAGAAATATTTCAGTGAATGTATCAGAGGAGTTTATCTGATTCTCTAATATAGTGTTTTCTAAAAGGAAACAAGGGTTTTCAACGAAGAAACAAAGTTCTTCATTTGCTGAAAAGCACCATTTATCCAAAACAGTAAATGAAGTATTTGTTATTGGCATAAAGAAAGATATAATATGGATCCCAGGGCTGACTTTCAGGAAGCCAGGGGTAAGGGGGAGAAAGGAAAGAAGAACTAAAAGAGAAAAGGCTTAGATGAGAAAAATATGCAGTCTGGTCTTGGACATTTGCCAGGAAAAGCTGGGTAATGAAGGATTAAGACCAAAACAAGATGGAGAGGAAGTAAGGGGAAGGAAAGGGCCACAAGGAATAAAGAGCTGGCAATGTGGTCAATATAAATGAAAAGATCCAAATCTTGGTGTGGGCATGGGGCATGAGACAGTAGGCCAAGGTCAAACCCAGGGCAAACAGAACAAAACAAATAAAAAACACTAAATAAATGAGCAGGGGGAAAAGATGAACAAGGAGCTAAACTGGAAAGAGAAAGGGACACACTTTTATTTATTTATTTATTTATTTATTTATTTAGAGACAGAGCCTTAAGCTATGGCCCTGGGTAGAGTGTCATGGCGTCAAAGCTCACAGCAACCTCCAATTCCTGGGCAAGTGATTCTCTTGCCTCAGCCTCCAGAGTAGCTGGGACTACAGGCGCCCACCACAACGCCCAGCTATTTTTTGGTTGTAGTTGTCATTGTTTGGCAGGCCTGGGCCAGATTTGAACCCGCCAGCTCTGGTGTATGTGGCTCTGCCCTAGCCACTTGAGCTACAGGCGCTGAGCCAAAAGGGACACACTTTTAAGAGGAAACTGGCCAAAATAGATTCATCCAGTGTCCTCTGAAGGGAAACGGGAGGAAAAGCCCATCAACATTGCAAGCAGAGGAACTCTTGCATTAGAGGGATTTTTTTTTTGTTGTTCGTTTTTCTTTCTTTTAGAGTCTCACTTGTGTCCCTCGGTAGAGTGCTGTGGCATTACAGCTCACAGCAACCTCAAACTCTTGGGCTTAAGCCTCAGATTCTCTTGCCTCAGCCTCCCAAGTAGCTGGGACTACAGGCGCCTGCCACAACGCTTGGCTATTTTTTTGTTGTAGTTGTCATTGTTGTTTTAGCAGGCCCAGGCCAGGTTCGAACCTGCCAGCCCCAGTGTATGTGGCCGGCACCCTAACCACTGAGCTATGGGCACTGAGCCAGAGGGATGGTTTATATATTAAAAATAGAGGCCTTCAAATTACTTGCAAATTCTATCCCTGTAAATTACAGATGACTGAGGTTCTGGGTGATGTTACAGGAATGTTTGGTTCTTGGGATGGTCCATCCCAGAAGTCAACCACCTTTCAAGGTCATGGGGCAGGATCTTAACACTTTTTAAAAGTGCACTAAAGGCCAAGGGTGGCAGTCAGTGGGGCAGGGGGATGAAGGGATGTGTAAGACCTTGAAGAAGGCATTGTGACAGATTAGTGAGGTTGGCAAGAACCTCTGACCACCAGGCTGCAAATGTCACAGCAGGCGGCCAGGCCAAGGCTGACTCCCAGTCTCAAAGAACTTCATCCTCCTACTGCTAGGACCATTTGATATCCACCTGTTAGTGCAGCCTTCTGTAAGCTCTACGATAAATTCTGGCCTTAGCTGGACTATCTCAGGAGTCCTAGAGGCATTCTTACTGTTTATGTTGTCTTGACCTTGGGCTTTTTGTCTCCTTAACTGGAAGCTACAGTTCTACATGTTTTTAGCTATAGTTCTACTTTTGACTCTCTCTGGTCTTGAACTTGTTCCTTGTATTTAAGGCCAGGTCTTGGGTCCCTGTCTGCTTCCTAACGCCCTCTATGGCTGGGTGTCCTGACTTAGTCTTATCAGTCCCCCTTCCATAATCAGAGTCCTGCCAAAACCCTTTCCTACTGATTGGCTCCAACTACTGAAGACAGATGACTCTGTCACCCATTACCCGTCTGTCCTCTTGGCGTTCTAAGCATTGCTTATGCCTGGATTCCCATCAGATGCTCTGAGCACCTTTGGGGACATTCTGTTCACCCAACATTGACCTTTCTAATGTTGCCTATATCACATGATCAGCTGGCCTTTGCCATAGCTGCCAGATGCCATGGACTGTCTGTGTAGTAGACTGCTCTTAGCCCAGGCACTGGGTCTGTGGTCCAAGTCCCTTCAGCTGTGCCTGTCTCACTAGCATCTGTGCCATTCTGGAAGGGAGGGGGGCAGTTTGAGGTGTCAACCATTCCCAGCCTGCCCCCATCTTACTGCAGCCATTTTGGTCATTCTCTGGTGACTTCTTGGATTTAAAACACTAAAAATAAGAAAATAGCTTGTTTTGGTAGCCTCAAAAATATTTTAATAGTAGGGCTGTATATTTAACTACACTGGAGCCAAGAAGAGACCAGGAAAGACACATTTAGAATGCAGAGATGTGGGGGCCGTGCCTGTGGCTCAGAGAGTAGGGTACCGGCTGCATATACTGAGGGTGGCAGGTTTAAACCCAGCTCTGGCCAAACTACAACAAGAACAACAAAAAAATAGCCGGGCCTTGTGGAGGGCACCTGTAGTCCCAGCTACTTGGGAGGCTGAGGCAAGACAATCGCCTAAGCCCAAGAGCTGGAGGTTGCTGTGAGCTGAGACACCATAGCGCTCTACCGAGGGTAACAAAGTGAAACTCTATCTCTAAAAAAAAAAGAATTCAGAGATGTGGAAGACACTCACATTGGCCCACTCACATCCCCTTGGTACTCATTCTTCCAGTACAAGACTACCACAAGCTCCTGTGACTCAGCCTATGCACTATCCCTCAGCTGTGGGCAGGGCAGGCAGAAAGTGCCAGAGGGTAAACACTTTCTGGAGAGGAGTTTAGGATAAACGTTCTAGCTTCTCCTCTTCAGTGTGCATGGGCCAATGTACAACTATACAATCCCAAAGTGTGTTCTATGCTATCTCCCAAAGTTCCCCAGTGGGACACAGTCTCGGTTGCCCATAACTGTAACATGCTCGATAACTCACCCATCTAAGTTTCCTTCTCTTCCTTGTCTCACTTTTCCACTCCCCTACTGGTATTTCCTGAGATCATCTCTACTCCTACCCTCCAAATTTGTGCTCATATCCTTGTCTGTGGTCTGCTTCCTGGGGAATCCAAACTAAGACAAGAGGCCTCATATTCAAGGTTAAAGATTTAATCATTTTTCCAAGAGGGCACACTTGCTTTGAACATGAGCATAATATTAGAAGAGACTTTCTATAATACATTATGAGAGAGAAAAACACCCAAGTCCCCTGTGAACAGCAGTTCCTACCTTGGTCACATGGATTCCATTGGCTTTTAAGATGTTCATTGGGGTTATGGGATTTGGGAGTCAAATAAGTATAGGTTAAACAAATTTAAGCAGATTTGTTCACTTCAATACTCCTATAGTCTTTAGGAAATCAATGGGCTTTGCAAATTTCAAGAAATGCAGACTGCGAGCTTCCCCCATTCAATTGATCTTATGATCCCTTTTTCTTGAGAAACCCTGTTAATACCTGGCAGGAGGCTAGATTTCAGGGGATACAGTTGGGAAAGGCCTTGGTGCTCAGGCTGCAGAATTAAAACATAATACTGAGAAGCAAGGCTGGGCAAGGTGGCTCACGCCTGTAATCCTAGCACTCTGAGAGACTGAGGCAGGTGGATCGCTTGAGCTCACAGGTTCGAGAGCAGCCTGAGCCAGAGCAAGACCCCGTCTCTAAAAATAGCCAGGCGTTGTGGTGGGCGCCTGTAGTCCCAGCTACTTGGGAGGCTGAGACAAGAGAATTGCTTGAGCACAGGAGTTTGAGGTTGCTGTGAGCTATGATGCCATGGTACTCTACCAGAGGCAACAAAATGAGACTCTGTTTAAAAAAAAAAAAAAAAAAAAAACCAAGAAGCAAACAAGACAAGTTTTTCCAGTGGTGTGAGTGCTGCATTTCAGTGCACCCATGTTTCTTTCATGTCTCAGCCAACTAGTGGGCCAGTCTTCTATGGACTGAGCTCAGATGTTAATGTTTCTTTTATGCAAAAAGCCAGTTCTTAATTGGTTTGATATGAACATTCATTGAGACAAGAGGCAGAGAAACTTGTTTTTAAAGTGTGGTCTGCAGGCCTGTAGCATTAGCATCACTTGGAAGCTTGTTAAAAATGCTAAATTTCAGGGCGGGGCCTGTGGCTCAAAAGAGTAGGGCATCGGCCCCATATACCAGAGGTGGTGGGTTAAAACCCAGCTCCAGACAACAACTGCAAAAAAAAAAAAAAAAAAAAAAAAAAGCCAAATTTCAGAACCCATGCCAGGCCTACTGAGTCAGAATTTGCACCTTAACAAGACCCCTAGGCAATTTTCAGGCACATGAATATATGAGAATCTCTGACATAGAGGTCAGCTCAACTAAACTTCTACCTAGTACAAAAATCTCTTCCGGTCTGACCCTGGAGAGTGATTTGTCATCCAACCTCCACTTGAATATTCCAGTGGGTGGAAACTCACTGGCTCATTGCATTTTAAGTGAGCAAAGTCTAATTGTTTGAAAATGGGTCCTTCCATTGAACTTGTTTCTCGGGTGTTGGTTCTAGCTTTATCCTTGAAAGAGAATGCTAGAAAAGAAATTGAACCCTTCTATAAAGTAACCCCTTGGGGGTGGGGGTAGGGCGGTGGCTCATGCCTGTAATCCCAGCACTCCGGGAGGCCGAGGTGTGGGGATTGCTTAAACTCAGGAACTCAAGACCAGCCTGAGCAAGAATGAGACTCCATCTCTAAAAAATAGCCAGGCGTGGCTCGGCGCCTGTGGCTCAAGCGGCTAAGGCACCAGCCACGTACACCTAAGGTGGCGGGTTCGAATCCAGCCCGG
>NW_003852553.1:3631877-3635694 GCF_000181295.1 Otolemur garnettii | reverse complement strand
GCGCCTGTGGTCCCAGCTACTTGGGAGGCGGAGGCAGGAGTCTCGCTTGAGCCCAGGAGTTGGAGGTTGCTGTGAGTTGTGATGCCACAGCACTCTACCCAGGGCGACACCTTGAGGCTCTGTCTCAAAAAAAAAAAATAATAATAATAATAAGCACCTCTTGGATGCTCAAAGACAATTATCTGGTCTCCTCTAAGTTTTATTTTTTCTTGGTTAAATGCTTATTCATTTTTCAAATTTTTGTGGACCATCAATTATGTCCCAGCCACTGTGTTAAGAGCTGAGGATATAGCAATGGACAAGACAGAAATGATCATTGCCAACACAAGGCTCATGGTCTAAGAAGGGAAACAGAGGGCAGAGCCTGTGGCTAAAAAGGGTAGGGTGCCAGTCCCATATGCTGGAGGTGGCATGTTCAAACCCAGCCCCGGCCAAAAACGACAAGAACAAAAAAAAAAAAAAAAAAAAAAGAAGAAGAAGAAGGGAAACAGAATTAATCAAAACTTATTTAAGTTTTGTTCCTAGAAAGATGGAGTAGAAGTACCTCTCCCTATTCCTCCCCCTAAGCATAGCTAAATCATCTGGAGATTGTAATGTTAGAACAAACACACACACACACAAAGGCTCTGACAGGTGGAGAGAAGGCAGACTGGCTAGGGAACTTGGGACTTGAGGAATGACATGGCAGTGAGCTCTCTAGATTTTCTTTTTGCCTCATATATTCCATTCTGGGCAATGGAGAAGCTGGTAACCCATAAACGCCAACCTTCAGTAAGCTGAAACAATGGGCTTTGAGCCTCTATCTTGGGGTGTCAGAGAAGGTCAACTAAGGAACCAGGACTTTATCCCCAGTGAATGGGAAGGAAGCCCCCCACCTGGTGTCAGTGAAAACCACTGGGAGAACCTGGATGCTCACCCCTACCTACCAGTAATGGAGTGACCCCTTCCTGTCCTTGCTGGGATGCTATTAGAGGAAGCCTACTAAAGAGTCAGGACTTCAACCACTTCTCAGTGATAAAGAGGCCACTCCCCACTGGCGACAGCAGAGGCATTGTGGGAAGCAGTAATGAGGTCCCCTTTGCCCTCCCAGTCAGGCGCGTATCAGCTAAGACCTAATGGAGAGACTCCACTCACATCCCCACAACAAGGGGTCCCTTCTTGCTGTGTTTCCGGCGGTGTCAATACAGACCGAGTAGAGAACATGGATTTCTATGCGTATCAGGCAATAATGAGCTGAGGTGGTACCAGAGGAGGCCTGTTAAAACACACAATTTAAATAAAATTCTGAATCTCATAAGATTTCAACAGAAAATCACTCATCATCCAAGAACCAGGAAGATCTCAACTTGAGAAAGATAATCAGTAGATGCCATCACTGAATGACATCAACATTAGAATGATCTGACAAGGATGTTGACGCAGCCATCCCAAAAAATGGTTCAGTAAGTAATTATGAACATGCTTGAAACAAGTGAAAACATAGAAATTCTCAGCAAAGAAATAAGATATAGTATAAAGAACAAACCAAATGGAGATTTTAGTACTGAACAAGACAAAATGAAATTAAAAACACAGTGAATGGGCTCACAGTGAAATAAAAAGGACAGAAGAAAGAATCAATGACCTTGGAAATATAAAATAGAGGCTCAGCACTCATAGCACAGTGGTTATGGCGCAGCCACATGCACTGAGGGGGTGGCAGGTTTAAACGGCCTGGGCCTGCTAACAACAATGACAATTGCAACAAAAAAAAACAGCTAGGCATTGTGGTGGGCACTTGTAGTCCCAGCTACTTGGGAGGCTGAGGCAAGAGAATCGCTTGACCCTTTAATACAGTTCCTGTGGGTCACGACCACAGGTTGAGAACCGCTGGCTTAAGCCCAAGAGTTGGAAGTTGCTGTGAGCTGTGACACCAGAAAGTGACATAGTGAGACTCTGTCTAAATATATATATATATATATATATATATAAATTACTTAGTCTGAACAACAGAGAGAAACTAGATTGAACAAAAAAAGAATAGAGGCTTGGCACCTATAGCTCAGCGCCTAGAATGCCAGCCACATACACTGGAGCTGGAGGGTTCAAATCCAGCCCAAGCCTGCCAAACAACAATGACAACTGCAACAAAAAAATAGCCGGGTGTTGTGGCAGGCACCTGTAGTCCCAGCTCCCTGGAAGGCTGAGGCAAGAGAATGGCTTAAGCACAAGAATTGAATGTTGCTGTGAGCTATGACGCCACAGCATTCTACTGAGGGCAAAATAGTGAGACTCTGTCTCAAAAAAAAAAAAAAAAAGAATAAAGCCTCAGGAATACATAGAACTACAACAAAGTATCTTGTCATCAGAGTCTCAAAAGGAGAGAGGAAAAAATTGAGACTAAAAACTTGTCAAATTTGGCAAAAGTCATAAACCCGCAGATTCAAAAGCTGAATGAACCTCGAACAGGATAAATCTAAAGAAATATCCATGAAAGAAAAGAAAGAAAAAAAGGAAGGAAGGAAGGAAGGAAGGGAGAAAAGGAGAAAAGAAATAATACACTGGCTCAGCACCTATAGCACAATGATTACAGTGCCGCCACTGAGGGTGGCGGGTTCAAACCCAGCCCAGGCCAGCTAAACAACTGACAACTGCAACAAAAAATAGCCAGACATTGTGGTGGGTGCCCGTAGTCCCAGCTACTTGGGAGGCTGAGGCAAGACAATTGTGTAAGCCCAAGAGTTCAAGTTTGCTGTGAGCTGTGATGCCATAGAACTCTACCAAGGACAACATACTGAGACTCAGAAAAAAAAGAAAGAAAAGAAAAGAAAAAAAAAGAAATAATACACCAAGATACTTCATAGTGAAACTCCTAACAATGAAAGACACAGGCTCTGTGCCCGTAGCACAGTGGTTACAGCGCCAGCCACATACACCAAAGGTGTCGGGTTCGAACCCGGCCTGGGCCAGCTGACCAACCATGACAACTGTAACAAAAAATAGCCGGGTGTTATGGCAGGCGTCTGTAGTCCCAGCTACTTGGTAGGCTGAGGCAAGAGAATCACTTGAACCCAAGAGTTTGAGCTTACTGTGAGCTGCAACACCACGGCACTCTTCTGAGGGTGACATAGTGAGACTCTATCTCAAAAAAAAAAAAAAAAAGAATGAAAGACATAGAAAAATTCTTTTTTCTTAGAGTTTCACTCTGTTGCCTTGGTTAGAGTGCCATGGTATCATCATAACTCACAGTAACCTTCAATTCTTGGGCTCAGGTGATCCTCCTTCCTCAGCCTCCCCAGTAGCTGGGACTACAGGCACCTGCCACAACTAGCCGGCTAGTTTTTCTATTTTTAGTAGAGATGGGGTCTCGCTCTTGCTCAAGCTGGTCTTGAACTCCTGAGCTCAAGCAATCCATCCACCTCTGCCTCCCAGAGTGCTAGGATTACAGGTGTGAGCCACTGTGCCCTGGCCCAAAGAAAAATTCTTAAAAGCAGCTAGAAAAAAATGGTACATTATCTACAGGAGAAAAACAGTGTGAATGAATGTAGGTTTTTCATCCCAAACCATAGAGGCCACAGAAACGTGGCATGAACACCTTCAAGTGCCCAGAGAAGAGAATTGCCCGCCCTGCGTTCTTCAAGCAATGAAATTATACCTCAGGAATGAAGGAGAAAAACAAAACATTTTCTGATGAAGGAAACTCAAGAGAATTTATCACCAGAGACGATCCTAAAGAATTGCCAAGGTTGGGGGCGCCAGCAGCTCAAAGGAGTAGGGCACCAGCCCCATATGCCGAGGTGGTGGGTTCAAACCCGCCACCTCCAGCCAAAAAAAAAAA
>NW_003852553.1:3629037-3631808 GCF_000181295.1 Otolemur garnettii | reverse complement strand
GTAACTCAGTTGGTCGGGCACCGGCCACATACACAGAGGAGGCTGGTGAGTTCGAACCCGGCCAGGGCCAGCTAAAACAACAATGGCAACTGCAACCAAAAAACAGCGGGGCATTGTGGCCAGCGCCTGTAGTCTCAGCTACTCGGGAGGCTGAGGCAAGAGAATTACTTAAGCCCAAGAATTTGAGGTTGCTGTGATCTGTGATGTTACAGCACTCTATCCAGGGTGACAGCTTGAGACTGTCTCAAACAAAAAAAAGGAATTGCTAAGGTAGGTTCCCTAACACAAAGGGATTCTTCTGATAAAACAAAGAATCTTGGAATATCAAGAACAAAGAGCAGAAATATGGGTAAATACAATAGATTTTCCTTCCCCTCTTGATTTGTACAAATTATTTTTTTTTCTTTTTCTGCAGTAGAGCAGTTGGTATAGATTATCTTCGATGGTGGATGCAAAAATTATAACATTTCTAAATGTATGTAGAGGAAATATTTAAGATAATTATAAATTGGCAGGGGCAGGTAGAGGAATGCAAAGGGAGATAAAGTTTTGTAGGAACCAGTGCTCTTGGCCCCCTGAACGTTCACTGAAAAATCAACTCATGAAAGGCCCATTAATTGGAGAAAAGGTGCATAATTTTTTTTTTTTTTTTTTTTTTTTGGCCAGGGCTGAGTTTGAACCTACCACCTCTGGCATATGAGGCTGGCGCCCTACCCTTTTGAGCCACAGGTGCCACCAAGGCACATAAATTTATTTAATGTGTGTAAATGAGAGACTTCAGAATGAAGATCCAACCCCACAATTATATAACATTTTGAGGTTACAGAAAGAATGCAGGCTCAGAGAATCGTGAGACAGTTGCAGGGAAAGGGAGAAGAGGAGGCTTGGCTAGCACTTGAGGGGTTTTTTTGCAGTTTTTGGCTGGGGCTGGGTTTGAACCAGCCACCTTTGGCGTCTGGGGCCGGCACCCTACTCCTTTGAGCCACAGGTGCCACCCCAAGCACTTTAGGTTGTGTTATATAGATGAACCTCACAGGTAGCAGCCCTAGCTGCTCAATACATGATAAATGTTTATTTCACATCTTTAAAGTACCAGACTCAGTTAAGCTTTCTAATATCCAGACAAGACTAGGCCTGGCTGCACTAACACAGATTCAATATAGATGCAAATTTCCCCCACAAAAGGCAGCTTTGTGGGGCCACACGTGCCTCCTAGTCTTCTGGCAGCCATCTCAAAATAGGTCAAAGAAATAAATTTGGGGGTAAAATATTTTGATTTTCGTCAATGTCTATAGTCACATTGTTACTGGACGAAGAGGGTTCGGGCGCCTGTCACTGTCAGCCAATATGCAGAGACAGGGATAGATAGGTCAACCAAAGTTTATTTCTCAGAAGGCTAGGAATCTGGAGAACACTGAGAGTAGCCTCTCCAAGACTGTTCTGTTCTTGCATTTTTTAAATTACAGTTTTATACATTTAAGTTCCAAGGGAAGACCATGTTAACCCTATCTTAAACAATAATCAGCAGAACCCATGACCCATAGTTAACAATAGTCAGTATAACTCGTGACCCCAAACAACATTTTAATTCAAAAGTTAATCTCTTAAATCAATCCACTATTGATTTAGGCCACTATTCAAGATAGGCCATCTTGAAGGGGAAAGCTAAATTTAAAGAATGGGGGCGGGTGTGTGTGTGTGAAGGTCAGGCAGGACGAAACAGACAACACCAGCTGGGTCTTGTCTGCCCTAGCCAGACAGGCTCCATCTTATTCTCACTATATGTGCTTTCAGGGTGAAATGATGACCCCGGTAGACCACGATAAGTTAGTCATGCGTTGCTGAATGACAGGAATATGTTCTGAGAAATGCATCATTAGGTGATTTGGCCATTGTGTGCTCATCATCACTTACCCAAACCTAGATGGTATAGCCACTACACACTTAGGCAGCATGGTGTAGTCTATTGCTCCTAGGCTACCCACCTGTACTGCACGTCAGTGTAGAAAAGGTAATAGAAAAAGTACAGTAAAAACATCGTGCATGAGATAAAAATTGGTATCTCTGTGAAGGAGCTAAGGAAATTTCACCCCAAAATATGATTCCTTGGTATAAAGAATATTTTCAGTGAAAAGGCCATTTTTGATTAGAAAGCACGGGCCTCTCCTCTATAAAACCTGAGTAACCTGTTTTAGAATCAGAAAAGGCCTCCTTATCACATGCTAATAGACCTGGCTACAAGGTATTTGAAGCACAATACCTGTCTCTCAGGTACATTTACAAATCAATCTGTTTCCGTCCATCTACCCATCCCCCCCTTAGCAACCACTTGCTGCACCTATACTTTCCAGTTTCTCTCCGCTCTCCCTTCTAAAAGGCGTCTTTAAAAGCGACTATCACTGAGACTTTGGGAAATCATTCTTGTGGTTCCCCTCATGTACATGGTATTTGGAAATAAACCTTTCTCTTATTTAATCTACCATAACTGAGTTGATCTTTTCAGCGAACCAACCTAGGGGAAAAGGGCAAGTTTCTCCATGATCCCTTCAGTTTGGCTAGTCGGCAGGATCCCCGATGCCCTGAAAGCCGCAGCAGGAGGATAGGAATCCGACACCAGCCAGCACGTGGTGAGATATTTTACTTACTAGTCGGGCTCCCAGTCTTCCTCTCTGTGGGCTCTGGTTGAATAGATGGTAAAAGACCTTTGCTCTTTCCATATTTGAGATTGATAAGAGAAACGTTTTTGTTGATGACTAGTCTTTTTTTTTTTT
>NW_003852553.1:3615400-3627740 GCF_000181295.1 Otolemur garnettii | reverse complement strand
GCCCGTTGAGCTATAGGCGCCGAGCCAAGAAAATTTTAGAAAGCTCTCATCTTAAGCAAATTACCATATTTATATTTATGGGAAGATCAAATTGAAAGAAAAACATCAGTCTTAAAAACTCTCTAGAAAAACCAATGAGCAGAAATCTAAATTAGAACAAAAGTTAAGATCTGTCTCCACCTTAAAACCCCCTCTAACTTATACTCATCTGTATGCTCAATTACCTGACCCTTATTCCCCAGAAGATCCTTTAGAGCAGGAGTCCTCAAACTTTTTAATCAGGGGGCAAGTTCACTGTCCCTTAGAGCGTTGGAGGGCCGGACTGCGGGCCTGGGATGAGTTGGCTGCTAAGCAGGACAGGCAGCGAGGCAAAAAACATCCTGCAGGCCAGATAAATGACCTAGGTGGCTGCCTGTGGCCCGCGGGCCGTCGTTTGAGGATGCTTGCTTTAGAGACTAGGCAGGGTCCCAGTACCCCCCCCTCACAAGACAAAACAATTGTGTGAGTGGCCCCTGTCCATATCCCTGTGGCCCCATTCACCCCATCTGTGTTTGTGGTTTGTCTGAGAGAAAGAAATAAACACACATGGGAAGCCCACCCCACTGGGAACTGCTTTTAGTGTTTTAAGAAAAGGGTACAGGAGACTGTGAGGTAACTATGTCTCCAGAGGGATTGAGAACTTTGTGTGAGCAGAAATAACTCAAAATGCCTTATTGTTCAGGCGATTGTGGTACCATTAACATAAAATTAGTTTTAAACCTATTATTAAAATTCAAGTATTCGAAGATTATAAAACTGCCACCTCTGTAATATTTCTAAATTTACTAGATTCTACTGTAAGGTTATGTTCTTGATTTTTAAGTTTCTGAATTCTATGAGGCCTAAGGACAAACTCTCAATACTTCACCTGCAGGGCACATGGTCACTTTTTCTCCTGCTACAACTTTGCCCCCTGACTATTCTAAGAAAAACTGAATGTTCTAGTTTCCTGGTTTCTGCCTTAAACTCTATGCCTAGTAAATGAATTAAAGACACAGGTCCTGTCCTTTGTGGACATATAAGACTTACAGAAACAATGAAAGGACATCAGAAAGGACTCCTGTATTGTAGGTTTATTACCAACATTTCTTTCTTCAGTAAATTCTTAGTCTCAGGGATTCAAGAAGTGAGCCCATGAACCACAGATCAGTAGTAAAATGAGATTTTGTTGAACAGAGGGGCATGCAGAGGAATAGAAAGCGCCAGAACTTCTGGGGGGTGGGGGAGAAACCTAAGGGAAATTTTGGCTAGGACTTAGCAGAAGGGAAAAAAAAAAAACCTTTACAAACTTAAGTGCTTTAGCAAATAAATATATTCAGTCCCTCCCCTAGAGCAAAGTTGTTAGGTCTTTATAGTTTTTTCCCCCCTTGGGGAAAGAATTGAAATAGGTAGTCTCTGCTTGGCCTCTAGCTCAGTGAGTAGGGGCCAGCCACCAACACCGAGGCTGGCAGGTTTGAGCCCTGCCCCAGGCCTGCTAAACAACAATGACAGCTGCAACCAAAAAATAGCCCAGTGTTGTGGTGGGCACCTATAGTACCAGCTACTCGGGAGGCTGAGGCAAGAGAATCACTTGAGCCCAAGAGTTTGAGGTTGCTGTGAGCCGTGACTCCACAGCACTCTACAAAGGGCCACATAGTGAGAGTGTCACAAAAAAAAAAAAAGAAAGAAAGAAATATGTACTCCCTATACAAGGTTAAACCTTCCAGGAATGTTTCAAACTACTTTATACATAGCCTTACTAGAGTCCAGGAAGTGTGGCCTAGAGAAGGCAACCTGTTTGTACTAAAAAAAGGGGGAGGGGAGGGAGTGCCTGTCTATCCCTGAGTGGGAAAATTCTGTATCAATGTTCCATAAAATGTCACATTTATGTTCCACAAAATGTCTCATTTCTAAAATGTAATAATTTGATTGTTTGAAAAACTGAGTCTTGGGCAGTGCCTGTGGCTCAGTGGGTAGGGCGCCGGACCCATATACCGAGGGTGGTGGGTTCAAACCGGCCCCGGCCAAACTCCAACAAAAAAATAGCCGGGCGTTGTGGCGGGTGCCTGTAGTCCCAGCTACTCTTGCTGAGGCAAAAGAATCACCTAAGCCCAAGAGCTGGAGGTTGCTGTGAGCTGTGATTTCCACGGTACTCTACCAAGGGTAATAAAGTGAGACTCTGTCTCTAAAAAAAAAAGAAAGAAAGAAAGAAAAGAAAAGAAAAAGAAAAACTGAGTCTTTGTCAAAGAATAAAATTTTTGCCTTTTTTTTTTTGGTAGAGAAAGTCTCACTTTACTGCCCTCGGTAGAGTGCTGTGGCCTCACAGCTCACAGCAACCTCCAACTCCTGGGCTTAGGCAATTCTCTTGCCTCAGCTTCCCCAGTAGCTGGGACTACAGGCGCTCACCACAACGCCCAGCTATTTTTTTGTTGCAGTTTGGCCGGGGCTGGGTTTGAACCTGCCACCCTCGGTATATGGGGGCAGTGCCCTACCCACTGAGCCACAGGCGCCACCCACATTCTTGCCTTTTAAACCTCCTAATTATCAATTTAGCCAAGTTTGAATTTTTTTTTTTTTTTTTTTATAGAGACAGAGTCTCACTTTATCACCCTAGGTAAAGTGCCATGGCCTCACATTGCTCACAGCAACCTCCAACTCCTGGGCTTAAGCGATTCTCTTGCCTCAGCCTCCCAAGTGGCTGGGACTATAGGTGCCCACCACAACACCCGAACACCCGGCTATTTTTTCTTTTTGTGGCTGCAGTTCGACCGGGACCAGGTTTGAACTTGACACCCTGGGCCACCCACTGAGCCATAGGTGCCGCCCTGAAACATTGTTTTTTGAGATTGAAAAAATTTAGACAGAAAGGAAAATAGCATTGTATAAGGAAATAATATTTTTTTATTTTTTTGCAGTTTTTAGCCAAGGCCGGGTTTGAACCCGCCACCTCTGGTATGTGGGTCCGGTGCCCTATTCCTTTGAGCCATAGGTGCCGCCCAGGAAAGAATCTTGTATGGTAAATTTTGTCCTGAAACAAAATGATTATTTAAGAAAGTGATAGGCACGGCAATCCAGAAAGTTTAGCATGTTTATAAATTGTCTGTGCAAGACTGAATAGGGTTCAAAAGGGAAATTGTGAAGAAATTTGCATGTGATCCAGTTAACTATGTATTTCCTTTAAAATCTTTTGGCTTGTAATCTTGTTTGAACAAATATTATTAGCCTTTGATATTTGACAAACCTTCTGAAATAAAAACTCTAAATTTAATCTTTTTGAAATATCAAGACCACTGAAAGTCTGAGAAAGACATATTAATTAGACTTATTTAGTATACTAAAAATATATAGAAATTATTATCAAGTATAAAACGGTAGTTAATTTTATATAAATTATATTTATATGTATGTTCCAATATTGTAAAATATTAATCTGTCTTTGTATATATTATTAATAATAATTTTAATTCATCTCAAAAAGTGTTTTTGTAACTGGCTATAACTTTCAAAATTAAATACCATTAGACTAGAAACAAACTTCCAGGACTTTAAAAAAGCTATCATATCCATAAGTATTGCTAACCTAACTTCAAACAGAACAGAAATCAGTTACATGGAACCAAGCTGATTGTTGTGACTTTTTGTTTGAAACACTGCTGATTCTTTCTGTGTTCTGTTTTCTAGAAGTCAAGACAACCATTTTCTGTCTTTTGAGCTATTTGCAACTTAAAGCATTGTATGTACTTATAAGCAGCATTTGAAACATTTATTTCTTTCTCTTTCCTAGATTTCTCTGAAATTTAAAAACCAGTTATAAATATTCTTTTGTTGAGACGGAGCCTCAAGCTATCCCCCTGGGTAGAGTGCCGTGGCATCACACTCACAGCAACCTCCAACTCCTGGGCTCAAGTGAGTCTCCTGCCTCTGCCTCCCAAGTAGCTGGGACCATAGGCGCCCACCACAATGCCTGGCCATTCTTTGGTTGCAGCCATCATTGTTGTTTGGCGGGCCCGGGCTGGGGATTCGAACCCGCCACCTTAGGTGTATGTGGCTGGCGCCTTAGCCGCTTGAGCCACAGGCGCCGAGCCTATAAATATTCTTAATTTCTAACAATACAGTTATTTGCAGAAGTTCAATAAGATTCTTTTTTATTGGCTTGGCGCCTATAGCTGAAGCAGAGTTGGTGGGTTTAAATCCAGCCCAGGCCTGCCAAACAGCTATAGCCAAAAAATAGCCAAGCATTGTGGCAGGTGCCTGTAGTTCCAGCTACTTGGGAGGCTGAGGCAAGAGAATCGCTTAAGCCCAGAAGTTGAAGGTTGCTGTGAGCTGTGATGTCACAGCCACTCTACCCAGGGCAACAACTTGAAGCTCTGTCTCAAAAAAAAAAAAAAAAAAAATTCTGTTTCATTCTATAGGACATGATAAAGGCACTGGCTATTTACCAAGGCTTTGACTGGAATCACATTTTCAGAAGTGTCAAGACTGCGTTAAGGAATTAAAGTTGACATTATAAGGCCAATAAAAAGCCCTTTGAAAAAACTGGCCAGATATACCCATCAATAACATTTCCTGATCTATAGTAAGTAAGGAAAGTCGCTTTCTGACAGGTCTGGGAATCGAAATGGACTTGGGGACCTCAAGAGAAGAGGAATTTACCCAATGCATTATAGGTATCTAATGGCATAGATGAAACCTGGGCTCGTGGAAGGTTGTCAAGTCTAACCTGAGATTCCTTGTATGTAAACGGTTCCAGCAAAGCCAATTGAAAGCCTAGATGGCTAATAATTGTTCTTGCTGCACTTTATGCAAATAATCAGACTCAATATACTGAAAGTACAGTTTATTTTGGCAATTGAATTAGTCCTGCTATAATTTGTATTTAGTAAAGTGAAAAATTAGAGAGAGAAAAATGATTCAAAAGATAAAACTGTAACCCACCTGTATTAGATTCCAGCCTTGTCTGCAATGCTAGCTCATAAAATGAAACATAACTTTTACTAAACTAATCTGTTAAATGGAACTAAGAGACTGACCAAAGAGTATAGAATTCTATAAACTAATTATATTTGCTCTAAAGCCTTTAAGCCTCAACAAAGGTTGCCTGTTGGCTACACTAGAAAAATTTGTACAGTATTAAATGTTATCTGCTGTGTCTATATAGATGCCTCAGGAAAAACTGGAAGCCGAATGAGAATTTCCTAGTAAATGGTGTAACTGTAATAGGACATCATAAATAGCCCCACTCCCAATAAATGTTCAGAAATATTCACTTAAATTGTCCAGAACTTTAGATTAGTTCTATAGGGACTCCTAAAGCTAAGTATTATCTTTAAAAATGTGCTAAGTCTCTAAGTAGAAATACTAATATTTTCATTGTGTGAACTTTAGCCTTGAAATCCAGAACTTGCAGATTTTTTTTTTTTTTTTTTTGAGATAGAGTCTCAAGCTGTCGCCCTGGGTGGAGTGTCGTGGCGTCACTGCTCACAACAACCTCCAACTCCTAGACCTAAGTGATTCTCTTGCCTCAGCCTCTCAAGTAGCTGGGACTATAGGCACCTCCCACAACACCTGGTCATTTTGGGGTTGTAGTTGTCATTGTTGTTTGGCAGGCCCAAGCCGGGTTCAAACCTGACAGCTCTGGTGTATGTGGCTGGTACCCTAGCAGCTGAGCTACAGTAGCCGAGCTCAGAACCTGCAGATATTTACAAGTAACTGCTAGATAGTTTCATTCTTTTATGCTGAACCCAACCTTAATTTTGTCCTTATCAATGTAAGGGAACCAGAAAGCCACAAAGGTATACAAGGTAACTGAAGTCATATAGAAGCCAGATGAACCCTTCCAGACACTGACATACTGGTGCAAGAGGCTAATAAGTTAACTTTAGGACAAAACTCAAGTGTTCAGGTACCATATGCAGTGGTCATATTAGTGAAACAACTCCTACCTCACTGACTATCAAATACCTCACTGTATAAAAATCTGAGATTAATTATAGAAGTTATATACATGAAACATGCACTTAAGGTTAAAAAGAAAAGAAAATTATAAACTTCTGGGGAAATACTTCTATATTCCACTCGCTAAGAAAGGGTACTAGGCCTTGCCATTGTTCTTGTTCAATAGTAAATATACCCCTTATAAAAATTAAAATACTCCCCTTATGAAATAATGTATAACAGGGCTCCATCTAATCCCCTACTTTTTAGCAGAAACTCCTAAAAGGACTAGAAAAGACTGAATTACAAACAGGCAGTTAGAACCCCTGAGAAGAGAAACAAAGATCTCCACTTGAGTAATTAACTGTAATCTATTTAGTCTTTTGTGTCTGTACACCCTTTGTCTCCAAGAAAGCCAGCCTAAGTCAAAGATCGGAACCAGTCCCCCTCAAACCAAGGTAAAAGGAACCCTACACCATCATCCAGACCACACCCACAGCAGTGAAGATGAAAGAGATCCTGGCCTTGATCCATCACAACAGGCTAAAGAGAACTGTGAAAAGCAAAACCAGGTCCAGCCAACCCTTGTAAGGTAACTTTTATTTATTTATTTATTTATGTATTTATTTTAGAGACAGAGTCTCACTTTGTTGCCCTCAGTAGAGTGCTGTGGCATCACAGCTTACAGCAACCTCCAGCTCTTGGGCTCAGGCGATTTCTGTTGCCTCAGCCTCCTGAGTAGCTGGGACTACAGGTACCCTCCACAATGCCCAGCTATTTTTTGTTGCAGTTTTGGCAGGTTCCAACCCACCACCTCGGTATATGGGGCCAGCACCCTACTCACTGAGCCACAGGTGCTGCCCACAAGGTAACTTTTAAAGAGGTCGACATGCCCTGTTTCAGCCACATACTGGGAGCTGGCTGATCAGTGTGCAGCTGAAGCTTGAGGAAATTCCTGGTTTAAGGTAAGATCTTAATTAAACTCTGGACTTTGGGAAAGGGAGAGAAAAAAAATTCTATCCCACACCACTGAGACAAAACTGTTACTGACCTATTCCCAGGAATGGGAGACTGATTTAATGAGGTGTAAGAAATGTACTTAAATCTGTTCTTTTCATTCCTATCCTAATTTATGTTCTTATATCTCTTTCCACCATCTTATTACTAGATTACTAACCTGTTCTCTCCACGGTTACCAACTCAGCTCTTTATGTGTGAAACTTCTAGGAAGTTCCAGATGAGGGGAATGAAGGAGCTGAGGAAAATTTTTTTTTCAGTGAAAAGGCTGTTTTTTGTTTTTTGGGTTTTTTTTTTGTAGAGACAGAGTCTCACTTTTTTGCCCTCGGTAGAGTGCAGTGGAGTCACAGCTCACAGCAACCTCCAACTCCTGGGCTTAGGTGATTCTTCTGCCTCAGCCTCCCAAGTAGCTGGGATTACAGGCACCCACCACAACGGCCAGCTATTTTTTGTTGCAGTTTGGCCGGGGCTGAGTTTGAACCTACCACCCTCTCGGTACATGGAGTACCAGCGCCCTACTCACTGAGCCACAGGCACCTCCTGAAAAGGCCATTTTTGATTAGAAAGCACTGGCCTCTCCTCTATAAAACCTGAGTAACCTTATTTAGAATCAGATAAGGTTGTTAGCCTCCTTATCATATACTAATAGACCTGGTTACAAGGTATTTGAAGGTATATTTACAAATCAATCTGTTTCCTTCAATCTATCCATCCCCCCAGCAACCACTTGCTATATATACATACACTTTCTAATTTTCCCCCACTTCTAAAAAGCATCTTTATTTTATTTTATTTTATTTTGAGACAGAGTCTCACTATTCCCTCTTGGTAGAGTGCTGTGATGTCATAGCTCACAGCAACCTCAAACTCTTGGGCTTAAATGATTCTCTTGCCTCAGCCTCCCAAGTAGCTGGGACTACAGGCCCCTGTTGCAATGCCTGGCTATTTTTGGTTGTAGTTGTCATTGTTTTAGCAGGCCAGGACTGGGCTTGAACCTGCCAGCTTTGGTGTATGTGGACGGCGCCCTATTCACTGAGCTACGGGTGTAGTTAATTTCTTTTTTAAATAAGTAAAAAGAGTATACGCTAAAATAACAATTAAAAGTATAGTATAGTAAATACATAAACCAGTAACAGTAATTTATCATCATTATCAAGTATTATGTATCACATAATTGTATGTGCTTTCTTTTTTTTTTTTTTTTCAGAAAGAGCCTCACTTTCTTGCCTCTGGTAGAGTGCTATGGTTTCACAGCTCACAGCAATTTCAGACTCCTGGGCTCAAGTGATTCTCTTGCCTCAGCCTCCCAAGTAGCTGGGACTATAGACACCCACCGCAATGCCCAGTTGTTTCTGAAGACAGAGTCTCGCTCTAGCTCAGGCTGATCTCGAACCTGTGAGCTCAGGCTATCTGTCCACCTTGGCCTCCCACAGTGCTGGGATTACAGGCGTGAGCCACCGCCCCCGGCCCAGATTCTTATGTGTGCATGCATCAAATAACACAGCAGTTAAATATGTGAATTTAAACCTGATAGTACTGAAAGGAAGAATAGACAAATTCGCAGGTATAGCTGGAGACTTCAACACTCTTCTCTCAACATTTAATGAACAGCTAGTGAAAAACTCAGCAGGGATATGGAAGAACATATCAACCAACAGGATGGAAACTATTTACAGAACTCTCCACCTAACAAGCAGAATACAACTTCTTTTCAAGGGTGCATGGAACATATATCAAGGTTGACCATATGCTGGACCATAAAATAAACTTTAACAAATATAAAGGAACTGAAATCTGGGCAGCGCCTGTGGCTCAAAAGAGTAGGGTACTGGCCCCATGTGCCAGAGGTGGCGGGTTCAAACCCAGCCCCAGCCTAAAACTGCAAAAAAAAAAAGAATTGAAATCATGTAGTGTGTTCATTGTCCACAATGTAAACAAAGTAGAAAGAACAGAAAGATAACAGGAACATTACCAAACACTGAGAAACTAAACAAAACACTTCCAAATAATCCATGTGTCAAAGAAAAAGTCTCAGGTGAAATTAAAAATACCGTGAACTGAATGAAAATGAAAATGTGTCCTATCAACACAGCAGTGCTGAGAGGGAAATTTAAACCACTAAATGCTTACATTAGAAAAGAGGAAAAATCTCAAATCAATAGTTAAAACTCTAACTTCAAGAACCTTGAAAAAGAAGAGCAAAAGAAGTCCAAAGGAAGCAGAAAGGAAGTAAATAATAAAGACAAGCAGAAATCAATTATGTTGGTCGGTGCCTGTGGCTCAAAGGAGTAGGGTGCAGCCCCATATACCAGAGGTGGCAGGTTCAAACCCGGCCTCGGCCAAAAAAAAAATCAATTATGTTAAAAACAGAAAAAAAAAAAATAGAGAAAATCAATGAAACTAAAAGCTGGACTTTGAAAAGATCAATAAAACCTGTGGTGGTGGCTCCATAAACCTACACATGTAACAAAATGGCATGGAACTACACATACACACACACACACACGTGCCAATGTCAATTTCCTGGTTTGGATATTGTGCTATAATTATGTAAGAAGCAATTATTGAGGAAAACTAGGTAAAGGGCTCATGGGACCTTTGTGCCGTCTTTGTAATTTCCCCTGAATCTGTAGTAATCTCCAAATTAAAAGTTAAAGAAATTTGAAAACATCTGTACAACTAAAACATCATTTATTTCACAGTGTTATATGAATTCTTCACATGGGTGGATTCTCAACCTTTCAGGAACCTGGTCACCTTTTTCTGAATGGTGCCTAAATGTTCTTAACATAATTAAGCCCAGAAGGGAACACTCTGCTTCAGATGGGATGTCACCTCCCTGTTCTAGACCGAATTCTTTTTTCTTCATATATTTAAGTGACAATTTAGTCATATGTGTGTGTGTATATATATATATATGAAAGCTAATTATACATTGGGAAAGTTTTATAAGGAAGGGTTTATTTTTGGTGGGTTAGTTTTTATTTTAAAGGAACAAATGTGCTAAGGTCCCCTTTAAAATAATTTTTTTTTTTTTTTTTGCGGTTTTTTGCCGGGGCTGGGTTTGAACCCACCACCTCCGGCATATGGGGCTGGCGCCCTACTCCTTGAGCTACAGGAGCCACCCCTAAAATAATTTTCTTAAGTAAAGGTATACTTTCATGACAGTAGGAAATAAATTATTCACCTACCTACCAAAGAAATAAAATGTTACCTCTTAAAGTAAACATACCTGGCAATTCTTAACTACTTCACAAAAAGACTAAGGAGCTAGGTAAAAAAAGTGAAGATTTTCCAACTTCCAAATGATCAGGCAGAAAATGCAATCTATCATCTACAGAATTATTAACAGCAAACACCTATACTTTTCCATACTAGGTTCTGTACATAATTTACACAACACAATTCCACATTTAACCACTAAATGAGTTCCCTTAACTATTATAAACTATTAATTAGGTCATCCTACTATTCTTTTAATGGTTTTATGCAAGTAATGGCAGATACAACAATATAATTGTTGATTTCCTAGATTTGACAACTGCTAAAAAGACTTCAGAACTACATTAGATACTAAAGATAGACCACAGAGAATAATTTTTTTTTTTTTTTTTTTTGCAATTTTTAGCTGGGGCCAGGTTTGAACCTGCCATCTGTGGTATATGGGGCCGGTGCCCTACTCCTTTGAGCCCAACAGAGGCTAATTTTAAAGTGCATATCAGGGCATAATCCTGCAAAAGCCTCAGTCTCTGTAATATCATCCTAGGTTAATAGCTTTATAAATCATAAACATTAAATTAATAAGAGACAATCTAAGTAAAAAACTTCAGGTGGCATCCATTTCCCCCTCCCCCCCCCAGAGTCTCACTGTGTTGCCCTCGGTTAAGTGCTCTTGCATCACAGCTTACAGCAACCTTAAATTCTTGTGCTTAAGCAATTCTCTTGTCTCAGCCTCTCAAGTAGCTGGAACTACAGGCTCCTGCCACAAGGTCCAGCTATTTTTTGATTGCAGTTGTCACTGTTTAGCAGACTGGAGCCGCACTCTACCCTGCCAGCTTCGGTGTTTGTGGCTAGCGCCTTACTGAGCTCTGGGCGCCAAGCTGGCATCCAGTTTCTTATAGGCTTCTTCAATGAATGTGAACATGTTCTTAATCTAGGAGGAATTATGAAGAACATCCAAGTCCTTCAGAAGAGCATTCTGATTTGGAATTAAGTGTCAAAATTTCTTTCCCAGGTGTGGGTACTTTGAGACTTTTCTGAGAACTTTCTGGAAGACAGAGTACATTACTACTATCCATGTGAAGCACTTATTTTAGTGTCTAATCTTCTTCTACCTCACTTGCCAGTTTCAATTTTGTTCTTTAGGCTCTGAATATTCCCAGTCATCATTTCTGCTGTCTCTACCATTTTTTCTATTTTTTCCTGCAATAATGCCAGACCTTCTTTATTAGTTTGTTCCTGTGCCCTTTCCATATTCAGTAGACTTGACATGTGAGTTAAATCGTTCAGCTTTTCAGGAGGGATTTTCAGGGTTTCACAAAGTTGTACCAATCTTTTTTTTAGTAAGTTGAGATGATACTGTATTTCTTCTTTTTCTCTACTATGATTACTCAAAATTGTTATTACTGATTCCATTATTGTTTGCAAATGCTCTCTGATACTCTTTGAAAGAGGTTGCCAGGTTTTCCTTTTGATGGGTTCTGTCTTTATCTGTTTTATATTAGTATGCTTTGTTTGTCCTTCAGAAGACAGATGCTTTGGATGATTTTTATTTCTTTTAGCTGTGTTTCTTTCTTTCTTTCTTTCTTTTTTTTTTTTGAGACAGGAGCCTCAAGCTGTCCCCCTGGGTAGAGTGCTGTGGCATCTCAGCTCACAGCAACCTACAACTCCTGGGCTCAAGCAAGTCTCCGGCCTCTGCCTTCCAAGTAGCTGGGACCACAGGCGCCTGCCACAACACCCGGCTATTTTTTGGTTGCAGCCGTCATTGTTGTTTGGCAGGTCCGGGCTGGATTCAAACCCGCCACCTTGAGTGTACATGGCTGGCACCTTAGCCACTTGAGCCACAGGCGCCGAGCCTTAGCTGTGTTTCTAAACTTTTTCTCTGACAACTCTTCATCATCATCAGTTTTTCTTTTTCAATTTCTTTTTAACCGTTGAGACTTTTTCTTGGAAACATGTGGTTCACCAGGCATTTTGATCATTGATTTCTCCAGAACCCTTCCTGAGAAAGCCATGCTCAGGATAATTCGCACCCAAATCCTGAATACTTTTAGTTAGTTACTTAGTTAGTTGCCCTTGGTAACTTTGTTGCCCTGGGCAGAGTCCTGTGGTGTCACAGCTCACAGCAACCTCCAGCTTTTGAGCTTAGGCA
>NW_003852553.1:3612849-3614677 GCF_000181295.1 Otolemur garnettii | reverse complement strand
TTTTTTGGTTGCAGCCGTCATTGTTGTTTTTGGAGGCCAGGGTTGGATTCAAACCCGCCACCTTAGGTGTATGTGGCTGGCGCCATAGCCACTTGAGCCACAGGTGCCAAGCCAGGAAAAATATTTTCACCATCAGTACTTACATAATTGGTTATCATGAACCTAAATGGAATATCTTTCATTAATCCTGTGGGATTTCATCATGTTGAATTTAGTCCAACTCTGTCTCAGCTGTCAAGATAGTTTTCAAGTTTGATTTAGTTGTCTGTCGTAAGGACTGTCTTCATACTGTGAGTTAGCAACAGCTATATCACTGTCTCCAATTCTGTGCCTTCATCTCAGTCACTGCTACTGAAACTGTTGAGCAACCCAAGTTCAGCAGCCATGGAGGTGCGCTGCTCTGATCCTCGAGAAAGAATTTGCCAGTCAGCTACCAAGAGTGAAGTTAGCTTAATAACCTTCAGGCTCTGCCTCACCTTTTTTTTTTTTTTTAATTGTGGTTAAAAAATACATAATCTGAGATATACTCTTTCAATACATTCTTAAGTGTATAGTATAGTATTGTTAACTATAAGCACAATGCTGTTCCGCAGGTCTCTAGCACTTTTGCATTTTGCATGATTGAAACTTTATACCCATTAAAAAGGAACTCTTTCTGCTTCCTCCCCTCCACCTTCCTTGGCAACTACTGTTCTACTTTTTGCTTCAGTGAGGTTGACTTCCACGTGGAAAAGATGTAGGATGCGCTGCCTGATCTCCTTTATCTTCACTCCATAGACAATAGGGTTGAACGGGAGGGATAAGCAGATAGATGTTGGCCATGATGATGGGTAGGAGGGAGTCATGCCGCTTGCTAAAATGGTGCACCATAGATAATCCAATAAAAGGAACATAGAATATAAAAACAGCGCACACGTGAGAGGCACAAGTGCCAAACACCTTGGCTTGGTCTTCACGTGTCAAGCCCAACACAGTCTTAAGGATAAGCAGATATGAGAAGGAGATGAGAAGTGAGTCCAGCCCAATGGCAGCGATGATGACAATGAGGACATAGATGACATTGACACGGTTGTCAGCTCAGGCCAACTTCATGACATCTTGGTGTAAGCAGTAGGAATGGGGAAGGATATTAGAGCTGCAAAAGGACAGCTACTTGATGAAGATAGGCAGGGGTGCCATCAGTGCAGCTCCCCATAGCACAGCAGCAATGCCAATCTTGGTGACACGAGGCAATGTGAGCACAGTAGCATGACGTAGTGGGTGGCAGATGGCCACATAGTGGTCAAAGTCCACAGCCAGGAGCAATGCCAGATAAGGAGTGGATGGCAAACATCTGTAGCAGACATGCATCAAACCAGATGGTAGTGGAATTGGACCAGAAGATGGCCATCATTTTGGGCATGGATGAGGTGGAGATGAGAATGTCAAGGTCTGAAAGAATGCAAAGAAATTTACACATGAGTTTGTGTAGACTATGGTCAGTCCATACAATGTAGATGATGGTCAAGTTACCTAGCACAGCAATAAGGTAGAGGGAGCATAATGGAAAGGCCAACCAGAACTGAGCTTCTTCCAAGTCTGAGAAGCCTATTAGGATGAAATATGTGGCAATAGATCCATTGCTGTTGGGGCCCACCATAGTGATAAAGGTGAGTGATCACCACCATCAGGCAGGTAGAGGCCCATCAGTATAGTAAATCCTGAGAGCAAGTGAAACATAAAAATATTAAAGGCTGGCTCGGCGCCTGTGGCTCAAGTGGCTAAGGCACCAGCCACGTACACCCAAGGTGGCGGGTTCGAATCCAGCCCGGGCCCGCCAAACAACAAT
>NW_003852553.1:3608318-3611869 GCF_000181295.1 Otolemur garnettii | reverse complement strand
GGCTATTTTTTGGTTGCCGTTGTCATTGTTGTTTGGTAGGCCTGGGCTGGATTTGAACCTGCCACCTTAGGTGTATGTGGCTGGTGCCTTAGCCACTTGAGCCACAGGCACCGAGCCGAGCCCATATTTTCTTTATCCATTCATCTATTGATGGACATTTAGATTATTTCCACCCCACCCCCCTTTTTTCCCCTGATTAATAGGAGGGCACAAATGATTAGGTTCCAGTGTTTGCATTTGTTAGGGAAGGTTCCTTTTGAAGTAGTTAGTGTCCTTCCTATTTCCACCACTTAGCTATTGGAATAAGGCTGCAGTGAATACAGGAGTGCAAACATCTCTTCAAGATGGTGCTATCTGTTCTTTGGATGATACCCAAAAGCAGGATTGCTAGATCATATGTTCTACTTTTAAGTTTTTGAGAAACTTCCATATAGTTTTCCATACTAGCTATACCATTTGACATTCCCACCAACAGTGCACAGGAGTTCCAATTTCTTCATATCTTCACCAAAACGATGAGAGGATGTGTACTTGTAGTTTCCATTTGCATTTCCTGGACGATTAGAGAAGTTGAGCACCTTTTTATATACCTGTTGGCCTTCTTTTTGTATGCCTTCTTTTGAGAATTGCCCATCGTCTTTTGCCCATTTTAAATTGAGTTATTTGTTTTTTGCTATTGAATGGTTAATATTCTGGATGTTAATCTCTTATCACATAAATGGTTTGAAAATATTTTCTCCCATTCCATAGACTGTCTTTTCACTCTGTTGATTATTTCCTTTGTTGTGCAGAAGCTTTTTAGTTTGATGTAGCCTACTTGTTTATTTTTGGTTTTGTTGCCTATGATTTTGATGTCATATCCAAGAAATCATTGCAAGATCAATGTCGGGTTTTATAGTTAAGTCTTTATTTTGAATTGACTTTTGTGTATGGTGTAACATAAAGATCAAATTTATTCTTTTGTATGTAGATATCTGCTTTTCCCAACACCATTTATTAAAGAGACTGTCTTTTCTCCATTGTATAATCTTGGTACCCTTGCAAAGATCAGTTGACACGTATACATGGGTTTATATATATTTCTGAGCTTTCTATTCTGTTTCTTTGGTCTATATGTATATTTTTATGCCAGTATCCTACTGTTCAGATTATTATAGCTTTATAATATGTTTTGAAATAAGGAAATATTGAGGCCTCTAGCTTTTCTTGCTCAATATTGTTTTGGCTATTTGGCTATTTGGGATCTTTTGTGGTTACGTATGAATTTTAGGATTTTTTTCCCCATCTCTTCAAAAAATGCCATCAGGACTTTGATAGGGATTACATTGCATCTGTAGATTGCTTTGGGTAGTATGGGCATTTTAACTATTAAGCCTTCTAATGCATGACCACAAGATGTCTTCCTAATTTTTTGTGTCTTTAATTTCTTGCAGGAATATTTTGTAGTTTTCAGTGCACAGGTCTTTTACTTCCACGGTTAAGTTTAACCCTAAGTATTTTATTCTTCTTGATGCTATTACAAATGGAATTGTTTTCTTGATTTCCTTTAATGTTTATTCATTGCTATTGAGTAGAAACACAACTCATTTTTGTATGTTGATTTTATACCCCACAACTTTACTGTATTTATTTATAATATTACTTTTAACAGGCTTATTTATTTATTTATTTATTTGGTGTGGAATTTCATAGGTTTTCTGTATGTGAGAGCATGTCATTTGCAAACAGGTAATTTTAGTTCTTCCTTTCTGAATTGGATGCTTTTTATTTCTTTTTCTTGCCTAATTGCTCTGGCTAGGAATTCCAGTACCATAGTGAATGGAACTGGCAAAAATGGGTGGGCATCCTTGCCTTGTTCCTATTCTTAGAGGAAAAGTTTTCAGTTATTCACAGTTGAATATGAGCTCTGGGATTTTCATATATGGCCTTATTTTGTTGAGTTAACTTACTTCTATTTCTAGCTTATTGAGTATTTTTATCATGAGAGGGTGTT
Source organism: Otolemur garnettii (assembly GCF_000181295.1). NCBI lineage: Eukaryota > Metazoa > Chordata > Mammalia > Primates > Galagidae > Otolemur > Otolemur garnettii. The sequence goes on along the minus strand of NW_003852553.1, from coordinate 3,609,876 downwards.
AAATTTTGTCAAATGCTTTTCTGCATCTATTTAGATAATGCAATTTTCATCCTTTGCTGTGTTGACGTGGTAACATTGTTTTGTTTTTTTTTTCCCCTAGGTAGAGTGCTGTGGTGTCATAGTTCTCAGTAACCTCAAACTCTTGGGTTCAAGCGATCCTCTTGCTTCAGTTTTTTTCATTTTCTTTAGTAGAGACAGGGTTCTCACGCCTGCTCAGGCTGGTCTTGAACTTGTGAGTTCAAGCAATCCACCTGCCACAGCCTCCCAGAGTGCTAGGATTACAGATGTAAGCCACTGCACCAAGCATGTAATATTGATTTTTGTATGTTGAAGTATTCTTACTTCCCCAGGACAAATTGCACTTGGTTGTGGTGTATGATTGTTTTAATGTGCTGTTGAATTTGGTTTGCCAATAAAATAATCGAGAATTTTTGTATCTACTATATACTCATCAGAGATGTTGGCCTGTAGTTTTCTTATAGTATCTTTTATGGCTTTGGTATCAGGGTAGTGCTGGCCTCATAAAAGGAGTTTGGAAGTATCCTCGCCTCTTCGATTTTTGTGGAAGTGTTTGAAAATAATTGGTGTTAATTCTTCTTTAAATGTTTGGTATTTGATAGCTATCTGTTCCTAACCTTTTTTTTTTTCTCTCTGTGTGTGGGGAGGTTTTGATTACTCATTTAATAACTTCCCTAATGATCATAAGTCTGTTCAAATTTTCTGTTTCTTCATGATTCAGTTGGTAGGTTATATATTTCTAGGAATTTATTTCTTCTCGGTTATCCAATTTGTTGACATACAATTAGTCATAGTAGTCTCTCATAAACTTTTCTATTTCCCTGCAATCAGTTATTATGTCTCTTTTATTTCTGATTTCATTTATTTGCATCTTCTCTCCTTTTATCTTAGTCAGCTAAGGTTTGTCAAAAAAACAACTCTTAGTTTTGTTGATTTTTTTTAATATACTTTTTAAAAAAATTCCCTATTTAGTTTATTTTTGTTCTAATTTGTATTATTTCCTTCCTTCTGCTAACTTTGGGCTTAATTTGTTCTTTTTCTAGTTCTTTGTGATGTAGAGTCAGTTTGTTTGAGATCTGGTTTTTTTTTTAATTTTGAGACAGAGCCCCATCTGTCGCCCTGGGTAGAGTGCTGTGGCAACATAGCTCATAGCCCCCTCAAACTCTTTGGGTTTAAGCAATCCTCTTGCTTCAGCCTCCTGAGTATCTGAGACTACAGAAACCCGCCACAATGTCTGGCTAGTTTTTCTATTTTTAGTAAAGATGGATGTCTGGGTCTTGCTTAGGCTGGTTTCAAATTCCTGCGCTCAGGTGATCCACCTGCCCTGGCCTCCCAGAGTGCTAGGATTACAGGCATGAGCCACTGCACTGGCTCTTTTTTTTTGTCTTTGACTTTTGACAATTTGAGTATAATGTGCCTTATTTAGGGTCCATTTGGCTTCTTGAATCTTTTTTTTTTTTTTTTTTTTGAGACAGAGCCTCAAGCTGTCCCCCTGGGTAGAGTGCCGAGGCATTACAGCTCACAGCAACCTCCAACTCCT
>NW_003852553.1:3604280-3607123 GCF_000181295.1 Otolemur garnettii | reverse complement strand
CCTGTGGTCCCAGCTACTTGGGAGGCGGAGGCAGGAGACTCGCTTGAGCCCAGGAGTTGGAGGTTGCTGTGAGCTGTGTGATGCCACTGCACTCTACCCAGGAGGATAGCTTGAGGCTCTGTCTCAAAAAAAAAAAAAAAATTCACACACAAATGGAAATAGAAAAACTGCTAATACCTTATTTCTGTCCCCTGTTTTTACAGTTGCAATCATATACTTAAGTATCTTTTGACCCAATGGGGATAAAAAAAATCTAACGTTAAAACTACCAATAATAGGAAGAAGAGAATTATTATCTTTTTTTGATAATGAAACGTTTTCTCATCAGAGTGGACTCTTAAGCACGTTCTCCATGTATGCGGCTTGCTAGCTGCATGTCTTTTGGCATCATTGTTACACGTTTGGCATGGATAGCACACAGGTTGGTGTCTTCAAAAAGGCCAACCAGATAGGCCTCACTTGCCTCCTGTAAAGCACCAATAGGTGCTCTCTGGAAGTGCTGATCTATCTTAAAGTCCTTAGCAATTTCTCAACGCTGGAAAGGAAGTTTGCGAATCAGACTTTCAGTGGATTTCTGATAATGTCTAATTTCACAGAGTGCCACAGTACCAGGCCTGTAGCAATGAGGTTTCTTTTTTTAAAAAATTTTTGTTTTTTTAGGTTTTTTTTTTCTTTTTGCATTTTTTTGGCCGGGGCTGGGTTTGAACCCACCACCTCTGGCATATGGCGCCCACGCCCTACTCCTTTGAGCCACAGGTGCTGCCTTGCGATGAGGTTTCTTCACCCCTCCAGTAGAGGGCACACTCTTGCGAGCGGCTTTTGTAGCCAGTTGCTTCCTGGGTGCTTTATCACCTGTGGATTTGCCTGCAGTCTGCTTTGTACCAGCCCTGGTATAAAGACCTCATTATTGGGTGGCACCTGTGGCTCAGTGGATAGGGCGCCAGCCCCATATACCAAGGGTGGCGGGTTCAAACCTGGCCCAACCAAATTGCAGCAAAAAAATAGCCAGGCATTGTGGTGGGCGCCTGTAGTCCCAGCTATTTGGGAGGCTGAGGCAAGAGAATCGCCTAAACCCAGGAGTTGGAGGTTGCTATGAGCTGTGATGGCACAGCACTCTACCAAGGGCAATAAAGCGAGACTCTGTCTCTGAAAAAAAAAAAGACTTCCTTGCTTACCTTGCTTCTCCTTCAGCTGGAGTTTGGCAAGCTAGAGGCGGCGCTGGCATTAGACAGCGACTGGGGTGCAGTGGCAGCTGCAAACACCAAATTTTCATATTCTTTATGTCGTTTTCCTGAGATGTAGAACAACATAATGATAGTTATTTTGAATTTTTTTGTCAGGTAATTCATATACTTCTGTTTCTCTAGCATTTGTTTTTAGAGATTTGTTTTGTTCCAGAGATTTCTTTTGTTCCTTTGATTTGAGCCTTTACTTCCCTGTTTCTATTTCGAGACAGTCTCACTATGTTGCCCTTGGTAGAGTGCTGTGTTGCCACAGCTCACAGCAACCTCAAACTCCTGGGCTTAAGTGATTCTCGGGCCTCAGCCTCCCAAGTAGCTGGGACTATAGGCGCCCACCACAATGCCCATCTATTTTTTGGTTGTAGTTATCATTGTTGTTTGGCAGACCAGGGCTGGGTTCAAACCCACCAGCTCCTGTGTATGTGGCTGGCGCCCTAGCCGCTGAGCCACAGGCACCGAGCCTATTCTTCCCTTTCTTCACAGGGGAAGCCACTAAGCTGTATCAGCTTCTGTCTGCCGTATTGTAGATCCTCTAGAGCAGCAACATGGCACTCAGCTTTGTTTCAGTAGCTCCTAGGCATCTAGAGTATTCCATGTCCTGTCAGCACTCTGAGACAGGTGAGACAACTAGTCATTTGGGTGGACCCTGAAAAAGCATAATATTGAACACACACTCCACTCTTCTCTTTCTCTCTGAGGGAGAGCCTCCAAACTGTATTGGCCTCTGTGTGTTGTACTGGGAGTGGGATCTTCTGGAGCAATAGCACACTGCCTACCTCTTTTTTGTTATCAGCAGCTCCCACGCATCTAGGATGTGCTGGGTCAGGGCTCTGAGACAGGTAAAACAAAAGCCAGTACTGCAGGAAGGGTCCTACCTCTTGCTGAAAAGTCAGAATACTGGATGAATGGGGATTAGATTTATTCTCCATCAACACCACCATCTGGAGGTAATATGAGAGTGCTCATCACCACAGGGCTCTATTAACAGAAGTACCTGAGTTTGTGACGCCCATGGCAGGCTCACCTGAGAGAAACCCAATTCCTTATAGCAGCACCTGCCCATGAATGCTAAGCCTCTTATTGCTCTGCATTAACACTTAAGGCAGCGGTTCTCAACCTGTGGGTCACAAACCACAGGAACTGTATTCAAGGGTTGCAGCATTAGGAAGGTTGAAAACAACTGACTTAAGGCATTGGTTATGGAAAATATTATTTATCAGGCTCCACACCCGTAGCTCAGTGAGTAGGACGCCGGCCACATACACTGAAGCTGGCAGTTTCAAGCCTGGTCTGAGTCTGCTGAACAACAATGACAATTGCAACAAAAAATAGCCAGACATTGTGGTGGCCACCTGTAGTCCCAGCTACTTGGGAGGCTGAGGCAAGAGAATTGCTTAAGCCCAAGAGGTTGAGGTTGCTGTGAACTGTGACACCATGGCACTCTACTGAGGGTGACATAGTGAGATTCTGTCTCAAAAAAAGAAAAAAATGGCTCAGCGCCTATAGCTCAACCGGCTAAGGTGCCAGCCACGTACACTTAAGGTGGCGGGTTCGAATCCCCAGCCCGGACCCGCCAAACAACAATGACGGCTGCAACCAAAA
>NW_003852553.1:3596366-3602129 GCF_000181295.1 Otolemur garnettii | reverse complement strand
AAAAAAAAAAAAAAAAAAATAGTTGTTGAATACATGAATGAATGAGTAAAGAACAAATAAATTAATATAAAACATTATCATACAGTAAAATGGACTCCTCTCTCCTCCCCTTCCCTTTCTTCCCGTCCTTTTCCTCTCCTCTCTCCTCCACAGAGTCTCACTCTATTACCCCTAGGCTAGAGTACTATGGTGTCAGCCTAGCTGACAACAACCTCAAACTCCTGAGTTCAAGCCATTCTTCCTGTAGGAGTGCACCACCACATCCGGCTAATTTTTCTTATTTTTTGTAAAGACGGGGTCTCATTATGCTGGTTGGACTGGTCACAAATTCCCGGGCTCAAGTGATTCTCTTGCCTTGAACTCCCAGAGTGCTGGGATTACAAGCCTGAGTACAGTACAGTGCCTGGCCTGGTATGGGCTTTTGTGTGAAGATAAGTTTCCATTTTTCTAGGGCAGAGGTTGGAAAACTTTATCTGTAAAGGGCCAGATAGTAAACATTTTAGGCTTTGTGAGCCACATATAGTCTCTTGTCACTTTCTTTTTTTTTTTTTTTGACAGAGTCTTACTGTGTCACCCTTAGTACAGTGCCATGGTGTCATAGTTCATAGCAACCTCAAACTCCTGGGCTTAAGCAGGAGTGAGCCACAGTGCCTGGCCCTTGTCAAGTATTTTTTTTTTTAAAAAAGAAAAAGACAATTATTTAAAAATGTAAAAAACATGGAGGTGCCTGTGGCTAAAGGAGTAGGACACCGGCCCCACATACCTGGGGTGGCGGGTATGAGCCCAGCCCTGGCCAAAACTGCAAAAAAAAAAAAAAAGGTAAAAAACATTCTTAGCCTGTAGGCCATACAAAACCAGATTATTGGCCTGATTTGGCCTGCTTACCTTAGGTTTTGTGACCCCTGGTCTAGGGTAAATATGTAGAAGTGGGATTATTAGGATATATGGTACATACATGCTTAACTTTATAAGAAACTACTGCATGGTTTTTCCAAGTAGCTGTACCATTTTACATTTGCACCAACAGTGTGTGAGATGTCTTGTACATCCTTAAAGCATATGGTATTATCAGTGTTTCGTTTTTTTTTAGCCATTTTAATAGGTACATGGTGGTATCTCATTGGGATTTTGTTTTGTATTTCCCTAATAGCTAATGATACTGAGTATCTTTTCATGTGACTATTTGCAATCTATGTATCATCTGATAAGAATCTGTCTATGTCTTTTGCCCATTTCCTAACTTTTTTGAAACTGTTGAATATTGAAAATACTTTATGTTTTAGATAAGAATCTTTATCAGATAATGTGGTTTACAAATACTTTCTCTTAGGTTAGAGCTTGTCTTTTTGTCTTTTTCTTTTTTTCTTTTTGCATTTTGTCTTTTCATCCTCTTAACAGGGGAAAAACAGAGAAAAAATTTTAATTTCAATAAGGTCCAATTTACCGATTTTTCCTTTTATGGATTATGTGTTTGTTATCAAGTCTAACAATTATTTTCCTGGGTATAGGTTCTGAAGATTTTTTCTTACTTTTTTCTCAAAGTTTTCTAGTTTTGTTTTACATTTAAGTCCATGATCCACTTTGAGTTAATTTTTGCATGAGATGCAAGGTTTACGTTGAGATCATTTTTTCCCTTAAGGACATAGAACTGCTTTAGCACCATGTTGAGAAGGCTATTTCTTCCATTGAATTTCTTTTGCACCTTTGTCAAAAATCAATTGTACACAATTCTGTGAATCATCTTATTCTTGGGTTCTTTATTTTGTCCTATTGATTTATATGTCTATTAATCTACGTGTCTATCCCACTGCAACGTGTCGCATAGTTTTGATTACTATAGTTATATAGTAAGTCCCTTATTTTATTGTTTTTCTTTTTTTTTTTGCAATTTTTGGCCAGGTCTGCGTTTGAACCCCCCACCTCCGGCATATAGGGCCAGCACCCTACCCCTTTCAACCACAGGCACTGCCCTCTTTTTTATTGTTGGGGATTCATTGAGGGTACGAGAAACCAGTTTATACAGATTGCATTTGTTATGTAAAAACCCTCTTACAATTCTGTCTTGCCCCCCAAAAGGTGTGACATGCACCAAAACCCCACCCCCTCCCTCCTTCCCTCTGAATGCTCTTCCTTTCCCCACCCCTCCCTTTGTTTTTCTCTCTCTGTTCTCCCCTTCCCCCACCCCCACTGCCATTAATTGTCATTAATTGTCCTCATATCAAAATTGAGTACATAGGATTCATGCTTCTCCATTCTTGTGATGCTATACTAAGAATAATGTGTTCCACTTCCATCCAGGTTAATACAAAGGCTGTAAAGTCTTTTTTTTGATGGCTGAATAGCATTCCATGGTGTACATATACCACACAGCTTGTTAATCCATTCCTGGGTTGGTGGGCATTTAGGCTGTTTCCATATTTTGGTGATTGTAAATTGAGCTGCAATAAACAGTTTAGTGCAAGTGTCCTTATGATAAAAGGATTTCTTTTTCCTTCTGAGTGGATGCCCCGTAATGGAATTGCAGGATCAAATGGGAGGTCTAGCTTGAGTTCTTTGAGGGCTCTCCATACTTCCATCCAAAAAGGTTGTATTAGTTTGCATAATAACAGGGGAATTTAACACTCCTATTACAGAGCTGGACAGATCCTCTAAACAGAAATTAAACAAAGATATAAGGGACTTATATGACACCCTAGAACAACTGTGCTTGACAGACATATACAGAACACTCTGTCCCAAAGATAAAGACAATACATTTTTCTAATCGCCCCATGGAACATTCTCCAAAATTGATCATATTCTAGGATGCAAACAAACCTCAACAGAATCAAAAGAATTGAAATATTACCTTGTACTTTCTCAGACCACAAGGCACTAAAGGTGGAACTCAACTCCAACAAAAACGTTCAACCCCACACAAAAGCATGGAAATTAAACAACCAAATGTTGAATGACAATCGGGTGCAGGAAGAAATAAAAGGAAATCATTAACTTCCTTGAGCACAACAACAATGAAGACACAAGCTATTAAAGCCTGTAGGATACTGCAAAAGCAGTTATGAGTGGAAAATTTATCACTTTACACACCTACATTCGAAAAACAGAGTACATCAACAAACTCACAAACCATCTTATGGAATTAGAAAAACAAGAACAGTCTAAGCCTAAACCCAGCACAAGAAAAGAAATACCCGAAATTAAACAAAAGAATCACTCAGAAAATTAATGAAACAAGGAGTTGGCTTTTTAAAAAATAAATAAAATGTATAAACCTTTGACCAGACTAACTAGAAATAGAAAAGTAAAATTTCTAGTAACCTCAATCAGAAATGATAAAGGGGACATAACAACTGATGGCACAGAGATACAAGAGATCATCTCTCTATGTACCAGAAACTCTATGCCCAGAAATTTGACAATGTGAAGGAAATGGATCAATATTTGGAATCACACCCTCTCCATAAACTTAGACAGCAATATATAGAGCTCCTGAACAGAACAATTTCAAGCACTGAGACAAAGAAACAATCAAAAATCTTCCAACATAAAAATGCCCTAGCCTGGATAGCTTCATACCAGAATTCTATCAAACCTTCTAGGAAGAGCTTACTCCCATACTGCAGAAATAATTCCAAAAAATTGAGGAGAAAGGAATCTTCCCCAACATGTTCTATGAAGTAAACATCTCCCTGATACCCAAACCAGGAAAAAACCCAACTAAAAAGAACTTCAGACCAATTTCACTAATGAATATAAATGCAGGCTCGGCTCCTATAGCTCAACCGGCTAAGGCGCCAGCCACCTACACCTAAGGTGGCAGGTTCGAATCCCCAGCCCGGACCCGCCAAACAACAATGACGGCTGCAACCAAAAAATAGCCGGGTGTTGTGGCGTGCACCTGTGGTCCCAGCTACTTGGGAGGCGGAGGCAGGAGACTCGCTTGAGCCCAGGAGTTGGAGGTTGCTGTGAGCTGTAATGCCACAGCACTCTACCCAGGGGGACAGCTTGAGGCTCTGTCTCAAAAAAAAACAAAAAAAAAAGAATATAAATGCAAAAATTCTCAACAAAATCCTAACCTAATAGATTACAGCTTATCCATCAAAACGTCATACATCATGATGAAGTAGGTTTCATCCCAGGGATGCAAGACTGGTTTAACATATGCAAGTGCATAAACGTTATCCACTGTAACAACAGAAGCAAAAACAAAGACCATGTGATCCTCTCAATAGATGCAGAAAAAGCATTTGATAAAATCCAGCACCCTGATTACAACACTCATGAGTATAGGCATAGGGGGCACATTTGTGAAACTGATGGAAGTTATCTATGACAAACCCACAGCTAATATTTTACTGAATGGAGAAAAATTAAAAGCTTTTCCTCTTAGAACTGGAACCAGACAAGGTTGTCCTCTGTCACCATTACTATTCAATGTGGTGCTGGAAGTTCTAGCCAATACAGTTAGGCAAGACAAGGAAATAATGGGCATCCAAATGTGAACAAAGCAGGTGAAACTCTCCCTCTTTGCTGACAATATGATCTTATACTTAGAGAACCCCAAAGACTCAACCACAAGACTCCTGGAAGTCATCAAAAAATACAGTAATGTCTCAGGATATAAAATCAATGTCCACAAGTCAGGTTGCCTTTGTATACACCAATAACAGCCAAGAAGAGAAGCTAAGTAAGGACACAACTCTCTTCTTCATAGCTTCAAAGAAAATGAAATACCTACGAATATACCTAACAAAGGAGGTGAAGGACCTCTATAAAGAAAATTATGAAACGCTAAGAAATGAAATAGCAGAGGATATTAACAAATGGAGGAAAATACCATGCTCATGGCTGGGAAGAATCAACATTGTTAAAATGTCTATACTCCCCCAAGCAATCTACTGATTCAATGCCATCCCTATTAAAATACCAACATAGGGACTTGGTAGAGACTTTCAAGACTTGGAAAAATGATTCAGCATTTTGAATGGAACAAGAAAAAAAATGGTATAGCTAAGGTAGTACTTAGTAATAAAAACAAAGCATGGGGCATCAGCATACCAGATTTTAGGCTGTACTACAAGGCCATAGTGGTCAAGATAGCATGGTACTGGCACAAAAATAGAGACATAGGACTCGGTGCCTGTGCCTCAATTGGCTAAGGCGCCAGCAACATACACCTAAGGTGGTGGGTTCGAATCCTCAGCCCTGGCCCGCCAAACAACAATGATGGCTGCAACCAAAAAATGGCCAGGCATTGTGGTGGGTACCTGTAGTCCAGCTACTTGGGAGGCTGAGGCAGGAGACTCGCTTAAGCCCAGGAGTTAGAGGTTGCTGTGAGCGTGATGCCATGGCACTCTACCCAGGGGGATAGCTTGAGGCTCCGTCTCAAAAAAAAAAAAAAAAAATAGAGACATAGACATTTGGAATCAAATAGAAAACCAGGAAATGAAACGAACATCTGACAACCACCTAATCTTCGATAAACCAAACAAGAACATACACTGGGAGAAAGACTCCCTATTCCTTATTCAATAAATGGTGCTGGGAGAACTGGATATCCACATATAAAAGACTGGAACTGGACCCATACCATTCTCCATTCACAAAAACTGATTCAAGGCTTGGTGCCCGTGGCTCAAGTGGCTAAGGCGCCAGCCACATACACCTAAGGTGGTGGGTTTGAATCCAGCATGGGCCCGCCAAACAACAATGATGGCTGCAACCAAAAAAAATAGCCAGGCATTGTGGTGGGTGCCTGTGGTC
>NW_003852553.1:3589989-3595575 GCF_000181295.1 Otolemur garnettii | reverse complement strand
CTGAGGCAGGAGACTTGCTTAAGCCCAGGAGTTGGAGGTTGCTGTGAGCTGTGGTGCCATGCCATGGCACTCTGCCCAGGGTGATAGCTTGAGGCTCTGTCTCAAAAAAAAAAACAAAAAAAAAATCTCAAAACTGCAGATGCTGGCAGTGGATGTGGAGAAAAGGGAACACTTTTATATTGCTGGTGTGACTGCAAACTAATACAACCTTTTTGGAAGGAAGTATGGAGAACCCTCAAAGAACTCAAGCTAGACCTTCCATTTGATCCTACAATCCCATTACTGGGCATCTACCCAGAAGGAAAAAATCCTTTTATCATAAGGACACTTGCACTAGACTGTTCATTACAGGTCAATTTACAATCACCAAAATGTGGAAACAGCCTAAATGCCCACCAACCCAGGAATGGATTAACAAGCTGTGTGGTATATGTACACCATGGAATGCTATTCAGTCATCAAAAAAATGGAGACTTTACAGCCTTTGTATTAACCTGGATGAAAGTAGAACACATTTTTAGTAATGCATCACAAGAATGAAGAAGCATGAATCCTATGTACTCAATTTTGATATAAGGACAATTAATGACACAGTGGTAGTGGGTGAAGGGGAGAGCAGAGAGAGAAGAAAGGAGGGAGAGGTGGGGAAGTGCAGAGAGAGAGAAGGAAGGAGAGGTTGGGGTCTTGGTGTGTGCTACACTTTTCAGGGGCAGGATACGATTGTAAGAGGGACTTTACCTAACAAATGTAATCTGTATAATCTGGTTTCTTGTACCCTCAATGAATCTCTAACAATACAAAATAAAGAAAAAACACCAAAACCCAAAACAAAGCAGTATATTTATCTTGCTGAATACTGTTTGGTCAACAAGTGATCTTCTGGGGTATAAGATGTTAATTCCAATGCTGATACAGCCATACAAGATGGAGACTGGAGGCCTCTGCTGATTTCTCAAACCTTTCAGGACTGAGAGCCTAAATATCTACTCAGCCCACTTAGAAACTTTAAACTGTTAACCTTGTTCTAAGGAGAAACTTTCCCAGGAAAGAACTTGTCACTGGGATCTCTCCTCAAGTGTCTGCCCTCTTATCCAGTGCACCCAAACTGGTCTCACTCTATGCCCCTGAGGGCCAAGGGTGTAATCTGCCAAACACTGAAATCTCTCTTAGTCTCTGCCTTTGGTCTGCTCAGTCACTAGATTACCCAGTCTCCTGGATAATCCTCCTGCTATGACCCTGAGGGTGGAGTCTGCAGGGGCAGTTCTCCCACAATGGCTGTAGACAGCCCACAGCCAAACAGTATTAGCTCATTCAGGCTCATAGGCTCAGACTGCGGGGCCCTAGACAATGCTTAAAGTCATACATACTCTTGCCCAAGTTTCCCAAGGTAGTTCAACCAAGTGCCCAAGTCAATAAAAACAAAACAGCCCATAGGTAAGGCCTTCCCTGTTTGTAATCTCACTGTTGCTGTAGTTACAGCTGTGGGCAGCCTCCAACCAAATGAATGCACGCTATCACTTGCCAGTTCTGCACTACTTTTGTCCTCCTTATGTGGTCCAGAAGCCTCTGGCTTTCTCCCTGTGTCCCCAAAGGCATGTTTTTGGGCAGATCCCAACAGCTAGAGATGCCTGGAGTCTTCTCTCCCCAATGTCACCGTGCCCAGTTGCAGAGAAGCTATTACTTGGCCGCCATCTTGCTCCTCCCCCTTATATAAAATGTTTCCCTGAAAATAAGACCTACCCAAAAGATAAGCCCTAGCAGGATTTCTCTGCATTTGTTAAATATAAGCCCTACCCTGATAATAAGACCTAGTGATAGGCATGGCTAATACACTTCATAGCCACACCCTGCATTTTGGCGCAGAGTGGTAAGGAAGACTGGAATACCTTTTATCTGCCACATCTCCTTTCTCTGAGCTATTCCCACTTGTGTGGGTGCGAGTGTGGTAACCATGGTAGCAGGCATCCTACTGCACACGTGCGAATGGCGACGGGAAAGGAATTCACACATTACTCACGCCAGTTACACCAACAAGGTCGGCTCCCCTGTCAGGTTCCAGAAGATGACTTAACTACATTTGAATAAATGTAGATTGTTGTATTATATGTAATAAAAATAAGACACCCCCTGAAAATAAGCCCTAGTGTATCTTCTTGAGGAAAAATAGATACAAGACAGTGTCTTATTTTCAGGGAAACATGGTATTAAGTCTTAAAATTAGGTAGTGTGTTTCCTCCAACTTTATTCTTTGTAAGAATTATTTTCACAGGTGGTGCCTGTGGCTCAGTGGGTAGAGCACCAGCCCCACATACCAATGGTGGTGAGTTTAACATGGCCCCAGCCTAACTGCAAGAAAAAGTAGCCAGGCATTGTGGCAGGGGCCTGTAGTCCCAGCTACTCAGGAGGCTGAGGCAAGAGAATCACCTAAGCCCAGAAGTTGGAGGTTGCTGTGAGCTGTGATGCTATATCACTCTACCGAGGGCAATAAAGTGAGACTCTGTCTCTGAAAAAAAAATTAATAAAAAAATAGAAATTATGTTCAGTATTCTAGTTTCTTTGCCTTTCCGCATAAATTGTAGAAGCAGTTTGTTTGTATCTTATTTATTTTTAATTTATTTTAATTTATTTTTTGTTTTTTTGTTTGTTTGTTTGTTTTTTTAGACAGCCTCAAGCTATCCTCCTGGGTAGAATGCTACGGCATCACAGCTCACAGCAACCTCCAACTCCTGGGCTCAAGCGAGTCTCCTGCCTCTGCCTCCCAAGTAGCTGGGACCACAGGTGCCTGCCACAGTGCCCGGCTATTTTTTTTGGTTGCAGCCATCATTGTTGTTTGGTCGGTCCGGGCTGGATTCGAACCCACCACCTTAGGTGTATGTGGCTGGTGCCTTAGCCACTTGAGCCACAGGCGCCGAGCCTTTATTTATTTTTTGTGACAGTTTCACTATGTTGCCCTTGGTAGAGTGCAGTGGTGTTCATAGCTCACAGCAATCTCAAACTCTTGGGCTTAAGCGATTCTCTTGCCTCAGCCTCCCAAGTAGCTGGGACTACAGATGCCTACCACAACAACCAGGTATTTTTAGAGATGAGGTTTTGCTCTGCCTCAGCTGGTCACAAACCTGTGACTCTCACAATCTACCTGCCTTGGCCTCCCAAGTGGAGGGATTACAGTCATGAGCCATGAGCTACCATAGTTTTTGTATTTTTAGGAGAGATGGGGCTCGCTCTTAGCCTGATGTTGAACTGAGTTCAAGCAATTCCCCCTATTTGGCCTCCCAGAGTGGTAGGATTACAGGTGTGAGCCACGATACCCGGCCTAGTTTGTTTATGTCTAAACAAATTCTGCTTGGATTTTGATTAGAATTCTGCTATGTCTATAGACCATTTGGGCAAATTGACATCTTTTGTATGTTGTGTCCTCCAGTTAATGAAGACACTATGAGTATATCTCTTTTATTTATGTCTTTGGTTAATTCTATCAGGTTTTTATAGGTTTTTACACATACATCCTGTGCATGATTATTTAGATTTATAAGTGCATATATCAGTTTTTGGAGCTATATAAATAGTATTTTAAAATATTTTGGTTTTGGATGGTGCCTGTGACTCAAAGGAGTAGGGCACTGGCCCCATATGCTGGAGGTGGCGGGTTCAAACCCAGCCCCACCCAAAAACTGCAAAATAAAATTTTGTTTGTTTGTTTTCTAGGCTGTGTGCAGTGGCTTGAGCTTGTAATCCCCGCACTTTGGGTGGCTGAGGCGATCAGATTGCCTGAGCTAAGGAGTTCAAGACCAGCCTAAGCTAGAGTGAGACCCCATCTCTAAAAATAGCTGGATGTTGTGGTGGGCGCCCATAGTCCCAGCTAGTTGGGAGGCTGAGGCAAGAGAATCACTTAAGCCCAAGTGTTTGAGGTCGCTGTGAGCTGTGATACCACTGCACTCTACCGAGGGTAACATAGTGAGACTCTGTTTCAAACAAACAAAACACACCAGCTACCTGGGAGGCTGAGGCAAGAGAATCACGTAAGCCTAAGAGATGGAGGTTGCTGTGAGCTGTGTGATGCCACGGCACTCTACTGAGGGCAATAAAATGAAACTCTGTCTCTACAAAAATAAATTTGAAAACCCCCAAAACACAGATCTGTCTTATTCCAAAGAATATATTCTTAATTATTATCTTTGTGTTTTCTTTAAACATCCAGATACAAACAATTGCGGTAGGAGGCAGCCATAACCTGAAATGGATCTGATCATCTTTTGTTAGTGTTTGTGTATTCATTGTATTCCCCAAAACAACTCTTCTTTTTCCAATGTACAGCAGAAAGAAAAAAGGTTGGACACCCCTGCTAGTGTATGCGACACATTGTGGGCAAAATCAGTAGCACCTGACTTACCCAGTGTGATACAGGTGCACAGGTTGGCTGAAGAAATGGAAGCAGAAGTGGGGCTGGGCCAGGAAGTGATAAGACATCTTTGAAGAAACAGTCTGTTGTCTTGGTAGAAGAAAAAGGATTGTGAGGTTGGTGACCAAACTGGCACCTGTCTATCATTATTGGTTGGGGAGAAGAAAAGAGTAAACCAATAAACTCTCACACATTATCTCATTCCTTGAGAATCCTCACATTCTGAACCAAGGAAATGTTTTACTGCTTCAGAGCTCAACTTGGTCCCTTCTGCCCTCCACAGAGCTGGTCTAGGAGAATCAATTCTCATTGAAATATTAGTAACAATACAAAGAAGCTAACTTAGGAACTGTACAAAAATGTCCTAAAGAATAAAGGACCAGGCTGGGCACCCATAGCACAGTGGTTATGGCACCAGCCACATACATCAAGGCTTGCGGGTTTGAACCCAGCCTGGTCCAGCTAAACAACAATGACAACTGCAACAACAACAAAAATGGCACGTAAATCTATAAATATAATTCATCACATAAACAAATGAAAAAATAAAGACCATATGATTCTCTCAATTAATGCAGAAAAAGCTTTTGATAATATCCAGCATCCCCTCATGATCAGAATACTTAAGAAAATTGGTATAGAAGGGACATTTCTTAAACTGATAGAGGCCATCTACAGCAAACCCACAGCCAATATCATATCCACTCAGATCAGTAACCAGACAAGTTTGCCCATTATCTCCATTGCTCTTTAACATTGTAATGAAAGTTTTAGCCATTGCAATTAGGGAAGAAAAGGCAATGAAGGGTATCCATATAGGGTCAGAAGAGATCAAACTTTCACTTTTCGCAGATGATATGATTGTATACCTGGGAAATACCAGGGATTCTACTACAAAACTCTTAGAAGTGATCAAGGAATACAGCAGCATCTCATGTTACAAAATCAACACTCATAAATCCATAGCCTTTATATATACGAACAACAGTCAAACTGAAAAAACAGTCAAGGACTCTATTCCATTCACAGTAGTACTAAAGAAGATGAAATATTTGGGACTTTACCTAACAAAGGACGTGAAAGATCTCCATAAAGAGAACTATGAAACTCTAAGAAAAGAAATAGCTGAAAATGTTAACAAATGGAAAAACATACCATGCTCATGGCTGGGAAGAATCAACATTGTT
>NW_003852553.1:3585723-3587859 GCF_000181295.1 Otolemur garnettii | reverse complement strand
AAAATGAAAATGACATGAAGGTTATGTTAACCAGTTTGATGAAAATATTTCAAATTTTATATAATACCAACACTGTACCCCATGATTGCATTAATGTACACAGCTATGATTTAATTAAAAAAAAATAACTGGGCATTGTGGCGGGTCCCTGTAGTCCCAGTTACTTGGGAGACTGGGGCAAGAATATGGCTTAAGCCCAAGGGTTTCAGTTTTCTATGAGCTGGTGATGCCATGGCACTAACCAGGGGGATAGCTTGAGACCAGGAGCAGAAACATATAATAACTCAAGAAAGAAGTGAGAAGATAAAGGAGATTTAAAAATGAACCATAAAAGTTTGAGGAAAGAAATGGAGAAGACATGTAAATAGAGGAGAAATGAAGGCCATATTAGAAACAGCAAAAAGGAAAATTGATATTGCTGAAAACACAGCCATGAACTTGGAAGGCTTGAGAAAAGTGAGCAAAATGAATGAGAACATAAATAATTTTTAAAAGTTAAAAGGATTGACAACAAAGTTACATAAACAGAACTAAAGTGAATCACCATATGCGTGAGTGGTCTCTGAAGAAGAAAATAAATGGAGGAGCAACAGCAACAATAATGTTCAAATATATAAAGAGTGATTCCAGTAATAAGATCGGAAGTAATTTCTACCAACAGCTGTATTAGTGAAAAGGATTAGGAATGCTCAATGGGTCCATTGAAGGCTAAAGCAACTATTATAGGAAGAGAATATACGTATGTTATATATACTGCAATTATCTAGACAAATAATATAATTCTGGAGATTCTGGATAGGGGAAACATGGAGGTGATGTAAGTATTTTCTCATGTTTTGAGAATTGTTTAAAGCCTACAACTCACATACAGACAGAAGTATTTTTCACTGAAGACTTAAGTTCGCTTTAAGAAACTTATACACAGGTGGGTGCAGTGACTCACTCCTGTAATCCTAGTACTCTGGGAGGCTGAGGCGGGTGGATTGCCGGAGCTCAGGAGTTCAAGACCAGCCTAAGCAAGAACAAGACCCTGTCTCTAAAACCAGCCAGGCGTGGCGGGCACCTGTAGTCCCAGCTACTCTGGAGGCTGAGATGAGAATCGCTTCAGCCCAAGAATTTGAGGTTGCTGTATACACGTCACTCTACCGAGGGTGACAAAATCAAACTGTACCCCCCCCAAATTATAATGAACACCAGTTCTTTAGTATTATCTCATCTTAGGCTATATTCAAATTTTCTTAATTCTCACTTTTTACCTAGTTAGTTCACATCAGAATCTGAGCAAGGTTAGTATGTATTTGCTTATATCTCTTGCTTTTTTTTTTTTTTTTTTTAACAAGGTCTCCCTCCTCTGTTGCTCAGGCTGGAATGGGGTGGGGTGATCATAGCCTACTGCATCCTCCTGGGCTCAAGCCATCCCCCTGCCTCAGCCTTTTGAGTAGCTGGTGTGTGACACCATGCCTGGTTTTACAATTCCATAACAATCCTCTATACCATTGATTTACTGGAAATACTGGATCATTTGTCCAGTAGAATTTCTTACATTTTGGATTTGGTTGATTGTTTCTACAGAGTATCAATTAACTTATTCTCTAATTTCCTGTATTCTGAAAATGAATACTTAAACATACACACTTCATTAGATTAAGGATTTTTTAAAAAATTGAAACAGTCTTGTTTTGTGACCCTCGGTAGGGTTCCGTGGTGTCATATCTCACAGCAACCTCCAACTCTTGGAGTCAAGCTTCAGCCACTGGAGTACCTGGGAGTACAGGTACCTGCCACAACACCTGGCTATATTTTTTGTTTGTTTAGAAGGCCCAGGCCGGGTTCAAACCCACTAGCTCCCGAGGTTGTGGATAGCACCCTAACCACTGGGCTACGGTCGCCCAGCCTAGATTAAGGATTTTTTTTTTTGCAGTTTTGGCTGGGGCCGGGCTTGAACCCACCACTCCCAGTATATGGTGTGGGCGCCCTACTGCTTGAGCCCCAGGCGCTGCCTGATTAAGGATTTTTTTTTTTTTGAGACAGAGCCTCAAACTGAGCCCCTGAGTAGAGTGCCGTGGCATCACGCTCACAGCAACCTCCAACTCCTGGGCTCAAGCGAGTCTCCTGCCTCAGCCTCCCAAGTAGCTG
>NW_003852553.1:3578502-3584324 GCF_000181295.1 Otolemur garnettii | reverse complement strand
AGCCCAGGAGTTGGAGGTTGCTGTGAGCGTGATGCCACGGCACTCTACCCAGGGGGACAGCTTGAGGCTCTGTCTCAAAAAAAAAAAAAAGAAAATAAAAAATAAGGACATTCTTTCTCAAGTGTTTGGTTACCTGGAAATTCTGTTCACATATACAAAAGGCAGGATAATGGGCCATACCTGTAATCCCAGCACTCTGGGAGGCAGAGAAAGAGCGAGGTCCCATCCCTAAAAAAAAATAGCCGGGGGTGGTGCCTGTGGCTCAAACAAGTAGGGCACCAGCCCCATATGCCAGAGGTGGGGGGTTCAAAAGCCAGTCCCGGCCAAAGGAAAAAAAAAAGTAGCCAGGCTTTGTGGCAGGGGCATGTAATCCTAGTTACTTGGGAGCCTGAGGCAAGAAGACCACTTCAGCCCAAGAGTTTGAGGTTGCTGTGAGGTGTGATGTAACAGTACTCTACTGGGGCCAAGAAAGTGAGACTCTGTCTCCAAAAAAGAAAACAGGCAGGATAAATGATTTTTTTTATCTTCTTTAAAAAAATCAATCTTTAGAACAATGAAGTGTTGATCTTGCAACCTTCATTGATAACCAATGAGATTTCTAGCTTTTTGTTTCATTTGTAAGGCATCATTATGAATTCATGAACTGACAAAAGTTGGTGTTAATTGTAATACTTATAATTTTGATACTCAAATTACCTTATCTTAAGCCAGTGGGAGCACTTAAAAGTTGGTGGCTGTGGGCTTTTGACACAAACCCAACAGTCACTGGAAGCTTCTGTGCTTATTTTGTACATTTCCTGCCTTTGACTAGTATCAGCCATTTCTCCAAGTAGCCCTGTTTCTTTTCTCTTTCTTTTTCTTTGTTTTTTTTTAGACAGAGTTTCATTCTATGACCCTTAGTAGGGTGCCAAAACTTCACAGCCCACAGCAACCTCAAATTCTTGGGCTCAAGCGATTCTCTTGCCTCAGCCTCCGGAGTAGCTGGGACTACAAGCGCTTGCCATAACGCCTGGCTATTATTAGAGACGAGGTCTCGCTGTGGCTCAGGCTTGTGTCCAACCTTCGAGCTCAGGGCAATCCACCTGCCTTGGCCTCCCAGAGTGCTAGGATTATAGGCATGAGCCACCACGCCCAGCCCGATTTCTTTTAGGTTGAAAATGATACTTGGCACTAGTAGCACAGTGGTTATGGTGCTGGCCACTTACACTGAGCCGGTGAGTTTGAACCCAGCCCCTTTCTGCTAAGCAATAGTGACAACTACAACAGAAAAATAGCCAGGCATTGTGGCGCGCTCCTGTAGCCCAGCTACTTTGGAGGCCGAGGCAAGAGACTTGCTTAAGCCCAAGAGTTTGAGGTTGCTATGAGCTGTGTTGACCTGGCACTCCACCCAGGTTGACAGCTTGAGACTGTCTCAAAAAAAAAAAAAAATGATATTTGGGGCAGTGCCTGTGGCTCAGTGGGTAGGGCACTGGCCCCATATACCAAGGGTTTGAACCTAGCCCCAGCCAAACTGCAACAAAAAATAGCCGGGTGTTGTGGTGGGAGCCTGTAGTCCCAGCTACTCGAGAGGCTGAGGCAAGAGAATCGCCTAAGCCCAGGAGTTGGAGGTTGCTGTGAGTTGTGTGATGTCACAGCACTCTACGGAGGGTGATAAAGTGAGACTCTGTCTCTTAAAAAAAAAAAAAAGACATTTTGTACAGTGTTTACTGCTTCTGAGTCACTCTTGTATCTCTTCAGTATACAAAGCTAAGCAATGCAAATTATTTTGTAAAAACTCTAGATCATGAGTTCATACTGGTATTTCTAATTCAAATTTTATAAAGGATGGATATATACTTTATTTTTTTGGACACACAGTCTGAAGCTGTCTTGCTTTTTCTCGGGCTGGTCTCGAACTCGTGAACTCAAAGAATCCACCCGTCTTGGCCTCCCAGTGTGCTAGGACTACAAGAGTGAGCCACCACACCCACCTAATTCGATTTTATATTAGCACCTTATTTTTAATCTTTTGTGGAAAATCCTGATTCTTAACAATATTAACATGATTTTTGTTTTGTTCTGTTTTGTTTTTAGAGATAGAGTCTCAATTTATTGCCCTCAGTAGAGTGCTGTGGCGTCACAGCTCATAGTCCCAAGTAGCTGGGACTACAGGCACCCGCCACAATGCCAGGCTATTTTTTTGTTGCAGTTTGGCCGGGGCCGGTTTTGAATCCGCCATCCTCAGTATATGGGGCCGGCACCCTACTCACAGAGCCACAGGTGCCACCTTGAATTAATGAATTTATGCACCAATCATCATGTCCACTAACCTCACAAAAATCATCAATCAGACTTTTTGTGCTTTTTTTTTTTTTTGAGACAGTCTTACTTTGTTGCACTCAGTAGAGAGCTATAGTTTCACAGCTCACAGCAACCTCAAACACTTAGGTTTAAGCGACTGCTTAAACCTCAGCCTCCCAAGTAGCTGGGACTACAGGTGCCCGTCACAATACCCAGCTATTTTTTGGTTGCAGTTGTCATTGTTTAGCAGGCCCAGGCCTGGCTGGAACCCGCCAGCCTCTGTGTATGTTTCCAGTGCCCTTACTCACTGAGCTACGGGCGCTGAGCCAGACTTTGTGTGCTTTTTAAAGGTAAAACACACCATCATCTATGAAGTAGTCATGAAAATTGGACCCAGGCGTGGGAGATAACTGTGTGTGACACATCGCTTGGAGGTGGGACACAACTATAAGAGGGACTTTACCTAACAATGGCAATCAGTGTAACCTGGTTCTCTGTACCCTCAATGATTCCCCAACAATAAAAAAAAAAAATTGGACCCAGATCTGAGGAAGCCTCCAGAGTCAACTATAAACTTGTAGGAAATACAGAGGAAACAGCATGTTATGCTAGACCATGGGAATATGGTCACCAAAATCTAGACTGAAATGTTACAGTACAAACGTTGTTTTCATCAACAATAGCTTACAAGAAAAAGAAAAGAGATGGAGGAGGGCCCTCTGGATTTAAAAGAGATTCAAAAGACATATCCACCAATTGAAAGGATTAGCTCTTATATGTATTTCAATTCAGGGTTTTTTTGTTGTTGTTGCAGTTTTTGGCCAGGGCTGGGTTTGAACCACCACCTCTGGCATATGAAGCCAAAGCCCTACTCCTTTGAGCCATAGGTGCCACCCTCAATTCAAGTTTTTAAAAAACTCAATGGGCCTGTGGCTCAGTGAGTAGGGCGCTGGCCCCATAAATCAAGGGTGGCGGGTTCAAACCCAGCCCTGGTCAAACTGTAAGAAAGAAAATAGCCAGGCGTTGTGGCAAATACCTATAGTCCCAGCTACTTGGGAGGCTGAGGCAAGAGAATCACCTAAGCCCAGAAGTTGAAGGTTGCTGTGAGCTGTGACTCCACAGCACTCTATAGAGGGCCACAGAGTGAGACTCCATCTCTAAAAACAACAACAACAACAACAAAAACTCCATGTATAATATTTATTGGACAATTGGAAATTTGATATTGACCAAACATTTGATGATACTAATTATGTTTTATTTAATTATTATTTTTTGCCAGTGGTGTGCTAATGGTGCTGTGGTTTAAAAAGAATCCTCTGGCTCGGCGCCTATAGCTCAACCGGCTAAGGCGCCAGCCACGTACACCTAAGGTGGCGGGTTCGAATCCCCAGCCCGGACCCGCCAAACAACAATGACGGCTGCAACCAAAAAATAGCCAGGTGTTGTGGCGGGCGCCTGTGGTCCCAGCTACTTGGGAGGCGGAGGCAGGAGACTCACTTGAGCCCAGGAGTTGGAGGTTGCTGTGAGCTGTAATGCCATGGCCCTCTACCTAGGGGGACAGCTTGAGGCTCTGTCTCTAAAAAAAAAAAAAAAAAAAAAAAAGAATCCTCTTTTAGAGACGCATATGAATTATTGATGAAATGATATGATGTCTGGCATTTGCTGCAAAATAATAAAGGGGTGAGAGTGAGTGGAGAAATAGATGAAATGAGATTGGCTACAAATTGATACTTGTTGAAGCTGAATGATAGGTATTTGGAGTCTACTATACTATTATTCTAATATATTTGAGATTTTTTACATCATAAAGTTTTTCTAAAATATTATGTTTGGGAGGGGTGCTAGATATACTCCATTTAACCCCTCCCAACATGCCCTGTGCCTGGGAGACTGATCTCTAGGTTAGAATCATTGTGCTCCTATGCACTCTGCTGGGTCTGGAAAATGGAATACCTGTAGGATATGGAAGGGTGGAAAGACAGTGAGGTTGGGGTTTCTAATTTCCCAGGTTTTCTGGCTGATGAGTCACAGTGAACTATCTGCCTCCCACAACCAAGCTCAGCTCATGCCAGGGACTTCTCCACTCATCACTGTATTGCTGGTCCCTCCCCTTGCCTGAGGGAACTGCCCTACCCCCCCTGTGGTTTTCCTATACCTTGCCTGCACTTTTATAATAGTCCTTTATTAAACTCTTCTCAAATTACCCAATTTGAGTGTGCCATCTGTTTTTTGCTGGGCTCCTGTCTGATTCCAGAAGGCGGTTAGGAACAACAAGTAGGATCAGGGGAGGCGGGAGTAGGAGAGATTAAAGTGAGAGGAATGACAACTGAGGACAGAGGTGATAGCCAGAATATTTAACAACTGACAGAGGACAGGCACCAAAGAGAATGGACTTCAGATGTAAACAACTGGTACTGATAAACTAGCGCTAATACATCCCAGCTGGATCTCAGCCCTGCTTGAGGGAATAAAGACCTGCAGGACAGGACTGGTTGGGTTATCTGAACTCAAGTTTTCCCAAATGGTTGGAGCCTGGTGGTTAACAGGACCCTCTGATTATTGCCTCCCAGGGGAATCTCAGCTGCCAGCAGTGGCTCTGTGGGTACAGCTGGAGCGCCTCAGTGGCCTCTGGGAAAGCAGCCTTTAAATTTTCCCCAGGGAGCTGGGGTGGGGTGGGGTGGGGTGGGGGTTGTGTGAAAGGGCCTCTTTCCTTTGCTGACATCCTGGTCTCACACAGTAAAGGAAACTGAGGAGGCAATGCTACCAAGATCACGTGGCTCCCTAACTGCTGAAACAAAGCCTCTTTTAAAACATTTTCATTTTAAAATACATGCATTTAACATTTTATACAACTGATAGTTCAAAATGATCCAGAAATAAGGAGTATAACCAGATATACAGTGAAAGGTCTCCCTGTAATGCCTGTCCCATCTGCCCAGTTCCCATCCTCCCCAAACAGGCAGCCACTGTTTTTATAAATGCAGGTATGAACAAATATGGATATACATCCTCCCCCCCTCCCTTTAACACATTTATGCTCTATTCCACATCATGATTTTCCCCTGAAAAAATGTATTGGAGGTCTTTCTAAATTGATACATATAGAGCTTCTTCTTTATATTTTTAAAATTTGTTCTAGCTACATGGTATTCCTGTGAATAGTATTTAATTATTCCTATGGCAGATATTTAGGTTGTTTCCAGTCTTTTTCTTTTTAACTAATGATGTACACACACACAAGCCTTGAATGAATGAATGAGTAGGTGAATGTTCAAATGGCTAGCATCGTGTATGCATCATTTCCCATCTCTGTTAATATATCTGTGGGGTAAATTCCTAGAAGTGAAATTACTGGGTCAAAGATCATATGCTCTTGTTATTTTGATAGATCTTGCTAAACCGAATTCGATAGAGGTTGGGCCAGTTCATACCCCTTCTTGGCAAAGTCTAAGAGTGGCCAATGAAGACAGTTGAAGCAGAGATGGGATGTTCTGTAATGTTGCCTCAATCAAAGTTAGTAGAATGGAGATTCCCATTTT
>NW_003852553.1:3573505-3578294 GCF_000181295.1 Otolemur garnettii | reverse complement strand
GGCTGGGGATTCGAACCCACCACCTTAGGTGTATGTGGCTGGCGCCTTAGCCGCTTAAGCCACAGGCACCGAGCCGAGATTCCCATTTTCTTGTTGGCTGTCTTGTTGGCAGGGATCACTCCCAGCATGTAGAGGCTGTGCTCGGTCCCTAGCCACAGGAGCCCCTCATAACATGGCAGCTACATCTGCAAAGCTAGCAGGAGACTTTCCCTCCAGAGTGCTATGCCACGGTTTTGTATGATGTAAGTGATTGTCCCATCATAGTCACAGATTCTGCCCACACTGAAAGGGAGGGGATGATACAGAGTGTATCATCGGGGGGGGGCAGGAATTTTTGAATTTTAGGATTTAGAATTTGGCCTATTACAACTTCATTTGTTCCCAAGTTCAACTTTGTTCAGGCTTTGGCTTTAGCCTGAGGTCCAGCTCCTGCTGACCTGGCTGCTGTCCCTGGTTTAGGGTTAAATAAACCCCCCTCTCCATCTCTGGGTGCACCAGGACTCCACATGCCATTTGGCACTTGGCTAGACCATGCTTCAGTTTCCTGGTTGCTGGCTGCATATCTATACTCTTCTAAAGACCAAATCATATTACTAGGTGGCTCTCAGCTGCCTACCCTAGGTACTGAGTGTTCTTGCCACAGCCAACCCATGAAGGTTGGTCAGTCCTTCTGGGGTAGGATTCAGAATCTGCAGGTGACAATAAGCTCGTGGTGGTCATCAACCACCATCTGTCATCTCCTGGCCCCTCCGCCCTGTATTCTGCTCCTGAATATTCAATTTTGAAGGAGGCTTACAATGATTCACTCATGCTACTCTCTTCATAGTCACATCTTTAAAATGTCTTTCCCCTGGAGCTTTTGGTCCTCATGTAGTCCTCTTTAGAATTTGAATGACTAAATTATAAGTAAAATTCCTTCCCATCTTGTTAATATTTCCTAAACTTCTTAGAAATACCAAAAAGAGATATTGGTTTAAGAAATCTCTTTTTAAACAGTCTCTCCTATTTGGTCCCTACTTTTCCAACAACCTTCCCACCCAAGCACCACAATAGGAGTTATTACGGCACGCCCAGGTAAAACCCCTTTCCTTGACAAAATTTGTCTTTTTTGTTTTTGGAACACTTTCTCTAATGTTAGAGGTATTATTCCTTTTTGTTTTGTTTTTGGAGACAGAGTCTCACTTTTTTGCCCTCAGTAGAGTGCCATGGCGTCATAGCTCACAGCAACCTCAAACTCTTGGGCTCAAGGGAGCCTCTTGCCTCAGCCGCCTACGTATCTGGCACTACAAGTGCCCACCACAACGCTAGGCTATTTTTAGAGATGGGGTATTGCTATTGCTCAGGCTGGTCTCTTGGAGTTCAAGTGATGCACCTACCCAGGCCTCCCAGAGTGCTGGGATTACAAGCATGAGCCTCCATGCCAGCCAGAGGTATTTTTTCATCAAAGAAGTATTTTATGAATCGTCAAAAGACAATTATCCTGGCCAGGCATGGTGGTTCACACCTGTAATCCTAGCACTCAGGGAGACTGGGGCAGGTGGATCCCTTGAACTCAAGAGTTCAAGACCACCCTGAGCAAGAGGGACACCTACTCTATCCCATCTCTACTAAAAATAGAACATCTAGTCAGGTGTTGTGATGGGCACCTATAGTCCCAGCTACTTGGGAGGCTGAAGAGGATCACTTGAGCCCAAGAGTTTGAGGTTGCTGTGAACTATGAAGCCATGGCACTGTACCTAGGGCAAGAGGGAGACTTTGTTTCAAAAAGAGAAAAAGGAAGGAAGGAAGACCATTATTCTGTAATGTCATCTGAGATTATGGGTGTTTTTTCACTAAGAAAATTTATGTATTTTCAAAATTTACCTAGCTAAGACCAAGATATGTTAAGCTGCAAATTTCTCTTTGCTGCAGAGTAAAACTGTGTTAATCTTTTCGTGTCTACATCACATAGTTAAATTACATAAATTACACACAGTGCACCAAGTGAGAGTTTAAAATCCTTTATGTCTAGGGCTATGAATCAAGCTCTTGTCTTCCCCACTAACTGTAAATTTTACAGAGGGGAATAGGTGAAGAGTCTTCCTTAAATAAACCATATGTAAATACTAATATTTCCCTATATTAGGTTCCAGGATTGACTTAAAAGATGGTGACAATGGGGTGGCACCTGTGGCTCAGTGAGTAGGGCGCCAGCCCAATATACCGAGAGTGGCAGGTTCGAATCCAGCCCTGGCCAAACTGCAACAAAAAATAGCCGGGTGTTGTGGCAGGTGCTTATAATCCCAGCTACTCAGGAGGTCGAGGCAAGAGAATCGCCTAAGCCCAAGAGCTGGAGGTTGCTGTGAGTTGTGACACTATAGCACTCTACTGAGGGCGACAAAGTAAGACTCTGTCTTTAAAAATAATAATAATATTATTAAAGAAATAAAGATGGTGACAAGGCTCAGTGCCAGTTGCTCAGTGGTTAGGGAGCCAGCCACATACACCAAGGCAGATGGGTTCGAATCCTGCCTGGTCCTGCTAAACAGCAATGACAACTTAGCTGGGCATTGTGCCGGGCACCTATAGTCCCAGCTACTTGGGAAGCTGAGGCAAAAGAATCACTTAAGCCCAAGAGTTTGAGGTTGCTGTGAGCTGTGTCAGCACAGCACTCTACTGAGGGCGGCATAGTGAGACTCTGTCTCAAAAAAACAAAAAAAGATGGTGGTAAAACATGCATCTGTCTCCCTCCTCTTCACAGTCAAAATAAATGAAGAGCTCAAGATGACATCAGTCTCATGACATTAAGTCCTGGTGTTGTGTGGATGACAAGCAGCAGCCAGTTATGATGACAGATGATAGATCCAAAGGAATTGCCAAATTTGTTAACATTTTTCCATTTCTAAACCATCTTTAAAGAAAATCATATATGGGGTCACACCATTCTCCCGGTAGTCCAGGAGAGCAACCATGCCATCTGGATTCATGTTTTCACCAATAAAGAACTGGTAGTTTTTGAAATTAGCCAGGATGTGCTTGATTTGTTCTGCAACCCCTGTCATAAAAGGTTTACTCTTTCTGGTCTCTGTTCTTCAAGTTTGCCTTTGATTGATTTCATGTAATCTTTGATGTGCTTCTTGTAGGCTTCTTTTGTGAAGCTGGTTTCCTGCAAGTGATGGTTCACGACAATATCAACACCAGTGATCACTGTGCCCTCAGGCCTTAGCCCTCAGGTCCTTAGCCCTCAGGTCCTTCAGCAGAAGCATTTCCACCAATGAGCGAGTCATCAGTGTTACTCTCTGTCCTACTGATCATCTTCCCCTCCACTTCTAGGCATAGGCCCTCCTCCATGTCTTGGATCTTGTAAATGTTAGAGAACATCTCATCGTGGCTGATGAGGGAGGTCCCAGTAGATAATCATGATGGCGGCTGAAGGGAGATGGCTGCGGCCTAGCTTTGCAGGACCCTGGAGCTCAGAACGAGCACAGTGGAGCCGGAGTGGCATTTGGGGAAGCGGGGAGCGGGTGGAAAAGCTGCTTCATTTCTTTTTAAATTACGTGTTTTATTTTGAGATAATTATAAATTCACATGCAGTTGAAGAAAAAATATAGAGAGATTCCCATGTATCCTGTACCCAGTTTCCCCCAGTGGTAACATCTTGCAAAACTTTAGCACAATATCACAAGCAGGATATTGACACAGATACAGTGAAGGTACAGAACATTTCCATCATCACAAGGATTCTCTCAGGTTGTCCTTTTATGAAAACACACTTCCCTCCCCTTCCCCCTTCACCTCTGGCAACCACTAATCTGTTCTCCATTTCTATGACTTGTGAAGAAAGTTACAGAAATGGAATCATACAGTATATATCCTTTCGAAATTAGCTTTATTTACTCAACATAATTCTCTGGAAATCTATCCAGGTTGTTGTATGTATCAGCAATTCACTCCTTTTTAGTGCTGAGTAGTATTCCGTGAAATAGACATACTACAGTTTAACATTCACCTGTTGAAAGGCATCTGGATTGTTTCTGGTCTTGGGCCATTATAAATAAGGCTACTATAAACATTTGTGTACAGGTTTCTGTGTGAACAAAAGTTTTCATTTCTCTTGTATAAATAAATGCCCAGGAGTTCAAGTGCAGGGTCATATGGCAAATGTATATTTAGTTTCTAAAGAAACTGCCAAACTGTTTTCCAAGGTCGCTTTATCATTTTACATTCTCCCCCAAACAATATGAATGATCCAGTTTCTCTCCATCCTGATCAGCATTTAATATTATCACTTTTTAAATTTAGCCATTCTGATAGTTTTAACTTAAATTTCCCTAAGGCTAAGGCTAAGGATTTTGAACATCTTTCTGTGTGTTTATTTGCCATTTACATATCCTCTTCAGTGAAATGTCTCTTCACATTTTTTGTCCATTTTCTGATTTTATTTATTTATTTTTTTTACTATTGAGTTTTGGGGAGTTCTTTATATATTCTAAATTCCAGGCCTTTGTTGGATATGTGATTTACAAATGTTTTCTCCCAGTCTGTAGCTTGTCTTTTCATCTTCTTAGCAGAATCTTTCCCAGACCAGAAGTTTTTAATTCTGATGAGGTCCAATTTATCATTTTTCCCCTTATGGCTCATCCTTTTTGTGTTAAATTGAAGATCTCTTTGCTTATTCCTAAACCCTGAACATTTTCTCCTTTTTTTCTAAGTTTTATAATTTCATGTATTACATTTTAAGTTAGCGATCTATTTGAGTTGATTTTGTATAACATGTGAGCCTTAGGCTGAGGTTCATATTTTTTTTTTT
>NW_003852553.1:3569680-3572417 GCF_000181295.1 Otolemur garnettii | reverse complement strand
GCGAGTCTCCTGCCTCCGCCTCCCAAGTAGCTGGGACCACAGGCGCCCGCCACAACGCCCAGCTATTTTTTGGTTGCAGCCGTCATTGTTGTTTGGCGTGTCCGGGCTGGGGATTCGAACCCGCCACCTTAGGTGTACGTGGCTGGCGCCTTAGCTGGTTGAGCTATAGGCGCTGAGCCATCATTAAATACTTTCAATAATATTGTGTAAATATCATCGCCTTCCATTTCTTTAAAACAAGTCTTTGTTTTTTGTTTGTTTTTAAGACAGGATATTGCTCTGTCATCCAGACTGTAATACAGTGTCATCATGATAGCTCACTGTAACCTCCAACTCCTAGGCTCAAGTGATACTCCTGCCTCAGCCTCCCAATTGGCTAGGACTGTGGGTATGCATCACCGCACCCAGATGATATAATTTTTCTTTTTTTTTAGAAACAGAGTCTCACTATGCTGCCCAGGCTGGATCCTCCATCATCATTACTCTTTTCATCTTGTAAAACTGAAACCGTAACTCCCCACTTTCCACTTCCCTCAATCCCTGGCACCACCATTCTACTATCTGCTTTTATGATTTTAACTACTCTAGGTACCTCATGTGAATAGAATCATACAGTACTTGTCTTTTTGTGACTGGCTTATTTTACTTAGCATAATGTTTTCAAGGTTCATCCATGTTGTGGCAGTTTATTTCCTTCCTTTTTAAGGATAAAGAATATTTCATCATCTGTATATACCACGTTTTGATTATCCATTCCTCTGTCCATAGACACTTGGATTACTTTCACATTTTAGCATTTGGGAATAATGGGTGTACAAATATCTCTTCAAGACTTTGCTTTCAATTATTTTGGGTACATACCCAGAAGTGAAGTTACTAAATCATGTGGTAGTTCTGTTTTTCTTTTTTTGAGACAGATTCTTACTGTGTTGCCCTTGGTAGAGTGCTGTGGTATTACAGTTCACAGCAACCTCAAACTTTTGGGCTTAAGTGATTCTCTTGCCTCAGCCTCCCAGTAGCTGGGACTAAGATGCCCGCCACAATGCCTGGCTATTTTTTGGTTGCAGTTGTCATTGTTTAGCAGGCCCAGGCTGGGTTCAAACCCCCCTGCCTCGGTGTATGTGGCCGGCACCCTAGCCACTGAGCTATGGGTGCCAAGCCTGGTAATTCTATTTTTAATTTTTTGAGTAACTGCCATACCGTTTTCCATAATGTCTATACCATTTCATATTCCCACCAAGAGTGCACAAGGGTTCCAATTTCTCCACATCTGCGCCAACACCTTTTTTCCCCCTAGCCATCTTAATAAATGTAAGGTGGTAGCTGATTGTAGTTTTGATTTGCATTTCCCAAATGATTAGTGATATTAAATAGCTTTTCATGTGCTTATCATTTGTATGTATATATTCTTTGGAGAATTTGTTTTTTTTTGGCAGTTTTTGGCCAGGGCTGGGGTTGAACCCACCACCTCCGGCATATGGGGCCAGAGCCCTACTCCTTTGAGCCACAGGTGCCACCCCTGGAGAAATGTTTTGTTTTGAATGATTATGAATGGTATTGTATTTTGAATTTTGGTGTTCACATGTTCACTGCTAGTATATAGAAATACTACTGTTTTTTTTAATATTATTCTTGAACATTTTATTTTTGCTGAACTCACCAATTCTAATTTTTTCCTTTTGGTACATTCTTTAGGATTTTCTACAGAGACCATCATTCTATCAGCAATTAGGGACGGTTTTATTTTTGCATTTCCAATCTGTATGCCTTATATTTCTTTTTCTTGCCTCAATGCATAGGCTACAACTTTCCCGTATTATGTTGAATAAGAGTAATGGGAACAGGCATCCTTAGCTTGTTCCCTAACCTAGGGGGAAAGCATTCTTTTAATATTAAGCATTGTTATCTGTAGAATTTTTATAGATGCTCTTTATCAAGTTGAAAAAGTTCCACTCTATTCCCAGTTTGCTGAGAGTTTTCTCATTATCACAAATGGGTATTGAATTTTGCCAAATGCTTTTTCATCATCAGTTGATATGATCATAGGATCTTTCTCTCTCTCCCTTCTTTTCTTTCCTTTTTTTTTTTTTTTTTGAGACAGGGTCTTAATCCTGTTCTTCAGGCTAGAATGTAGTGGCTGCATTATTATAGCTCACTGTAACCTCAAACTCCTGTCCTCAAGCAATCCTCCCCCTTTGCCTGCCAAAGTGCTAGTATTGCAGGGGTGAGTCACCATGCCCAGCCCTGATTTTTCTTCTTTAGCCTATTAACATGGTGGATTGCATCTGTGGAATTAAGTCAACTTTATTGTGTTGTATGATTCTTTTCATATATTGCTGAATTTTATTTGCTAATATTTTGTTAAGAACTTTTGCATGTATATTCACAAAGGATATTGGTCTGTAATATCTTTTAAAATCTGTTTTTGTTTGCTATTCCTACCAGGATAGTATGAACATCATAAAATGAATTGAGAATTGGTCTATCCTCTTCTATTTTCTAGAAGAGATTGTGTAGAATTGGGTTTTTTTTTCAAATTTGGTAGAATTTTCCAGTGAAGCCATCTCCCTATAGATATTTCAGTTTGAAGTGTAGAAGTCATCCTTCCATTTACATCTATTTATTCACCCCCATTTATAGTACAATCATCTTGAATATTTCCTCTAAAGTAATTAAAAACCATATCAGACAGTGTTATAATTTTTATTTCAGTATCAAGCATAATTTATTTTTTTTT
>NW_003852553.1:3560697-3569134 GCF_000181295.1 Otolemur garnettii | reverse complement strand
AAAAAAAAAAAACTCAAGAGAAGGAAAGTCTGCTGTTATTTACTTACATTTTTTGTTTATCATATTATTCTCTCTTTCTTCCTCACATTCCAAGAATCCTTCTTTTATTATTTCCTTTTTGTTTAGCAAACTTCCTTTAGCCGTTATTTAGAGTAGATATGCAGGCAACAAATTCTCTTAGTTTCCCAACAGTTGGGAATGTCTTGCTTTCCCCTTCATTTTTGAAGAATATTTTCACTGGATATAGAAATCATGATTGATAGTTTATTTCTTTTAGTACTTGAAAGATGCTGCCACTTCTACTCTGTTTTCTGATTTTAAATCCTGTTATTCTTTTTTTTTTTTTTTTGAGACGGAGCCTCAAGCTGTCCCCCTGGGTAGAGTGCTATGGCTTCACTGCTCACAGCAACTTCCAACTCCTGGGCTGAAGTGAGTCTCCTGTCTCAGCCTCCCAAGTAGCTGGGGCCAAAGGCACCCACCACAACGCCTGGCTATTTTGGTTGCAGCCATTATTGTTGTTTGGTGGGCCCGGGCTGGATTCGAACACACCACCGTAGGTGTATGTGGCTGGCGCCTTAGCCGCTTGAGCCACAGGCACCGAGCCTTAAATCCTGTTATTCAATTGTTCTCCTGTTGTGTCATTTCTCTCCATTTCTCTGTCTTTAGTCCAGAAATTCGTGTCTTTGTTTGAATTTTGGGGGGCTTATCCTATATGGAGCCCACTGAGCCTCTTGCATCTATAGGTTTATATCTTTCGCCAAATTTGGGACATTTTGGACCATTATTTCTTTGCATACTTTCTTAGCCTTAACCCTATTTATACTTTCCTTTTGAGGCTTCAATGATACCGATGCTGGATCTGATTTTTTGTCAAAGTCCTACATGTCCCTGAGGCTCCGTTTATTTATTTTTTCTATTTTTTCATTTGAGTTAAGTGTGTTTGTAATTATTTATTTATTTAGACAGAGTCTCACTTTCTCACCCTTGTAGTGTGCTGTGGCATCATAGCTCATAGCAACCTCAAACTCTTGGGCTCAAGCTATTCTCTTGCATCAGCCTCCCAAATAGCTGGGACTACAGGCGCCTACCACAATGCCTGGCTATTTTTTGGAGATGGGGTCTTGCTCTTGCTTTGGCTGGTCTTAAACCCATAATCTCAGGCAATCCACTCACCTTGGCCTCCCAGAGTGCTGGGATTGCAGGTTACTTTTATAATGGATGGTTTAAATTCTTTGTCAGATAATTTTAATGTTTCATCCCAGTGTTGGTATCTATAGATTATCATTTTTCATTCATTTTGAGATCTTCCTTGTTTCTAGTATGATGAATAATTTTTTTATTAAAACTTGGGCATTGGCTGGGCGTGGTGGTTCATGTCTGTAATCCTAGAACACTGGGAGGCTGAGGCAGGTGGATTGCTTGAGCTCACAGATTTGAGACCAGCCTGAGCAAAAACGAGAGCCTGTCGCTACTAAAAAATAGAAAAACGGAGGTAAGGGGATTGCATGAGCCCACGAGTTGGAGGTTGCTGTGATGTCACAGCACTCTACCCAGGGCGACAGCTTGAGATTCTTTCTCAAAAAAACAAAAAAACCCGGGCCTGGCACAGTGCCTCATGCCTGTAATCCCAGCGCTCTGGGAGGCTGAGGTGGGTGGATTGCCTGAGCTCATAGGTTCCAGACTAGCCTGAGCGAAAGCGAGACCCTGCCTCTAAGAACAGCTGGCTGTTGTGGGCGCCTATAGTCCCAGCTACTTGGAGGCTGAGGCAAGAGGATTTCTTGAGCCCAAGATTCTGAGGATGCTGTGAGCTGTGACACCATGACACTCTACCAAGGGCGAGACTCTGTCTCCAAAAAAACCCCACAAAAGACAATAAGCCTTCTGTTCTGCCCAAGTTTTTTTTTTTTTACATTGCTGTTAGGGAAAGGAGGGGTGAGGTGTCTCCCCATTACTGCCAGGTTAGCACAGAAGTCCGTTCAGCCTCTGTTAGTGTTGGCCTCTGGTTGGGGGGTGTCTCTTTATTACTACTGAGTGGGGTGGGAGTTCTGGCTCCCCCTAGGCCTCCACTTACACTGCAGGGAGAAGGCGGTCTCAATACTGCTTAACTAGCAGTCCCCAACCTTTTTGGCACCAGGGACTGGTTTCATGAAAGACAATTTTTCTAGTCCTAGGTGCGGGTGGTTTCAGGATGATTCAAGTACATTGCATTTATCATGTACTTTATTTCTACTATTATTACATTGTAATACATAATGAAATAATTATACAATTCGCCATAATGCAGAATCAGTAGGAGTCCCAAGCTTGTTTTCCTGCAACTCAGATTGTTGCAGCCACTCCTCAGCACTAGCATCACTGCCTCAGCTCCACCTCAGATAATTAGCATTAGATTCTCATAAGCAGCACACAACCTAGATCCCTCACATGCTCAGTTTACAGTAGGGTTTGCACTTCTATGAGAGTCTAGAATGTCCCTGCTGATCTTATAGGAGACAGAGCTCAGGCAGTGATGGGAGCGATGAGTTGCTGCAAATACAGGCGAAGCTTTGCTCACTTGTCCACTGCTCATCTCCAGCTGTGTGGCTGCCTTCCTAACAGAACACACTTGTCCGTAGGCCAGGGGTTGGGGACTCCAGTACTTAACAAGGGTAAAAGTCCTGACACTCCACTAGGCTTCCTCTGATACTACCCAAGCAGGAAGGGCATAGGGTGAAGTACAGGTTCCCCGTGTGAGTTTCTCATTACTACCAACCAGGGATGAAAAGTGCTAGCTCTGTACTTGGCCTTCTCTTGTTGCTGCCACAGTGGATGGGTCGGGACATCTTGTTATAGCTTGGCAAGGGTGGTATTCTAGGCTCCTCACTTGGCCTTTGCTGATGTGAATGGGGATGGGGACAGTTTTCTCTGTGGTATTTAGCTAAAATTGAGCTTCTGTCTAAAAGCTTTCTCTTTTCTTATACTGTTCCTTTCTTGGCCCTTTAGCTATAAAAAGCAGGCTTTAAAAATCTTTTTTAAACTCTGTATTTATTGGGTTTTTGGTAGTATTTAGAAGAAGGAAAAGTATGCATACTGCACCTTCTTGGAAATATGAGTCCCCAAGTTTTAAAAACTTATTAAATCGTAACATACATATAGAACAGGGCACTTATCTTAAGCATACAGGACAATTAATCTTCTGTCAAAACTCCCATGTAATTATTAATAAAACCCAGATAAAGAAACAGAACATACCAGGCACAATGGCTCACACCTCTAATGTTAGCACTTTGCGGGGCCAAGAGGGAAGGATCACTTGAGGCCAGGACTTGGAGACCTGCCTAAGCAAGAGCAAGACCCTGTCTCCTTTACAAGAACTAGAAATATTAAAAAAAAAAAAAAAAAAAAAGAACTAGAAATATTAGCTGGCCATGGTGATGTGCACACAGTCCCAGCTACTTGGGAGGCTGAGACAGGAGTATTGCTTGAGCCCAGGAGTTTGAAATTTTGAGGTTGCAGTAAGCTATGATGATGCCACTGCACTCTAGCCTGGGTGATACCATGAGACTATCTGAAAAAAAAAAAAATAAGGAAGAAACAGAAACAACCAACATCCCCCATAAACCTCCTCATGCTCCCTCTGATCACTTGCCTTCCCTGCAAAATTAACCACCACCCTAATTCCTGACAGCATAGACTAGTGCTGCCTATCCTTGTACTTTATGTACTTTTTTTGAGCAGCATCTATTTATTGGACAATCCCAGGTTTTTTAATAAGATAAAGCCCATTACTTTATGCAAGTATCTGTACAGTCCAGCCAGTTGAGGGGGAGGGAAGGGAAAAAGGCACAACCGAGGACACAGGAATGTCAAGGGAAATGAACTATAAATCATTTTATTTTTTTATCGATTAAAGAAAACTTTATAACCAATATCCTATTCATAAATAAAAGTGGGATAGAAAAAGCCGGACTGTTTTTAATCAGGCATTTATGTGTATCTTCTCATGTAGTACAGTTTACTGCATAATATTACTGTCCACCAACAGAATACGTAAAAGTCAAAATAACCATTAGAAGAAAACGTCAACAAAAGGAGGCTGAGGAAGATGGCTTCTGGCTTCCAGAGGGAGGGCAGGCCTGGGGGTTAGTAGAAGCACACCGTGTGTAGGAAGGTTCTGCCGCTCTTCTCCTCAAACTCCTGCAGCAGCTCATCGATCTCATTCTCCATATCCTCCGTATGCTGGATACACTGGCAGAGCTCACAGATGAGAAACGCTCCCAGAGTGGCCTCTTCGTGGTTGTCCTGGATGTCCACATTGACGACATGTACCGGCTGGAAGGTCTCCTGTTCTCTGGAATTCAGATCTTCCACCACCTGGTCGTAGACTCTCTCTTCACAAGTGAGGATCAGATCAAAAAGATCTTTGCAGTTTTGGAACCTCTCTGGCCGGGGTTTGATTCTCTTATTTCTGTCCAACATATGTAAAATGCCATTCTGTGTATAAAGTTCTTTGTCTTTCTTAATAAGATCGTTGTACATCTGATCATATGTGGTTCTGAAATCATAAACATTGGGCTTGTCGGGCGCTGGTCCCGGAAGCTTCACATGGGTCCCTGTGCCAAAGGACCGGACACTGAAGCCTCGTTTGCTAAGGATGCTGTGCGCCTCCATGCTCCGGTTCTGGTTACTCGAACACACCACAGCCACTCGCAGCGGCAACACCGGCATATCGGCGGTAGCTCAGCCCCTACGCAACGGCTCCTTCTACCCGTTAGTCGCAGAGCCCGAGTGCGAGGAAGATGGCGACCGGAAGTCAACGACCCGGAAGTGGCGACGCCGACGTATCGCGTGGCGTCTCCACGGCGGTTTCCCACCGGCCCGAGCGCCTAGA
Organism: Otolemur garnettii; assembly: GCF_000181295.1. NCBI lineage: Eukaryota > Metazoa > Chordata > Mammalia > Primates > Galagidae > Otolemur > Otolemur garnettii. The sequence goes on along the minus strand of NW_003852553.1, from coordinate 3,564,264 downwards.
CGCGGACGGAGGCCACGCCCTGTTTTCCGGCGCGCGGGCTTCCGGGCGCGCCGCTCTGAGCTACGGCTGGCGTCCCGAGCAAACGCCAGCGCGGCGTGCGCAGCCGTGGTGCGCGCTCTGCTTTTTGTACTTTATATGTAATGGATCCCTTTAAAACATGTAAATACCCCTGGGAAGCTTAATGTTGTAAGACGTCATTAACCAACGCCTGACAATGCATTAGCTTATATAATTGTATTTGTTTAATAACAAATTCATTAATAATGATTGATATAACAAAGCACTTTAAAGTTATAACGACCTTTCTAATGCTTTATATTATTTGATTCTCACGAATTCCTACGAGGTGGATTATATTATCCTCATGTAAGGTGAGAAAATTGAGGCTCAGAGAAAATTATCTAAGGTCACACATTCGTAGACAGAAAGATTTGGGAACCCCAGACGAAAGGGACCTTCTTTGTCCCCCTATCCAAGTATCAATTTTAGACAAGCTCCGGATTGGCTCTACTTTGGTTTCCTGACTACCAAATGACTGTCGAGGAAGGGGCAAGGAACTGCGAAGGAATTGCCCACCATCGTCATGTGTGTGGGGAGATGGAGGGATGAGGAAGGTGAAGGTGGGGGTGGATTTTCAAGGATCCAGGGAAAGGAATGGGAACGCATACTAGACAGATAAAACCTCTGTTGTTGCAGCTCCTAATGGGGTCAAAGCCAATTGTTCCTATTTCTTAATTTTTATGGAAATGCTAAAATATTCAAAACTTTTCTCCCCCCTTCATCTTCTGTATCCACATTTATATGACTCCTTTAAATAGTTTAAAATAACATTTTGGGCTCGGCGCCTATAGCTCAACCGGCTAAGGCGCCAGCCACGTACACCTAGGGTGGCGGGTTCGAGTCCCCAGCCTGGACCCGCCAGACAACAATGACGGCTGCAACCAAGAAATGGCCAGGCGCTGTGGCGGGCGCCTGTGGTCCCAGCTACTTGGGAGGCGGAGGCAGGAGACTCGCTTGAGCCCAGGAGTGGAGGTTGCTATGAGCTGTAATGCCATGGCACTCTACCCAGGGGGACAGCTTGAGGCTCTGTCTCAAAACAAACAAACAAACAAACAAAAAAAAAAAAAATAAAATAACATTTTGTAAAGCCTGGAGTGGACTAGAACGGAAGAGACCATTTATCCTCTTACTGTACAAAGGAGACTGATAAGAAAATACCTTGCTCAATTTCATATACATACTTGCTTTATGTTTTTCTTTATTTTTATTATAAAAATAATTTTATGAAATTAACAATTTGATGGAAAAAATATTCTCTAATCCCAATACCTCAACATAATATTTTCTTTTCTTTCTTTCTTTCTTTCTTTTTTTTTTTTTGAGACAGTCTCACTCGGTTGCCCTGGGGTTGAGTGTCATGGCGTCATAGCTCTCACAGCAACCTCAAACTCTTGGGTTCAAGTGATTCTCTTGCCTTAGCTTCCTGAGTAGCTGGGACTACAGGCGCCTGCCACAATGCCTGACTTATTTTCATATATCTTCTAGTCTCCATCAAGTTATCTATCTACATATACAGGGTGGCCATAAAGTTTGTGTGCAATTTTAAATTGCATACTATTTTAACTTGCACATGAACTTTATGGCCACTCTTTATACACACACACACACACACTATCTGGACATAGTTGTAATTGTGGTGTACATTGGCTTTGAAAAATTTATAAAAGAGGGGTGCACAGGCACTTCCAGCCCCAAAAGGCAGAGTCTGGGTTCCTCTCAGTCTCTACATAAGCTGGAGAGCCAGTGTCCCCCAGCAAGGGTGGGCTGCAAGTCTAGTCCCTGAGGAAGGGGGAGGGGGCAGGGGGCTGGTGCCACATTAAAGAGAGATGCTCATGAGATATAAAATTTAAGTTAATGAGAAGAAATCTCAAAAGAAATGTCAACTAAAATGAATTGTAAATTATCCCCAAAGAGTTTAAAATGCATGGTCCTCCAAAAACAGACATGTAACAATATTTCACATTCATCTGGTGTCTTCACACTAGAATGACATTGTTAGTGTTAATCTGGAGTGATGTTTTATTATTAGGACAGAACTAGAAGTGCTGCAGATGATGGAGCCTTGTTTGGTCACCAAGTGATGTAGCTAGTAATTGTTGACTAGCAGTGACAGTACCAGCCATTCTTGCCTTAGTCCTGATCTTAAAGGGAAAGATTTAGACATTTCATCATTAAGTAAAAAAATAGCTTAAAATTCTGCTTAGATATCCTTTCTCAGCAGGTCCCTTCTATTTCTATTTTTTAAGAGGCTTGATAAGTGGACATTAAATTGCATCCAATGTTTTTTTCTTCATCTTTTTTCTATATTTGTATCTTTCTTTTTTTTTTTTTTTGAGACAGGAGCCTCCAGCTGTACCCCTGGGTAGAGTGCCGTGGCATCACAGCTCACAGCAACCTCCAACTCCTGGACTCAAGCGAGTCTCCTGCCTCTGCCTCCCAAGTAGCTGAGACCACAGGCACCCACCACAACACCCGGCTATTTTTTGGTTGCAGCCGTCCAGGCTGGATTCGAACCCACCACCTTGGGTGTACATGGCTGGCACCTTAGCCACTTGAGCCACAGGCGCCAAGCCTATATCTTAATGTGGATAATCATACTATTAATAACTGTTTTTCTTCCTTTCTTTTTTTTCCTCTTTTTTGTAGAGACAAAGTCTCGCTCTATTGTCCTCAGTAGAGTGCCATGGCGTCACACAGCTCACAGCAACCTCAAAACTCCTGCGCTTAGGCAATTCTCTTGCCTCAGCCTCCCAAGTAGCTGGGACGACAGGCACCCGCCACGTCACCCAGCTATTTTTTTGTTGCAGTTTCGCTGGGGCTGGGTTTGAACCCGCCACCCTCAGTATATGGGGCTGGCGCCCTACTCACTGAGCCACAGGTGCCACCTAATAACTGTTTTTCTAATAGTAAAATAAATTTGCATTTCTAAAATAAATATCTCAAGTTGGTCATGATGTAGGTGCCTAAAAATTGCTGAAGTTGGTTGGGTACTTCAGGCTCACATCTATAATCCTAGCACTTTGCGGGGCTGAGGTGGGTGGATTGCTAGAGCTCAGGAGTTCGAAACCAGCCTGAGCAAGAGTGAGATCCCATCTCTAAAAGTAGCCGGCATTATGGGCTACTATAGTAGCCCAGCTACTGGGGCGACTGAGACAAGAGAAACACTTGAGCCCAAGAATTTGAGGTTGCTGTGAGCTAGGAGCCAGAACACTCTACCCAGGGGGAAAGGGTGAGACTCTGTCTCAAAATAAACAAATAAATAGGCCCGGCACGGTGACTCATGCCTGTAATCCTAGCACTCTGGAAGGCTGAGGCGGGCAGATTGCTTGAGATCATGAGTTTGAGATCAGCCTGAGCAAGAGGGAGACTCATCTGTACTAAAAATTAGAAAAGACTGAGGCAAGAGGATCGCTTGAGCTGGAGTTGGATGTTGCTGTGAGGTATGATCCCGTGGCACTCTACCCAGGGTGACAGCTTGAGACTCTGTTTCAAAAAAAAAAAAAAAAA
>NW_003852553.1:3557454-3558683 GCF_000181295.1 Otolemur garnettii | reverse complement strand
CCCGCCACAACGCCCGGCTATTTTTTTTCATTGCAGCCATCATTGGGCCTGGGCTGGATTTGAACCCACCACCTTAGATGTATGTGGGTGGTGCCTTAGCCACTTGAGCCACAGGTGCCGAGCCGATCATTTTGATTTTGATAGAAAATCATTCAAAGCACAATCTCTGAAGGGGACCGTTGTAAGACAGAAAAGTACTTGTTTTTAGAGGGTCCACTAGTAAAAGTCAGGCCCTGCCATAGTGCTGGTGCTGCAAAGCCAGTAAGGCACAGTCCCCAGCCCCAAAGAGCTCAAGTTACTGGCTTCATTCCAGGTATGTGCAGTAACCTTTGGTTATTTGCAGGCTGCCCCATCTATGCCTAGGACAATAAGGGGTACTTCGACTCTCTATCAATAAGTCCTGTCACACAAGCTATCTATATCATTCCAGGTCTTGCCAGGAAACAGATGGCATCCTCAGATTGGGTAAATTGAGAAGAGTTTAATAAAGAGACTATTTTCAAAGGCAGATCAGGGTGTAGGGAAACCACAGGCCAGAAGGAGCAGAAGGAGGAAGCAATCACTGGAAACTTGAGAGGGAGAATTCTGTAAAGAGGGCCTCTTGACAGGAGCTGTGACTTTTCGTCTAGGAATATAACTAGCTCTCAAGGAGGCATTTGGTAGAAACAAAGACCTGGACCTCTTTCCTCTCAGTCTCCCATCTCCTACTGGTGGCCAAAGCCAGCAGGCCAAGAGTGCAAGAGCCCTTTGATGGAGTCCACCAAGGCCTGTCCCTAGGGGCACAGAGAGGGTAGAGAAAGGTGGAGTGGATGTTGAGGGGCGAAAGGAAACCATGTGGCAAACTGTTGGAGTTTGGAAATACTCTGCTCTTCTTTGCCCCATTGGTTCCTGTCATCGCTTTTGGTGCTGGGGTAGAGGTGAGGGGAGTTGGGGTGGTGGGGTGGCTACCTACCTGAGTATTCCTTTTCCTTTTTTTTGCAGTTTTTGGCCGGGGCTGGGTTTGAACCCACCATCTCCCACATATGGGGCCGGTGCCCTACTCCTTTGAACCACAGGCGCGGCCCTGAGTATTTCTATTCTTTTCTTTCTTTTCTTTCTTTCTTTCTTTCTTTCTTTCTTTCTTTCTTTCTTTCTTTCCTTTCTTTCCTTTCTTTCCTTTCTTTTCTTTCTTTCTTTCTTTTTTGAGACAGAGCCTCAAGCTGTCCCCCTGGGTAGAGTGCCATGGCATT
>NW_003852553.1:3555016-3556034 GCF_000181295.1 Otolemur garnettii | reverse complement strand
CTCTTGGGCTTAGGCAATTCTCTTGCCTCAGCCTCCCAAGTAGCTGAGACTACAGGCACCCGCCACAACATCCAGCTATTTTTTGTTGCAGTTTGGCCGGGGCAGGTTTGAACCCACCACCCTCAGTATATGGGGACAGCACCCTACTCCCTGACCCACAGGCACTGCCCAAAATGATTTTTTTCGTCTGCACGATGCCTAGTAGATTGTGGGTCAAATGGGAGATCTAATTTGAGTTATTTGAGGATTCTCCAGCTAGTTTTAGAGACAGAGTCCATTCTTGCTCAGGCTGGTTTTGAACTCCGAAGCTCAAGCAATCCACCTGCTTTGGCCTCCCAAAGTGTAAGGATTACAGGTGTGAGCCTAGTCTCTAAATGTTTCTACCAAGAGATGGGGAAACCTATTTGGTCCTTTTCTGCCTGGGTTTTGAACTCTCAAATTTTCTGTCTGTTCATCTTCCAATGTCCGCAAAAGGTAGTGTTGGCCATGAAGGAGGATGTCTTCTTTAAGCCTCATCCTCTAGGGAGAGTGATCGTTTCCTGCCAGCCCTGTTTCTTGTCTCCTGCTATGCCTTCAACAGCTTCAAGTGCATTGCCGGACAACCTCATCATCGTTAGCCAGGATCACACACACCTTTGCCTGGTTCCCTCAGGTTCCCCATAGTTACCCAGAGTGAGGACACACTTCTGTGCCTGTGAGAACTTCACCTATTTCTCGGACCATTGGCCTATCTTGTGTCCCTGCTGTGCTCACTCCAGCCCATGCTCCCACTGGCCTTTGAGCCCTCCCTCTCTGGCCAGCTCAGTTCCTCTTCATTCCTAGCCTGCATTGAGGGATCTGCTTCAATAGAATTCTTTTCCTTTCATTTATTTTATTTTATTTATTTATTTTTGAGGCAGAGCCTCACTTTGTCACCCTTAGTAGAGTGCCATGGCGTTATAGCTCACAGCAACCTCAAACTCTTGGGCTCCAGTGATTCTCTTGCCTCAGTCTCCCAAGTAGCTGGGACTACAGGTGC
>NW_003852553.1:3547993-3553976 GCF_000181295.1 Otolemur garnettii | reverse complement strand
TATATATATTTTTTTTTTTTTTTCTGAGACAGAGTCTCACTTTGTTTCCCTCAGTAAAGTGCTGTAGAATCACAGCTCACAGGAACCTCAGACTCTTGGGCTCAAGCAATTCTCTTGCCTCACCCTCCCGAGTAGCTGGGACTATAGGCACCCACCACAATGCCTGGCTATTTTTAGAGACAGGTTCTCGCTCTTGCTCAGGCTAGTCTCCAACCCATGAGCTCAGGCAATCCACCCACCCTGCCTCCCAGAGTGTTATGATTACAGGTGTGAGCCACCATATTAGGCTACACATTACTTTTTTTTCTTTTTTTTTTTTTTAGAGACAGAGTCATACTCTGTCGCCTTCAGTAGAGTGCTGTAGCATCATAGCTCACAGCATCCTCCAGCTCTTGGGCTTAGGTGATTCTCTTGCCTCAACCTTCCAAGTAGCTTGGACTATAGGCACCCACCACAATGCCGGGCTATTTTTTGTTGCAGTTTGGCTGGGGCTGGGGTTGAACCTGCCACCCTTGACATATGGGGCTAGCGCCCTACTCACTGAGCCACAGGCGCTGTCCCTACACATTACTTTTTTTTTTTACTTTATTTATTTATTTATTGTTGTTGTTGTTACAGATTTTGGCCAGGGCTGGGTTTGAACTCACCACCTCTAGCATATGGGCCCAGCGCCCTACTCCTTGAGCCACAGATGCTGCCCTACACATTACTTCTAAAAATTTTATTAATATGGTGGCACCCATAGCTCAGTGAGTAGGGTGTCCCCCACATACACAGAGGCCAGTGGATTAAAGCTTGGCTGTGACCTGCTAAACAACAATGACAACTGCAACCAAAAAGTAGCCAGAGCGTTATGGCAGGCACCTGTAGTCCCAGCTACTTGGGAGGGTGAGGCAAAAGAATCGCTTGAGTCCGAGAGTTTGAGGTTGCTGTGAGCTATGACGCCATAGCATTCTACCAAAGTGAGACACTGTCTCAAGAAAAAAAAAAGAAAAAGAAATTACAAAAATGACAAGAGGTAGGGCAAGGCTACTGAGGATCGATTTTAAATTTTTACTCAAGGTAGCCCTTACTTCAGTGGAAGTAGGAACATGTACATTTCCCTAGTTATGTTAGGAGTTTGTGTGGAAACCTGAGTGAAGTAATATGGCATATTTATTTCCATAATGGTCTGACATCCTGCAGAGGTAGGTGTTCTGGGATGCTGTCTGGCTGGTGTGCTTCCACCTGACTCTTGATGTGTCCTCACCACTTGGGAGATCCCACCACCTCATTGGAGTTTCCATATGTTTCACTTAGTTGATAATTTGGACTGACAGGCAGAGGAGTTGTTATTTATCCTTCGGGGTCATTTAAGTGTTTGTTCAGAATGAGGCCATTCGTAATCAAAACTCTGAAGCAAGTAGTTTGTTTCTGTGGCTCTTCCACCTTCCTTTACTATCCCCACCTACCTGGGAGATCCATCTTGGGGACAGTGGGGTACAATTATGAGCAACCATAGGTCTGCACGGAGGGCTTCTGGAGAAACTGGCCTCCTAGCCAATCATTCCCTGAAGCTCTGCGTACTGGCCTCCCAAGGTGAACATAAATGAGAGGCTCTCAGTAAGTGCTCAGTAAAACTTGAACCTGGCTGGCTTCCTGAGCAGAGGGAGGTATTAAAATGTGTAAGAGATTTAACTGTTAACGAAAGATCTCTGTAGATTTGTGTGAAGAATGGTAATTCAACAACTCTGTGATAATTGCCCACAAAGCTTTAAAAGACAAGATCAGAGGGCAGTGCCTATGGCTGAGGCAGGAGAATGGCCTAAGCCCAAGAGCTGGAGGTTGCTGTAAGCTGTGATGCCACAGCACTCTATTGAGGGTGACAAAGTGAGACTCTGTTTCTTAAAAAAAAAAACAAAAAAAACTAAGATCAGAAATACCTTACTAGTATCTTGCCCTAATGGATAGTAAAACTCGGTATAAAGCTAGTGCAATGAAAGGGGTAGGACATTGGAGAATGGATCAGCAAAGTAGAATCGAGAAGAAAGAAATTGATTTCAGGGAATCTAATACAGCACATAATAAAGGTGGCATTTGAATTCAGTGATGGCTTATTTAATAAATGGCCTAGAGGGCAGCACCTGTGGCTCAGTGGGTAGGGTACCGGCCCCATATACCAAGGGTGGTGGGTTCAAACCCGGCCCCAGCCAAACTGCAACAACAACAACAAAAATAACGGGGCATGTAGTGGGTGCCTGTAGTCCCAGCTACTTGGGAGGCTGAGGCAAGAGAATCACCTAAACCCAAGAATTGGAGGTTGCTGTGAGCTGTGATGCTACAGCACTCGATCAAGGGCCACAAAGTGAGACTCTGTCTCCAAAAAAAAAACACAAATGGTCCTAGAACAGTTGCCTGTCACATGGAAAACACAAAGACCCCTATTCAATACATCTTTAATTACAGACTATGCAAAGGTAAAGCAAACAAATACTCCAGAAGTAAATTTGGGAGACTATTTATATAATATTCAGATAGGGAGAACTTGAATAACACAAGAAACTCAGAAGGCAAAAAAGAAATAAAACAGATTTGATAACATGGAAAATTAAACTTTTTTCAATGGTAGAAGACACCATAAAAAGTCAAAGTACAGAATATAAATGTCTTAACACAATAACTAAGAAAATGCTGTGAAGGCTATGTTAACCAGTTTTATGAAAACATTTCAAACTGTATATAAAACCAGTACATTGTACCCCGTGATTGCATTAATGTACACAGCTATGATTTAATAAAAAAAAGTCAAAGGAAACTAATAGGCAGTAAGAAAATAGTTTCAATTAATGACAGAAGAGGATTAATATCTACAATCTTATTAATATTAAGATCATTATCGAGATACTTATCACTAAGATGTTAATATCTATATTAATATTATTAAGATATTAATATCTACAATCTTATTGATCTTATTAATATTAAGATCAATAATATTAGGTGGAACTGTATGAGATTGCTGATAGTCAAAAGTCTTTGTTTATCTGTGTTTCTAGAGACGAGGCCTTGCTTTGTTGTCTAAGTTTTAACCTAGACAGTGACATGATCATAGCTCACTATAGCCTTGAGTTCCTTTTGGAACTCAAGTCATTTTCCTGTCTTAGCCTGCAGAGTAGCTGGGACTACAGGTATGTGACACCAAACTCAGTTAAGTTTTTTCTCTTTCTTTCCTTCTTTCTTCCCTTCCTCCCTTTCCTTCTTTTCTTTTTTTAAAATTAGAGACTAAGTCTCACTATGTTGCCCAAGGTGGTCTTGAACTTCTGGCCTCCAGCAATCTTCTCTCCTTAGTCTACCAAATAGCTGGAGTTACAGGCACTAGCCCCTGCACCTGGCAGTCAATTATTTTTCACCAAAAAAAAAAAAAAAAAAGGCAATTTGGATTTTAGACTAATGTATAGTGCTTCTACCTATTGTTGGTAGAAGACCGTGCATTATAAACAACCAATTTATAGAAAAGGAAATTTAAGTAGCTGATATATAAATATATGATCATAAATATGGGAATATACATGTTAAAATAATAACAGAAGGATGCCTACCATCAAAAAATAAAGAGAAAAAAACTGAACAAATATAAAAACCCTAGAAAAGGCCAGGTACAATGGCTCACTCCTGTAATTCTAGCATTCTGAGAGGCTGAGGCCGAGGATTGCTTCAGCTCAGGAGTTCAAGACCAGCCTGAGCAAGAGCGAGACCCTGACTCTACTAAAAATGGAAAAATTAGCTGAGTGTTATGGCAGGCGCCTGCAGTCTCAGCTCCTCAGGAGGCTGAGGCAGGAGGATTGCTTGAGCCCAAGAACTTGTGGTTGCTTTGAGCTATGATACCACATCAACCCTAGGGTGACAGAGTGAGACTCTATCTCAAAAACCAAACAAACAAGCCCCCCCACCCCCGAAAATAACAAGTGTTGGCAAGGATGTGGAGAAATCCCATGTGCACTGTTGGTGGAAATGTAAACATGATGTTGTACCTATGGAAAACAGTTTGGAGGTTTCTTAAAAAATTAAAAATAGGGCTTGGCGCCTGTAGCTCAAGCAGCTAAGGTGCCAGCCACATACATCAGAGCTGACGGGTTCAAATCCAGCCCGGGCCTGCCAAACAACAATGACGACCACAACCAAAAAATAGCCAGGCTCTGCCAGCTACTTGGGAGGCTGAGGCAAGAGAATAGCTTAAGCCCAAGAGTTTGAGGTTGCTGTGAGCTGTGACATTACAGCACTCTGCCAAGGGCAACATAGTGAGACTCTGTCTCAAAAAAAAAAAAAATAGAATTACATATGACCTAGAAATTCTATTTCTAGGTATATATGCAAAAGAATTGAAAACAAGGTCTTAATGATATACTTCTTTTTTTTTTTTTTTTGAGACAGAGCCTCAAGCTGTCCCCCTGGGTAGAGTGCTATGGCTTCACTGCTCACAGCAACCTCCAACTCCTGGGCTCAAGCGAGTCTCCTGCCTCCGCCTCCCAAGTAGCTGGGACCACAGGCGCCCGCCACAACGCCCGGCTATTTTTTGGTTGCAGCCATTATTGTTGTTTGGCAGGTCCGGGCTGGATTCGAACCTGCCAACTTAGGTGCACGTGGCTGGCGCCTTAGCCTCTTGAGCCACAGGCGCCGAGCCTTGATGATATATTTCTACACCATGCTCACAGCAGCATTATTCATGATAGCCAAAAGGTGGCAGCCATCCAAATGTTCATTGACAGAAGAATGGATAAACAAAATGTAGACACTTACAAATAGAATATTATTGAGCCTTAAAAAGGAAGTACGTTCCAACTCATGCTACAACATGTATGACCCTTAAAGACATTATGCTAAGTGGAATAAACCAGCCACAAAAAGATAAATTATTATACAATTACAATTATATGGGTAGTACCTAGAGTAGTCAAATTCATAAAGACATAAAGTAGAATGGTGGTTGCCGGGGGTGAGGGGGTGGGGGATGAAAAATGAAAAGTTACTATTTAATGAGTACAGAGTTTCTGTTTTGCAAGACAGAAAGTGTTATGGAGATTGGTTGCATAACACAGTGAATGTACCTAACACTGCTGAACCATACACTTAAAAATGGTTAAGATTTTGGGCTGCGCCTGTGGCTCAGTGGGTAAGGTGCCGGCCTCATATACTGAGCGTGGTGGGTTCAAACCCAGCCCTGGCCAAACTGCAACAAAAAAAATAGCTGGGCATTGTGGTGGGCGTCTGTAGTCCCAGCTACTCGGGAGGCTGAGGCAAGAGAATCGCCTAAGCCCAAGGAGTTGGAGGTTGCTGTGAGCTGTGATGTCACAGTACTGTACCAAGGGCTAATAAGTGAGACTGTCTCAAAAGATTTTAAAAAATGGTTAAGATTTTATGTTATGTATGTTTTACAATTAAAAGTGTTTTTAAAAATATTTTTATTTTATTTATTTATTTATTTTTGAGATAGCGTCTCATTATGTTGCTGTCAGTAGAGTGCTGCAGCATCACAGTTCACAGCAACCTCAAACTCTTGGGCTCAATTGATTATCTTGCCTCAGCCTCCCTAGTAGCTGGGACTATAGGTGTCTGCCACACACTTGGCTTTTATTATTTTTATTTTTTGGTGGTTGTTGTTTAGCTGGCTCAGGGCAGTTTGAACCCACCAGCCCTGGTGCATGTGGCTGGCATGTGGCTGGCGCCCTAACTGCTGAGCTATGGACGTTGAGCCTACAATTAAAAGTTTTTAAAAAGCGCACACACAAATAATAGCTTAATACATTAAGCAAAATTTAGAAATAATTGTGACAATGATGTGAGGAAATTTGTACTTTCTTTATTCCTGGTTGGAGGAAGAATTACTGTAGCATTTTAAGAAAGGAACTTGAGGCTCGGCGCCTGTGGCTCAAGTGGCTAAGACGCCAGCCACATACACCTAAGGTGGCAGGTTCGAATCCAGCCCTGGCCTGCCAAACAACAATGA
>NW_003852553.1:3543936-3546051 GCF_000181295.1 Otolemur garnettii | reverse complement strand
AAAAAAAAAAAAAAAAAAAGAATCATACACCCAAATATAAAATGCAAAACTATAAAACTTCTAGAAGAGGGAGGCGCTGTGGCTCAGTGAGTAGGGCGCCAGCCCCATATACCGAGGGTGGTGGGTTCAAACACAGCCCCAGCCAAACTGCAACAAAAAAATAGCCAGGTGTTGTGACCAGCGCCTGTAGTCCCAGCTACTTGGGAGGCTGAGGCAAGAGAATCACCTAAGCCCAGGAGTTGGAGGTTGCTGTGAGCTGTGTGTCACTGCCATGGCACTCTACCAAGGGCGATAAAGTGAGACTCTGTCTCTTAAACAAACAAACAAACAAACAACTTCTAGAAGATAATGTTGGAAGAAAATCTAGATGACCTTGAGTTTTGTTTTGTTTTGTTTTTGAGACAGAGCCTCAAGCTGTCACCCTGGGTAGAGTGCTGTGGCATCACAGCTTACAGCAACCACCAACTCCTGGGTTCAAGCGATTCTCCTGCCTCTGCCTCCCAAGTAGCTGGGACTACAGGCGCCCACCACAATGCCTGGCTATTTTTTGGTTGCAGCCATCATTGTTGTTTGGAGGGCCCAGGCTGGATTTGAACCCACCAGCTCAGATGTATGTGGCTGGCACCTTAGCCACTTGAGCCACAGATGCCAAGCTGACCTTGAGTTTTATGATGACTTTTTAGTTACAACACCAAAGGCAAGATTCATGAAAGAATGATAAACTGAACTTCATTTTGTTTTTTTGAGAAAGAGTCTCACTTGGTCACCCTTGGTTGAGTGCCGTGTTGTCTTAGCTTACAGCAACCTCAAACTCATACATTCAATGATCCTCTCAGCCTCCCAAGTAGCTGGGACTATAGGCACTTGCCACATCGCCTGGCTATTTTATAAAGACAGGGTCTTGCACTGGCTCAGGCTGGTTTCAAACTCTTGAGCCCATGCACTCCACCCCCCTCGGCTTCCCAAGTGCTGGGATTATAGACATGAGCCACCGTGCCTGGCCTGTACTTTACTAAAATTAAAACTTCCTACTCCACAAAAGACACTGTCAAAAGTATAAAAAGACAATCCACAGACTGGGAGAAAATATTTGCAAAAAGACGTATCTGATAAGGGCTGTTATCCAAAACATACAAAGAACTCTTAAAACTCAATGATAAGAAGGCCGGCATGGTGGCTCATGCCTATAATCCTAGCACTTTGGGAGACAGAGATAGTGGATTGCTTGAGCTCAGGAGTTTGAGACCAGCCTGAACAAGAGTGAGACCCCATATCTAAAAATAGCCAGGTGTTGTGGTGGGCATCTGTAATCTGTAGTCCCAGCTACTTGGGAGGCTGAGGCCAGAGAATCACTTCAGCTCAGGAGTTTGGGGTTGCTGTGAGCTGCGATGCCAAAGCACTCTACTGAGGACAACATAGTGAGATTCTGTCTCAAAAACAAACAAACAAACACTCAATGATAAGGTCTGGGTATAGTGGCTCATGCCTATAATCCTAGCACTTTGGGAGGCCAAGGTGGGAGGATCACTTGACGTCAGGAGTTCAAGAGTACCCTGAGCAAAAGAGATCCTGCCTCTACAAAAAAAAAAAAAAAAGAAGAAGAAGAAGAAAGAAAGAAAGATATAAAAGCTGGGCATGGTGGCATACACCTGTAATCTCAGCTAGTTGGGAGGCTGAGGCAGGAGGATTGTTTGAACCTAGAAGTCTGAGATTACAGTGAACTATGATGACACCACTGCATTCTACAACAGATCAAGACTCTGTTTCAAACCATCCCTAACTCCTCCCCCCCCCAAAACAAACAAATCGCCACTCAACAATAAGAAAACAAGCAGTCAGACTAAAAAAATTGTCCTTGGCAAAGACAGACAGATGTCAAATAAGCACATGAAAAATGCTTAAAATCAGAGACATGCAAATTAAAATGAGATACCACTATATGCATATTAGAATGGCCAAAATCCAGAGCAATGGCAATACCAATGCTGATAAGAATGTGAAGCAAGAGAAACCCTCATTTATTGCTGGTGGGAATGCAAAATGGTACAGCCACTTGGGGAACAGTTTGGCAGATATCCTCCAAAGTAAATATATTCTTTTTTTTTTTTTTTTTTT
>NW_003852553.1:3533208-3543282 GCF_000181295.1 Otolemur garnettii | reverse complement strand
CTCAAGCTGTCACCCTGGGTAGAGTGCTATGGCATCACAGCTCACAGCAACCTCCAACTCCTGGGCTCAAGCGAGTCTCTTGCCTCTGCCTCCCAAGTACCTGGGACTACAGCGCCCACCATGACACCGGTTGTTTTTTGGTTGCAGCCACCATGACACCCGGCTGGTTTTTGGTTGCAGCCATCATTATCGTTTGGCAGACCTGGGCTGGAATCATTATCGTTTGGCAGACCTGGGCTGGATTCGAACCCACCAGCTCAGGTGTATGTGGCTGGTGCCTTAGCCACTTGAGCCACAGGTGCCAAGCCGAGACTCCATTTCTTAAAATAAACAAATGAAAGGGCCAGCACCTGTGGCTTCAAGGAGTAGGGCGCCGGCCCCATATGCTAGAGGTGGAGGGTTCAAACTCAGCCCTGGCCAAAAACTGAAAAAAACAAAAAACAAACCGAAAAACTGCAATAAACAAACAAAAAATCCTATGTACACACAAAAGATGGGCACACAGATGTTTAATAGCAGTTTTATTCATACTTTCCAAAGCTTGAAAGCAACCAAGCTGTCCTTTAGTCAGTGAACGAATAAACTGTGGTGAATCCAGACAAAGGAATATTATTCAGTGTTATTAAAAAAAGGTCAAGCCATGAAAAGACCTGGAGGAAACTTACATACATATTACTAAGTGAAAGATGCCAATCTGAAAGGCTACATACGGTATGAGTCTGATTATATGACATTCTGGAAAAGGTAAAACCAGGAAAATAGTAGTAAAAACATCAGTGGTTGCCAGGGATTGAGGGGATTGGGGGATGCATAGGCAGAGCACAGAAAATTTTTGGGGTAGTGAAGCTAACTTGTGTGATACTGTAATGGTAGATGCATTTGTCCAAACCCACAGAAGGTACAGCACCAAGAGTGAACCCTGATATGAACAGCAGGAGATAATGATGTGCTAATATGTGCTTATCACTTATAACAAACGTACCACTCTGTGGGTTATGTTGGTAATGGGGGAGGCTGTACATGTTTTGAGGGCAGAGAATATATGAGAAATCTTTGTACCTTTTGCTCAATTTCGCTGTGAACCTAAGATTGCTCTAAAAAATAAAGTATATAGTATATTTAAAACCCACCTCTGTGTATTTCTTTCTTTCTCTGTCTCTCTCTCTACACACACACACACACACACACATGTGCAATCTCCTACTGGTACTGTTTCCCTAGAGAACTCTGACTAATATATATGCATTTGTATAGTTGTGTGTGAATATAAAGAATGATGTAAAAGAATAATAAACCAAACTTAACATGGGTGATCTCAGGTTGTAGGCTTAGAGTGGGGAGATAAAAGTTTCTTTAAATGTCCTTTTCTTTGTTTAATTGGTTACTATGTACACAAAGTACCTTTGCAACTGAATCAAAGTAAAAGATAAGAAAATCTCACATTGATTATGTTACTACATCTTGGAAAGCAACATTGAATTAGATCATAGGTCCTAAATTCTCATTTATTAACAAACACCTATGCTTACTGCGTGTCAAGAACTGAACAAGAAGGCCGAGCATGTTAGCTCACGCCTGTAATCCTAGCACTCTGGGAGGCTGAGACAGGTGAATTGCTTGAGCTCAGGAGTTTGAGACTAGCCCGAGCAAGAGTGAGACCCCCATCTCTGAAAATAGCCAGGCATTGTGGGACAGAGTGAGACTGTCTCAAACAAACAAACAAGCAAAAAAACTGAAGAAGACTGGAAACACGATGATCACTACCAATGGAGAGCTCAGAAATTTGCAAGAACTGGTAAAATAACTGTACTTGTGGACTACTGGTATTTTACTGTGTATTAAATGAATTAAATCTTTGTTTTAACTGGCCTCTGAAAGTGTCATCCATCTAGCATATTGAGTGGTCCTGAGAGGCCAGCTGAGAACTGTGCCAATGTCAATATAGAAACAGAACAGTAGGTTCAGTGCCTGTGGCTCAAGTGGCTAACGCACCAGCCACATATACCTGAGGTGGCGGGTTCGAATCCAGCCTGGGCCTGCCAAACGACAATGATGGCTGCAACCAAAAAACAACCAGGCATTGTGGTGGCGGGCACCTGTGGTCCCAGCTACTTGGGAGGCAGAGGCAGGAGACTCCCTTGAGCCCAGGAGTTGTAGGTTGCTGTGAGCTTGTGATGCCACGGCACCCCTACCCAGGGCAACAGCTTGAGGCTCTGTCTCAAAAAAAAGAAAGAAAGAAAGAAAGAAAGAAACCCAACAGTAATAGTACAACCCATGCTTTGAAGGAAGTTAGTTGAGTTTTTTCTAGTTAATCAAATCAGATGGAAAGACCAAGGTTGGGGGTCAGCTGAGTTTTCCATCTGAAGATCTCTCCTAATGTGGACAATGAAGAGGGAGATTAGAAAACCATACAGAGCAAAGCATTAAGCAAATCACAAGTGTGGAACTAGAATTCAGCCCTAAGAGGACCAGCTGGGATGGTTTGTTAGTGCAACCTAGGTCTGGGTTAGTAAGGTCAGCGCTCAAGAGCTGTGATTGTTTTCTGTTGCATAGTAATACTTTAGAATCATCTGAGATCTTTTAAAAATAAAATCCCCAGGCCCCTTCCCTGGAGATTCTGATTCAGTAGGTCAGGGGTGAGGGCTGAAAATGCCTATGTTGGAAGAGCTTCACAAGTGATTCTGACACATACCTCTGGTTATAGACAAGAGGGAGCCTTGGGGGGTTAGCTGGATTTGGATTTTATCTCATGTCTAGCCAGTTGTGTAACAAGCAGCATTTCCTATATGTAGCAAGCAATGAAAGTGACCTTAGAGGGCAGGGAAGGGTGGGTATCATCTGGAAAAGGAGCCAGGAAGACTGCTATGAGGAACGCTGCCAGGGCTCAGAGGCCTCGCTGAATCTGAGTCCTGGGCCACCACTAGCCTGCCCAGCTGTCCCTCATCACCTGCACCTAGGGCCAGTACTTTTGACCCACAGTTTGCATGCTGATAGGCACTTTGCATGGCAGATGGGCACCTTACTCCATGTGTACCTGAAGCTCACTTACTGAAAGTCTGTCAGGAGTGATGTCAGCTACACTAGGATACTTTACTGGGTCCCCTGTACCCACTCTGTGAGGACATCTCCTCACAAGGACCTAGAACTCGAATGAGCCAAGGGGCAACCTAGATATCCATGAGGTGATGGTAGACAGCCCCCAAAGCTATATGTCTACATTCGGTGGTGAATGGGATGAAGCCAAGACCCCCGAGTTAGGACATCAGTCCTGTGAGGTAAGTGGGGCATGTATTACTCTATTAATTTAGAGGTTGCAAAACAGACATACAGAGCAATGAAACTGCCCTAACTGCAATGAAACAGTCAGTGATAAAACCAGGACACCAGGGTGGTGCCCATAGCTCAGTGGGTAGGGCATGGCCACATACACCAAGGCTGAGGGGTTCAAACCCGGCCTGGGCCAGATAAAACAATGACAACTGCAACAACAACAAAAATAGTTGGGCGTTATGGTGGGTGGCTGTAGTCCCAGCTACTTGAGAGGCTGAGGCAAGAGAATCACTTAAGCCCTAGAGTCTGAGGTTGCTGTGAGCTGTGACGCCACAGCATTCTACCCAGGGCGACAGCTTGAGACTCTGTCTCAAAAACAAAAAACAGACTCGGTGCCTGTGGCTCAAGTGGCTAAAGTGCCAGCCACATACACCTAAGGTGGCGGGTTTGAATCCAGCCTGGGCCCGCCAAAGCAACAATGACAGCTGCAACCAAAAAATAGCCAGGTGTTGTGGTGGGTGCCTGTGGTCCCAGCCACTTGGGAGGCTGAGGCAGGAGACTCGCTTGAGCCCGGGAGTTGGAGGTTGCTATGAGCTGTGATGCTACAGCACTCTACCCAGGGGGATAGCTTGAGGCTCTGTCTCGAAAAAAAAACCAAAAAACAAACAAACAAAAAAACCAGGATGCCAAATGGGAAATCCCCTTTCTACTCCTATTTTTTTTTTTTTTTTTTAAGAGAGAGTATTCTCTTGCCTCAGCCTCCTGAGTAGCTGGGACTACAGGCGCCCACAACACCCAGCTATTTTTTGGTTGCAGTTTGGCTGGGGCCAGGTTTGAACCCACCATCCTTGGTATATGGGGCCAGCGCCCTACCCACTGAGACACAGGCGCCACCCTCTACTCCGATCTTTTTTGCATTTCCCCACCCTGCATCCAAACAGCCAGATTTTCTGTTACTTGTTACTACCTTAAGTATGTTTATTAGTTCTCTCTCCTTCCTTCTCATCTTCCCTTCCTCTCTTCCTTCTTTCAACGTCCATGAGAATTCACCTCTTAAAGGCTTGGATTCTGTTGGTGAGAGTGGGTTTGAGGGTCACAAGATGGAAACACTCCCCAAACGTAAAGATATCCCGCCATGGTTGAATGTTCCAGCGGACCTGATAAATCCCAAGGTGTTTCAGGTGCCGACGTGGCTGTTGGAACCCATGTTTGGCCCAGACAGATCACGAATCTCTTTCTTTGAGGTGGGCAAGACCATGATTGAACTGGAAACTTTGGAATCTTCAGCCCACACTGAGATTGTGGTTTATGGGGACCTCATGTACAGGGCCCGGACCACCTGGATTCTTCAGTGCTTGGCTGAGCGGTACCACCGTCAGGGGCAGCGAGAGATTGTCAAACTTGAGGAAGCCTTGAGTAGCCTCCACCTACCTTCTTAGAGGAAGTGAAGCCAGTTTCCCACCCACGTGACTGATGCCAAGCTAGAGAGATTCCTTTGTGGTTGGAGCTCGCCTGGGTCCAGCTTGGTTTAAATTCTGCTCTAGCCTGATGACTTAAGAAAAGCCAACCATTCGTTTGAATCTCTGCCCGTGTTGAGTTCTTATGTGGCTGCTAATTAAAAAAAAGTTTAAGTAAAAAAAAAAAAAAAAAAGAATTCACCTCTTACATCTTTAAGTGCTAGAGGTGTATTTATTTGACCTTGGACCCCAGATGTAGTTCTGAAATCCATCACCATATTGGTGCTGAGGCCTATAGCCTATTTATTCCCTAGCAGAGATTGAGTGCGGCAGGGATACAAAGCAGGGCTATTCCTGAGAGACACGGAAACTCCTTTGACTAACAACTTTGACTCAAGGATTCCCCATTAGCTTTGCCAAAACTTCCTTAGACTGAACTTCAGTCTGAGATGCTTCCATCTGAACTTCCTTCCTTTTCTTACTCCTTCACAAGTCAGACCTGCAATGAGTTCTAATAGGTCTTCTAATCTTTGCCATCTCCCTCCTATATTGTCTCTCATAGGTTCTTTCTTTCTTTCCTCTCTCTGTTTGTTTGTTTCTTTCTTTCTGAGACAGAGCCTCAAGCTGTCACCCTGGGTAAGAGTGCTGTTGCATCACAGCTCACAGTAATCTCCAACTCCTGGGCTCAAGCGATTCTCCTGCGTCCCCCTCCCAAGTAGCTGGGACTACAGGTGCCTGCCAAAACACACGGCTATTTTTTGGTTGCAGCCATCATTGTTGTTTGGCAGGCTCAGGTTGGATTAGAACCCAGGCCAGCTCAGGTGTATGTGGCTGGCGCCTTAGCCGCCTGAGCCACAGGCGGTGAACCTATTTATTTTTATTTCAGATTACCATAATGGCACAAATGTTTAGGTTACATTGTTTTCATTTCTAAGGTAAATTTCAAGTTGTAGTTGAACCTTTCACCCAGGGGGCGTGCTGAACACCCTCACATTGTGCACAGTAGGTGAGATCCTGCCAATCACTCTCCCCCCACCCCCCTTTCTCTCTCTCCTCTCCCCACCCCCTGGTTAGACCATACTTGTGTTTTTCCTTTCATGTGGACATGCAGTTGTTTATCTATCGGTTTCATATTAGTATTGAGTACATTGGATACTTTTTCTTTCCCCATTGAGATACTTTACTAAGAAGAGTGTGTTTCAACTCCATCCGGGTAAACACAAAAGATGTAAATTCTCCATCTTTTCTCATGGCTGAATAGTACTCCATGGTATACATATGCCACAGTTTGTTAATCCATTCATGGGTTGGTGGGCCCTTGGGCTGCTTCCACATCTAGGTGATTGTGAATTGAGCTTCAATAAACATTCTGGTGCAAATGCCCTTGGGGTAAAATGATTTTTGTTCTTCTGGATAGGTATCTAGTAATGAGATGGCTTTAAATGATGATAATTGAAAAATTTGATTCTGAAAACTCATCCCATTTCCTCCTTCACCCTGAAGACATTACTTGTATTTAAAAGCTGGTGTGGACACTTTGATTCCTCAACCCACATCCTTTTGTCCTATGTCAGAGCAATGCAGTCCACTCGTTATACTTATGAGGGGGTCTCTTCTTGTCTTCCCCAGCTACAACACAGCCCATTGCCAACTCCTTCGTACCAACTCATAGTCAGCAAAATTTCTGGATAGCAGGAAGATCCCACAGATTACAATTTAATTCTCTATAGAATACAGGTATTTGAATTAAGGGGCACTGAGCACAATGGGTTTGGCATTAAAATCACCGCAAAAGAGAAAACCTCTCTTGATGTTTACTTTGGGGTAGAAAATGTTCCTCAACAATCAAACAAACAACAACAACAGAAACCTCTTGATGAAGCACAAATCCAGGGAAGACATCATTGGCCTACTCTAATTTTGCCATAATCTGAGATTTCTCAAGACAAAATTAACTTGAATCAGTGTAAGGTATAGGTTGCACAAAACACCTGGGCTTAGCTGTGGGACTCACTGGGATATGACTTCATACATTATATATCCCTTTTGTGCAACTTGGGAAGGATCCTTCATGTTTCCAAAGTCTAGTTTGCTAAAGCCAGGGTCTTGATTGTCAAATCATCTCTCTGCAGAACCATTCCTGGGTTGGGTCCTCCTCGCGGTTCCGACATCACCATGAAACCCCATAGGTGCTTTCTTTAATACACTGCTTGCACATTTTATCTCATCTTCGTGTCTGCTTCTCTGGAGACCCAGACTAACACTGTCTCTCTGTTTTCTTCCCTCCCTCTCTAGCTTCCTTCTTTCTGTACTTGGTGCCAATCATACTGGAGGTGCATAGATTAATCATCCCTATTCTCTCAGTCTAATCAAGAAGACAACTAAGAGATAATTATAACACAGTGAGGTTAAGTGTAGTGACAGGGGTATGCATTAGCAGGGCCCAGAGGAGTGCTATGTAATCCAACTTAGAACTAAAATGAAGGCGAGCATTGAATAAGACTGAATCAGGCGCAGCCAAGTGAAGTGAGCTGGGTGGAGGGAGAGAGAAAAGACATTCCAGGTTTTTGTGCTGCCGGGGCTGTTTATAAGCAAAAAAGATCAGGAGGGCGGCACCTGTGGCTCAGTGAGTAGGGCGCTGGCCCCATATACCGAGGGTGGCGGGTTCAAACCCAGCCCTGGCCAAACCGCAACAAAAAATAGCCGGTCGTTGTGGCGGGCGCCTGTAGTCCCAGCTACTTGGGAGGCTGAGGCAGGAGAATCGCCTAAGCCCAGGAGCTGGAGGTTGCTGTGAGCTGTGACTCCATAGCACTCTACCAAGGGCAATAAAGTGAGACTCTGTCTCAAAAAAAAAAAAAAATCAGGAGAGGAGGCCAAATTGGTGAGCGGGTACTGGATATTGGAGTGTTCTGAATGCTCTTCTGAGGGTGAGACCCTTATCCTGGGGCTAGTTTTTCCTAAGCGTTGCTTTAGGCCAGGCTACATGAGATTTGCCTGGCACCTGACAAAAACACCCACTCAAATCGAGTCCCCTACCAGAGGGGAGCCCATTTGGGATTAAATATGTATTTTTTTGCTCTCCTTTTGCATCACAGTTTGTCCCTTCAAGCTCTAGAGAGGGCACTAGAAAATTCCCCACAGGATATATTTTTCTTATTTTCTGAAGGACTATTTGACTAGTTTCCTTCCCTTGTATAGTACAGTGATACAAGGCCCTACTAGCCCCCCTACTCGTAGAAAAATTTTGTTTATTTTGGTTTTGGGTGGTTTAAGAGATTTTTTTTTTTTATTAGATGGGCAAAAGAAAAAATGCCCTATTCATGGCCTTGGCCTTTCCATTATTTCTCTAAGGGAGCTGGGACACCCGGGGCCTCCTTCTCCTCAGAGGACTGCAGTAAAAGGGCTTATTCAAGCATCCAGGGTGGCACAGTCCCCATACTTCCCTACCTTTCACCTGGACACTGCAAGGAAACAGCCTCCCTATAATGTGCCTGGCCTTCCTGTGATTCTCCTCTCTCCAGAACTCTCAGATCTCTGCCTTCTTGATCTTGTAAGGTCTGACCTTAGAATAGGTCCCATCACACCAGGAGTGAGGCTGAGCACCTAGGGGGGCTTGGCTGGATGAGAGGGGCCATGAAAGAACTTAGCATAAAGGGTTCTGGGCTAAGATGAGGAATGGGTAGTCTCTGGTGATAAAACAGAAGTAGAGGAGAGCTGCTTTAGCAGGGAATGGTGTTCTTACGGGACAGGTGACTCTGAGGAGCTATGCGATCTGTGGGAGACCTCTCAGGCAGGCATTTGGGTAGAGAAGTCCAAGGCACAGAGCAGTGGCCTGGTCTGGATATGTGCACTAGGGAGAAAAGTGACC
Organism: Otolemur garnettii; assembly: GCF_000181295.1. Classification (NCBI taxonomy): domain Eukaryota; kingdom Metazoa; phylum Chordata; class Mammalia; order Primates; family Galagidae; genus Otolemur; species Otolemur garnettii. The sequence goes on along the minus strand of NW_003852553.1, from coordinate 3,534,687 downwards.
AATAGATGAGATAGACAGAGACGACCTTGGAAGAGCGTGCAGAGTAAGAAGTGAGGGGGACACCAGCGTTTAAGGTAGGCAGAGAATGAAAAATCCTTGGACAAAAAGAAAGAATGGTTCATGATATATTAAAAACTAAAATAAAAAGAAAGAAAGCCAATGTTATCAAACAATGGAATTAACACTTAATCCTTACTCTGTGCCAGGCACTACTTTAATTGTTTATATGCAATAATAATTTCTTATAGAAATCCTCTGAGGTAACCTATAGGAGATGCTCTTGGTGCCCTATTCGTACATCCTCTGGCTTTTTTTTTTTTTTTTTGAGACAGAGTCTAACTCTGTCATTCCTTAGAGTGCCTTGATGTCACAGCTCACAGCAACCTCTAACTCTTCGGTTTAAGCAAGTCTCTTGCCTTAGCCTCCCAAGTAGCTGGGACTACAGTCCCGCCACAACGCCTGGCTATTTTTTTGTTATGGTTGCCATTGTTGTTTAGCAGGCCTGGGCCGGGTTCGAACCCACCAGCCCTGGGTGCCCTAGCTGCTGAGCTATAGGCACCGAGCCATACATCCTCTGGCTTTACTAAGTCATTGTGCCCATGCTGCTTGCATCTGGTGAGGGCTTGGCCCAAAGCTGGAAGGGTAGAAGTGCCAAAGATTTGATAACTACAGCAGCAGCCTTTAACCAAAGACTATGGCTTGTTAGTGTATAAATATTTCAGCTCTCTTCTTCCTAATGTGGGATGACTCACATGTTCTACACTGTTTTGTACAGTTCCCCGGTAGGATTGGGCCCAGAGTGGTGCACAAATGTATCTTGCGAACCACTCTTCAATAGCTTCCTTTTGTAGACTTACTTCCTGTCTTCGCTACTGGTGTTTTCCTTCACCTCCCAAATAAGTGACTAGACTTGAACGCTTGTCTCATAGGCAGCTTCTGGAAGAATCCTAAGAGATAAATGAAGACAATGGAAAATTTGAGAATGATTAGAAGAATATAATCGTCTAAGTGTAAATGAGAGACAGCCACTGAATTCTAATGGTTATTAATCACCAACTCTCCCAGTTTAACAAGAATGTATATTTGAACTCACACATTCTTTTTGTTTTTTTCCAGTTTTGGCTGGGGCCGGGCTTGAACCCGCCACCCCTGGTAATGGGGCCAATGTCCTACTCCTTGAGCCACAGGTGCTGCTGCCCCCCTTTTTCTTTTGAGACAGTCTCACTATGTCACCCTCAGTAGATTGCCGTGGTGTCACAGCTCACAGCAACCTCAGACTCCTGGGCTCAAGCGATTCTCTTGCCTCAGCCTCCCAAGTAGCTGGGACTACAGCCACCCGCCACAATGCCCGGCTATTTTGTTGTTGTTGTTGCAGTTGCCATTGTTGTTTAGCTGGCTTGGGCTGGTTTCGAACCCACCAGTCTTGGTGTATGTGGCTAGCACCATAACCACTGTGCTATGGGCACTGAGCCAACAATT
>NW_003852553.1:3519922-3532454 GCF_000181295.1 Otolemur garnettii | reverse complement strand
GTTGCAGCCATCATTGTTGTTTGGCGGGCCCGGGCTGGGGATTCGAACCCACCACCTTAGGTGTATGTGGCTGGTGCCTTAGCCGCTTGAGCCACAGGTGCCGAGCCACTAATCAAAATTTAATGAAACTTTTTTTTAAACTAGCAAAGAACTTAGCTGAAAAACGTTTGCTATTTTGTAATTTTAAAAATGTATCAGACTTGGGCGGCACCTGTGGCTCAGTGGGCAGGGTGCCGGCCCTATATTCCAAGGTTGGCGGCTTTGAACCCAGCTCTAGCCAAACTGCAACAAAAAATAGCCAGGCATTGTGGTGGGTGCCTGTAGTCCCAGCTACTAAGGAGGCTGAGGCAAGAGAATCACCAAGCCCAGGAGTTGGAGGTTGCTGTGAGCTGTGATGTCATAGTGCACTACTAAGAGCAATAAAGTGAGACTCTGTCTCTTAAAAAAAAAAAAAAGAGTATCAGACTATACTCCCAATCAATAAAAATAATATTAAATAAAGACCCTGTATTGAGGCTCAGCGCCTGTGGCTCAAGTGGCTAAGACGCCAGCCACATACACCTAAGGTGGCGAGTTCGAATCCAGCCCAGGCTGGCCAAACAACAATGACGGCTGCAACCAAAAAAATAGCCGGGCGTTGTGGTGGGCGCCTGTGGTCCCAGCTACTTGGGAGGCTGAAGCAGGAGATTCGCTTGAGCCCAGGAGTTGGAGGTTGATGTGAGCTGTGATGCTATAGCACTCTACCCAGGGGGACAGCTTGAGGCTCTGTCTCAAAAAAAAAAAAAAAAAAAAGACCCTGTATTGAATTGTAAAAACTGTGACCAAAAAGCAGGAAGTACTGCAATAGGGGAGAATATTAGCAAAATGACTAATTGAAATTTTGTTGGCACTCCTTGATTATTTCCATCAGTGGCCATAAATTTGCTTAAATAGGCTTTTGTGACTCATAATTATGATAAAATTTTATTAAGTCTTGCATTTAGTACAAAGGAATCCGGTTCAGTCAATGTTTCCAATTACCAACAACATTGTGAGCTTTATTAAACAACCAAATACTCTTGAGAATATAAACACAGAAATATAACTTACATATTTGCTTTATGGCTATATCTGATTAGGGTAAAATGTGCAGTCCAAAATATTTGAGGTAACTTGCTATTTAATTGATCAATATTGCTAATAAACCTGCTCTCTGCTGCCTTGCATGAAAATGCATATGTTTAAAAAAGGATCATTTGGGGCAATGCCTGTGGCTCAGTGAGTAGGATAGTGTTTATTGAGTAGGGCGCCGGCCCCATATACCAAGGGTGGAGGGTTCGAACCCAGTCCCAGCCAAACTGCAACAAAAAATAGCCAGGTGTTTTGGTGGGCACCTGTACTCCCAGCTACTCGGGAGGCTGAGGCAAGAGAATCACCTAAGCCCAGGAGCTGGAGGTTGTTGTGAGCTGTGACGCTATGGCACTCTACCGAGGGCAATAAAATGAAACTCTGTATCAAAAAAAGGATCATTTAAGCCTGGAAGATAAACTCTATATTTTGAGATCTGTGAAAGCTTTTTACATGAAAAATAATCCTGTCCTAGTATTTGGATAATTGTTATACAAATATAACTAATACAAATATTTGGCAACAATATCAATTTATTTGAAGCCTACTTGCTACTATAACATTTTTGTAAAGACTTGCTACCATAAAGTATCAAGACAAGACTTGATACTATAACATTTTCTAACATGTTTGTTAGAGTATCAAGACAAGACTTGATACTGTAACATTTTTGTTATAATAGCAAGTAAAGTTCGATAAACTTTAGCCTTTAGAATCCTGCTTTTGGGGGACAGCGCCTGTGGCTCAAAAGGGTAGGGCGCCGGTCCCATATGCCGGAGATGGCGGGTTCAAACCCAGCCCTGGCCAAAAAAACTGCAAAGAATCCCGCTTTGGGGCTCAGTGCCTTTGCCTCAGAGAGTAGGGCGCTGGCCACATACACCGAGGCTGGCGGGTTTGAGCCTGGCCCTGGCCTGCTACACAATGATGACAGCTGCAACAAAAAATAGCCGGGTGTTGTGGCAGGTGCCTATAGTCCCAGCTACTCGGGAGGTTGAGGCAAGAGAACGGCTTGAGCTCAGGAGTTTGAGGTTGCTGTGAGCTGTGACATCACAGCGTCCTACGGAGGGTGACATAATGAGACTGTCTCAAAAAAAAAAATAGTCTGGCTTTTGTAAATAGTAACTAGTAAACTCATTTCACAATTGTTTTAAGGTCCCTTTAATATTGTTTGCATATTAAATGATTTGCATAAAAGGATTAGATAAAATATTGAAGCAATTGTAATAAAGTAACAAGGGTTAACATTTATTCACTGCTTTCTATGTACCAGGCATTCTTTACTCATACTATCTCATTTTAGCTTTATAATAACTTTATAAGGTAAGTTTCATTAGTATCTCAGTTTTACATGAGCAAACTGAGGCGCAGAGAGCTACAGAACTTGCCCCAGGTCAAACTGTTAGGGGTGGCAAAGTAGGATTCAAACCTAGCATCCTGATATAAGCCCTTAGTGCTAGTTTGTAGTTAGTCATGGCTAAGCCAGCAGAAATTGTTGTCCAAAGAAAGAAGGCCAGGTGTGGTGGTGTTCGATGACAGCCTGAACCAGAGCGAGACCTCATCTCTAAAAATAGCTGGGTATTGTGGCAGGTGCCTGTAGTCCCAGCTACTCAGGAGGCTGAGGCAAGAGAATGGCTTAAGCCCTAGAGTTTGAGGTTGCTGTGAGCTGTGATGCCATGACACCCTACTGAGGGTGACATAGTGAGACTCTGTCTCAGAAAATAAATAAATAAATAATAAAATAAATAAGAGAGAGAAAGTCTTCAGTTCATCATCATACTCTGAAGAAAGAGGATGTGATGGTGCGGGGGAGCACACGCTTCTTGCTGTGTCTGTAGTCTCAGAGTGGTGACGATTTCCTGAGACTAGGTTCAGTGGACACCCTCACAGACTCCTTTTATCCTCATGCTATTACACGGACCTGAAAACATACTACTGAATTAAAATGCCACTGTGAGCTGGGCGCGGTGGCTCATGCCTGGGAGGTCCAGGAGAGTGGGTTGATTGAGCTCAGGAGTTCAAGACCAGTCTGAGGAAGAGTGAAACCTGTCTCTACCAACAATAGAAAAACTAGCTGGCCATTGTCGTGGGCGCCTGTAGTCCCAGCTACTCAGGAGGCTGAAGCAAGAGGGTCACTTGAGCCCAGGAGTTTGAAGTTGCTGTGAGCTATGAAGCCATGGCACTCTATCCCAGGGCTACAGAGAAATACTGTCTTAAATAAATTAATTAATTAATTAATAAAATGCTATTGTGGAAGCACCAACTTTTTATTGATGATCCATTCACAACTAGTTGTTATAGTCAAAAATATACCTTAAAAGCATTTATTGGTGTTTATCCCCATTATCAAAAATTTGGCAAACATCATTTGTTATTAGAACATTGAAGAACCCAAGGAGATGGACATTCTGGTGCGTGGGAAGTATTGGTCTTTCAGTGCTACCTGTTATTTACTTTATACAAGTTAGTGGGAAAATTGTGGTTCAGTTCCTAATTTCCTCTCTCTCTCTCTCTCTCTCTCTATATATATATATATACATATTCATATAATAAGTATAGATGGAATTCCACAACTAGAGCTCCAACTATGTGATAAATGTGGTACTGTGAAGATTTAATTTCAACTCACTTCTTTTCTAGAATGAAAACAGAGTATACCTTTTCAATTTATTCTACTTATTTGAACCTCATTTTCCATTTCTAACAAAAAAAAAGAGTGGAATCCTTATTCCTATGAGGTGGTTTTGTTTTTGTTTTTTTTTTATATTCTGGGAATTTTGTTAGCTTAAGCTCTAAATCACCTGCCTGATGGTTTAACTGCCAGTTTACTGAAAATAGGTATGGACTTCTGTCCCATTTCCTACTGTATTGGATGTGATTTTTGTTGTTGTTTGGCAGGCCCAGGCCGTGCTTGAACGCACCAGCCCCGGTGTATGAGGCCAGCACCCTAGCCACTGAGCTACACGCGCCAAGCCTGGATGTGATTTTTATTCTTGCTTGCAACCCTTATTGTGATGTTCTCCCAGCCCCATCCTGAACAACTATGTTTCTTTGTAGCTAGTGGCTTCCATGATAAAGCAATACGTATATCATTCCCACACAGAGGCTCTGAATTTATTTTATTGTTAGCTGGTGAGCCAAGAACGTTATAATGTACAGTATAATATAAGATGAATATGATAAAAGCTGCAGGTGGAACTATTAACGTGGCAGGGCCTCATGCCAGTGCAGAGAATTATTATTCCAGTCATCCATTTGAAATTTAATTACATTCTCAGAGAATAACATAACCCTTCAACCCCGTTTGGTTAGGATATTTACTTCTCTGCTCTGTCTTTAGCCACCATTCTATCTTTTAGAATTGTGACTTTCAAGCCCTTTGGAATACAACCCACAATAAGAAACACATTTTACATTACACACAACACATGCACAAACTGAACAGAAGCTTAACAAAATCATATTTGCCCTCACTACTTGTGATGCAGGCTACTAATTTCTGCTTTGTTCTGATTAATAAAAGAATTGACTGATACCCACTAAATAGATTTTAAAAATCTACTAATAGGTCTTGAATCATAGTCCAAAAACACAGTTGTCATAGAAGCTATTATTCCTCAGCTATTTTCAAATAATAAATAAGAAAAATCTTTATTTCTTCAACTTTTTTTGCTATTTCTTTTGGAATTTACTCCCATATTTCTATACTCTTATTTCTTTTCTTTTTTGCTTTTAGATATCATCTATTTACATATTATGCAAAATGAGGATTTAGCTCCCTTCTGTACATCTTCTTCAAATATACATGTATTTCTCCTCCCCATCCCCAATGTATAATGAGCTATTGGTTAAGTCAACATTCATTATTTATATTATCGTGGCTGTGTGTACCAGTCAGGGTTCTAGCAAGAAACAGATGGCACACTCAAATTGGGTAATTTGAGAAGAGAATAAGGGGCTATTTACAAGAGTATGGGCAGGGTATAGGGAAATCACTAGAGATCCTGCCACTCCTGTGCACTAAAGAACCTGAGACAGACAGCTGTGCAGAGAGACCCGCCTGATGGGAGCTATAACTGCTGGTCAGGGCATGCAGCCCGCCTGAGATGACTGTTAGGAACAGACCCAGGGAACTATTTACACTCCCTCCCCCCAGTCTTCCTACTTCCCTCCCTCTGCCCTCTGGCTCTAGCTCCTCAGGGGCAGACCCACCTGGAAGCCAGAGGGCATGGGAACCTGTTGGTGGAGTCCACAGAGGTCCACCTCCTGAGCACAGAGCAGGTGGAGAGGGGTGGATGAATCTGGAAGGCAAGAACATAGCCAGCATGTTATGTAACCATGTAACAGCTGAGCACATTTAGTGTTCTTTCCTTTCTTGAACAACTTTTATTTTCCTTGGAGTTAATAATTGGCTCTTTTGCTTTGCAATTCTTTTTTCTTTTTTTGGTTTCTGGTGTTTAATTTCATTTTTATTTTTATCAAAGTTATCCAGACTCCTGAACAGTCCAACAGTTTTACATAGCTAATCATGAAAAAGAACAGCCCTCTGCCCTATCCCCTCCATTTTCCATTCCTTAAGGCAACCAATTGCTTTTCTCTAAACTGCATTTTTTTTATTTCCTTCCATATCATTAAATAGCATGTCTGTAGTGATAACTCTGACTTTATGCAGTGTAGGCATTATCTATTAATGTCTCGGTATGGAAAATGAAGATTTTTGCTTGTTCACTAATTTCCTGCCTTGCTTACCACATATAGCCACACATTCCATACTTTCCAATATAGTTACATCGTAATTTTGACTAAACCAACATTCAATCTTTACATTATTAGGATTATGTAATTCGTGGCTAAGCTATGTTGTATCCCATGATTACCTTTTCTTGCTTACTCAACTTTTCCCTGGAATTAATGGTTGTTTTTTGTAACATCCTCCTAAGCGAAGTATCACAGGAATGGAAAGACAACCATCACATGTAATCATGTACTCAGGACTAAATTGAAACTAGTAGATTAACAACTACAGGTTCACACAAGAGAAAAACTAGTTGGATTCAAATGAGGGGACAGGGGAAAGGGGTTCAGTGGGCTCACCGCCAATGGGTATAATGCGTGGGTGTATGGCACACTTCCTGAGTGAAGGACACAGCTACAACTTGGATTTTAACCTTACAACTATGTAACCTAATTGTATGTACCTTCATATTAATCTGGAATTAAAAAAGAATCGTATCCCAACTCTTGTGATTGTCCAGTTCCCCTTTTGCTGTTTTAATTCATCAAGTATTCCATCAATTTTATGTTCTTCAGAGCTCAACTTATCTCACATAACAAGAAGTCCAAAAGTAGGAAAGTTTCAAGATTGGTCAGTTCAAGGACCTCGGTTCTTTGCATCTTTATATCTTCCAACCTCAGCTTGTAGGCTTTCCTACGCTGTCTCCTCTCATGGTCATAAGATGGTTGCCAAGGCACCAGGCATCACAGCCAGACACTATAATACGCAGCAGCAGAAAAAGGTTGGTTTTTTTTATTCTGTCTTTTTTTTTTTTTTTGAGATAGAGTCTTGCTGTGTCACCTCAGCCAGAGTGTGGTGGCATCACTGTAGCTCCTGGGGTCAAGGGAGCCTCCTTCAGCCTCCCAAGTAGCTGGGACTATAGACATGTACCACCATGCCTGGCTAATTATTCTATTTTTTTGTAGAGATAGGGCCTCAAGCAATCCTTCCAAAGCATTAGAATTATAGGCATGAGCTACTGCGCTGGCCCTGTGTCTATTTAAGAGTGAGGAAACCTTTCCTAGAAACTCCTTACTGACTGACTTCCCTTCCCACATTTTCAGTCAGAGTAGAGTCACAAGTCTGCCTTTAATCTAATCACTGACAAAGCCATCTATGATCACCCTGATTGGCTTGGGCAGTCATGCTGGAGATAAGGCCCCTTTTCTTGATGAAGGGATATCTGAACAAAATTAAGATTCTGGGCAGTGCCCATAGCTACATGGTTAGGGCACCAGCCACATACACCAAGGCTAGAGGGTTAGAACTTGACCTGGGCCAGCTAAAACAACAATGGCAACTGCAACAACAACAAAACAAAAAAATAGCTGAGCGTTGTGCTGGGCACCTGTAGTCCCAGCTACTTGGGAGGCTGAGGCAAGAGAATCACTTAAGCCCAAGAGTTTGAGGTTGCTGTGAGCTGTGATGCCACAGCATTCTACCCAAGGTGACAGCTTGAGACTATCTCAAAAACAAAACCAAACAAAAAAATTAGGATTCTGTTAGCAGGTAAAAGGGTGGTATGGTTGTCAGGTAGGCAAACAATAGTGTCTATTATAGCATGAAATCTGGCACATGGTAAGCATTAAATATATTTTAATTATTGTTATTAACTTTCTTTTTTTTAAATTAATTTTCTTACTTATTATATTAGGTTTCCACTTTTGCCTTTACAGAATTAAAAAGGCTAAATTTGGCTCAGCGCCTGTGGCTCAAGTGGCTAAGGCACCAGCCACATACACCTAAGGTGGCCGGTTCGAATCCAGCCTGGACCCACCAAACAACAATGACGGCTGCAACCAAAAAAATAGCCGGGCGTTGTGGCGGGCGCCTGTGGTCCCAGCTGCTTGGGAGGCGGAGGCAGGAGACTCGCTTGAGCCCAGGAGTTGGAGGTTGCTGTGAGCTGTGGTGCCACAGCACTCTGCCCAGGGGGACAGCTTGAGGCTCTGTCTCAAAAAAAAAAAAAAAAGGCTAAATTTAATGACAATAACAATATTTAACATAAATGACTGAGAAGAAAAACCTCATAAAGAACGAATGAAGATAAATACATTCAGAAAAGAAATCAGATGATTGTTGCAACAAAATATTAAGCAATAATTATAGTAATAATACAAAATAACATTCACATTGTCGGATAGAAGTATGTCTGTTATAGAATACTTTGATCAGTTAACTTCTTCTTTTGTTTTTTCCAAAGTCTCAAAAATAGACAACTAATATTTATAAATGAAAGTAACAGATAATTTCAAAAAACCAGATCATGCCAAATCTTATAGACAATAGAAAAAGAAATACTACAAAAATTGTTGTTATTAACTCTTTTTTTCTTTTGAGACAGAGCCTCAAGCTATCCCCCTGGGTAGAGTGCAGTGGCATCACAGCTCACAGCAACCTCCAACTCCTGGGTTCAAGCGAGTCTCCTGCCTCCGCCTCCCAAGTAGCTGGGACCACAGGCACCGGCCACAGCGCCTGGCTATTTTTTGGTTGCAGCCGTCATTGTTGTTTTGGCAGCCCAGGCTGGATTCGAACCGGCCACCTTAGGTGTATGTGGCTGGTGCCTTAGCCACTTGAGCCACAGGCGCCAAGCCAACCCAAGATATTAACTCTTATTAGCTACATGAACTTATTCAAGTCAGGTACCTCCTAGAGCTCCAATTTCCCCACTTGTAAAATGGGGATAGGATTATGCGATTTGTTGGATGGCTATAAAATTAAATGAGATGACATATGTAAAGTTGTTGGTACTTAATAAATGATAGTATTTATTATACTTACATCTGATTATTGCCAGAGTACTTGTACTTGGGCAGAAAGGTTGATATCTCCAACAAAGCTTCTGAGATTGGCCCAAGACAAGTGTAACTAATTCTTTCCCTGAAATTAGTAGGATTTTTTTTTTTTTGTCTCCTGTGGCCTAGTTTCATGATTATGTGCATTGGTATAGTTGTTCTTTCTTCAACCTTTGTAATGGACACTCAGTAGGTCTTTTCAATCTGGAAATTGATGTCCTTCAAGTCTGACAATTTGGGCAGCACCTGTCGCTCAAGGGAGCAAGGCGGGCCGGCCCCATATGCCGGAGGTGGTGAGTTCAAACCCAGCCCTGGCCAAAAAAAAAAAAAAAGTCTGATAACTTGTCTTGAATAATTTCTTTGATAATTTTTACCCTCCCATTTTCAATGTGTTCTCAGTGGGGAACCTGTGTTATTCATATGTTGGACTTCATGATTAACCCAAAGATTTTATTATCTTTTATCTGCTATTTCTCATGTCTCTGTGTTTTTGCTCCACATTCTGGGAGATTTCTTCAACTTTAACTTCCAGTCTTCTTATTGGATTTTTCCTTTCTACCGTCCTATTTTTAGTTTCTAAGGGTCCTTTCCTATTCTGTTTTCTTTTTATTTGGTTGTAATATCTTCTCTTATTTCTCAGAAAATATTAAAGATCAGAGATTATATCTCTCAGCATAGTCTCTGTTTATGCCAAGTTCTTTTTTCTTCAATGTTTTGGCCTGTCTTACACTTTAAGGGATTTCCTGAGATGTGTGGTTGTTCCACACTATCTGCTCACTTTAAGATTATCTGCTTGGCACCCGTAGCATAGTGGTTACAGTGCCAGCCACATACACCAAGGCTGGTGAGTCCGAACCTGGCCCAGGCCAGCTAAACAATGACAACGGTAACAAAAAATAGCCGGGTGTTGTGGCAGGTGCCGGTAGTCTCATCTACTTGGGAGGCTGAGGAAAGAGAATCCCTTAAGCCTAAGAGTTTGAGGTTGCTGTGAGCTGTGATGTCAAAGCACTCTACCGAGGGGGACATAGTGAGACTCTGTCTCAAAAAAAAAAAAAAAGATCATCACCTAAAAAACCTAATTGGAAGAGAGCTTGGTGGTGGTGGGCTATTCATTACAGATTTCACTGTATATTACATTGATATCTGGATGATATTTAGATCTTTTTTTGGGCTCTTAGATTCTTTGAGAAGCAGCTTTCTGGAGAGTTACCTGGGAATATACATCTAACTTTCAGTGGAAGTCATTTGGGAGAAGAGGGGTGTGGTCCTGGTGTTCAGTAAGCCCTTGCTTACTCCCTATTTTAATATAGGATTAAAATACAGGACCCTGGGCGGTGCCCGTGGCTCAGTGAGTAAGGCACCGACCCCATATACTGAGGGTGGCGGGTTCAAACCCAGCCCCAGCCAAACTGCAACAAAAAAATAGCCGTGCACCTGTAATCCTAGCCACTAGGGAGGCTGAGGCAAGAGAATCACCTAAGCCAGGAGCTGGAGGATAGAGTGAGACTCTGTCTCTACAAAAAAAAAAATACAGGACCCCACCCTCAGTACCCCAGTGCAGAGACCCTCAGTATTCAGCGGGAGCGGGAGGAGTAGCAGTTGCCTTTGCTGAGATTAGGGATCTGGGTTTAAAATTGCTTCTAATACCAACACTGCCAGCGGTTGTTATTGTCTCCCAGCTCCAAACCAACCTTACTATGCTTAGCTTTGTGACACTGGGGCTGGGACTCTGCAAACCACAGTAACTTTGCTAGCTATTTCTTGTTAAGCTCCACCCATAGAGGGCAATAGAGGGCAACTGGATGGCTGGGGGAAAATGGAGGGACAAGTTACTTCCTGTGAGCTTCCTACTCCTATGAGCAGCACACCAGGACTGTTTCTTCACTGTAGCAGCAGCTTTTTCCTGCAGCACCAGTTGAACTCAGTTTTGCTGTTTTTCCAGCATTCACACAACCAGCCACATCACACCCCCACCCCAGAGATGCGACCCAGTAAGATAGCGCCCTCTCCTTAGAGGTCTCGGTCCTAGCCTTGTGGGACTCCTCCAAGCTTCTGGGTTTTAATAATTTCACCCTTTGTTTTGTTCTTCAGCTCTGGGAGTAGTGGCTGTTTCCCATAGTTACTGTCTCCATGATACCTCTGAGTTTTCTTTTTAACCCATTCACTCACCTAGCTAATGACTTTATGCCTAGTTAACAATTGTTTTTATTAAATTCCTTCTGTTCAAGTAATTAATGTGGTTTCTGTCTCCTGACTAGATCGTGACTGATATGTCTGCTTTCAACAAAACTTGTTTCTAGCCCCGCCCCACTCCACTTTCACAGGTTCGGTTGCCTCCAGATCCTGAGTCTTTCTGAAGTTTTACAACAGAAATTAGTTTGCTTCTTGGTCTCCCTGACTCACTTCAGAAACAGGATTCAGCTTCTTCTGGTCTGCTGAACTATTTGTCCATCAGTTTTCCAACTTCTAAAATTTTGTTGTTGTTTTCTGCCTCAATCTTTGTCCCTATAGGCTTTTGCTTTAAAAAAATATATAATAATAATAATCCAGGGTGGCGCCCGTAGCTCAGTGGGTAGGGCACGGCCACATACACCTAGGCTGGCGGGTTTGTACTCTGCTTGGGCCAGCTAAAACAATGGCAATTGCAACAAAAAAAAATAGCTGGGTGTTGTGGCAGGTGCCTTGTAGTCCCAGCTACTTGGGAGGCTGAGGAAAGAGAATCGCTTTAGCCCAGGAAGTTGAGGTTGCTGTGAGCTGTGATACCACAGCACTCTACCTAGGGCAATATCCAGATAACTGTGATTATAATGAAATTTGGCAGAGAAAACTCATTAGTTAAAAAACAAAAAACGGAACAAAAAAATCTAATTTTTAAAAGAAATAACAACAGGGGCGGTGCCTGTGGCTCAAAGGAGTAGGGCACCGCCCCATATGCCGGAGGTGGCAGGTTCAAACCTAGCCCCGGCCAAAAACTGCTAAAAACAAAAACAAAACAAAACAAAACAAAAATCAAAAAAAATAAATAAAATAAAAGAAATAACAACAAACTTAGAATACCACAAATCAAGATAGTGGTCTTCTTTGGGCGAGAAGAGTGGAGCAGAAAGCAGATGGGGAACTCATTTTATTCTATTTCTCAATCATATATATGAACTTCAGTGATTCTGTGCATGATAAACTTCATATTAATGGAAAAGGTAAATTTCAGCATACAGTGGTATCAGTTATAAAGTATTGCTGCACAGAATAGGAACTTGACCACAGAGGTTTGACCAAGCAGGGTTTCATTTTTCTCACATAATTAAGAACTTCCAGGGAAGGCAATTCAAGGTATAGTATCTCCATGGTGCTGTGGGCACCCAGTATCCCCTGAGCTTTTGGTGATGTCCTGCTTAGCTTTTATCTTTACATTTCTTAATTGGCTTCTTCACCTCACAGTATCCCATCCATACTCCAAGAAAAATGGCAAAGGACAAAGGTAAAAAGAGCAGAGACAAGCTAGCTGAGTCAGACCCCCTTTACAAAGTTTTCCTGTATGACTCCAGCAGCAATTTTGCTTACCTCCTATTGGCCAACACTCTATCACAAATAAAGAAGTCTGAAGAGGTGATAGTTTTTACCTGGGCACATTGTTACCCTAAACAAAACCAGGGGGCTATTGTCATGATATAAGTGTCCACCTCCCCAGGGTTGGGAGGGAGGGGCGGCTGCTGTCTAACCCTGAACACTGTGAGGGGAGTAAGGAAGAAGAGCAAAGTGGATATGATGTAGGCAACTAATGATATCTGCCACAGTTGCCATAAAGATTAAAATAGACAATATTTAAGAGACTCTAGTGTTGGCTCGGCGCCTATAGCTCAGC
>NW_003852553.1:3510177-3519026 GCF_000181295.1 Otolemur garnettii | reverse complement strand
TGGCATCACAGCTCACAGCAACCTCCAACTCCTGGGCTCAAGCGAATCTTCTGCCTCTGCCTCCCAAGTAGCTGGGACCACAGGCGCCCACCACAATGCCTGGCTCTTTACAGCTTTCTTTTAGTCCTAGTTCCAATCTGTTGAAGGAAGTCCTTCCATCTTTCCATCCTTTTTTGGCCACTTTTTTTCTCTATTTTTAGGACCTCCTTTGTCTTTTCCTGCCTGCAGTAGAAGCTTGTGCTTTCCCTTTTCTGATAGATTAATAATAGAACATTATTAATACTCATTGCTTGAGGCTAGGTATTAGAGATCAGCCTGGGCAATATAGTAAGACCCCATCTCTACAAAAATATATATTTTTTTTAATTGAATGGTAACTGTGTACATTAATGCACTTCTGGGGTAGTGTGGTGTTTTCACACACAATCCGAAACACTTCCATCAAACTGGTTAACATAGCCTTCATGTCATTTTCTTAGTTATTGTGTTAAAATGTTCATATTCTATGCATAGAAAGATTCACTTGTACCCTTGTAAGATAAACCACAGAAGTGAACCCTCCAATACCCCTCCCTCCACCCATTCCCCCTCCCCCCTCCCCATATTCTTAGGTTATTAGGTTATAGCTTTCATATAAAAAGTTTTACAAAAAAATTTTTAAAATAGCTAGGTGTAGTAGTGTATGCCTGTAGTCCCAACTATTCAGAAGTCTGAAGCAGGAGGATTGCTTGAGCCTAGGAGTTCAAGGCTTCTGTAAGCCAAGATTATGCCACTGCACTCCAGCCTGGGCAACAGAGCAAGACCCTGTCTCTAAAAACAAACAAAAAATAATATCGTATTAAAATGTTTGCTGTTCTGGTTAGCCAAAATGCTTGCTTTTGGCTACAAGCAAAGACTAGTTCACTAAAGTTGGCTTAAAAATCATAGTATTTATTAACTCATATAATATATCTAAAGATAGGTGGTTCCAGAGTTGACTAATTCAGTGGTACAACATTATCAAGGACCCAGGTGTTTTTTGCATGCTGTTTCCCACTCTGTAGTATGTTGGGATTTGGCTTCATATTTATGCCTCATAATCACAAAATGGATTCAGCAGCTCCAAGCATCACATCCTCACAAAACAGCATTGAGATGGGGGACATATTTCCTGTCTTTTGTCCCTTTCTAAGAATGAGCAAAACTTTCCCCAAGATCTTCTCCAGCTGACTTTCCTTCAGATTTCATTAACCAAGTTTGGATCACATGCCCATACTTGACCTAATCACAGACAAGGGGAGTGAAATCACCCTAATTGTCTGGGAATTGAGGGTGGAGGAAGTACCTTCCCTGAGCACATGCCCATAGGAGGTAATTATAGAAGGAGAAATTCATTTGGGTAGGTAACCAACACTATCGGCTATATTTGGTAATCTTGAACTACTGTAAATATAAAAAAAGAGTGCTGGAAATGTTTAGCCAGTTTTCCTAATTCCTTTACAGAATAATTTCCAACTTTTCACAAAGAAAGCCTGCAGTTTTAAGTTCTTTCAGATCACCCCTCACCCTTACTTCTGATAGCTGGCTATGGGGTCCTAGAACTTGGACTCTACCCTGATTTTGCAGTTCAGGTTAAATTATTCATTCCAAATACTGGAATATTTTACAGTCTGTGTTATGGAGGTGTAAACTCTGCCCTGACTTGGTGAAGGTTCATGTTTCACTCTGCCCAATGTACCACCACGACCCTTACCAGCTACTCAAAACCCTCCCTTCTTTTGTTAGGTTTACTCATCTTCCTTAGATGGAATGACTTTGTTCAAAGGGAGACCTTTTAAAGTCGTGTGGTAGGCATTTTATGTGACTATTTAAAGTTTCAGAAGAGGGCGGCCTTGGTGGCTCACACTTGTAATCCTAGCACTCTGGGAGGCCGAGATGGGTGGATTGCCTGAGCTCAGGAGTTCGAGACCAGTCTAAGCAAGAGTGAGACCCTGTTTCTATTACAAATAGAAAAGACAAAAAATCCAAACAAACAAACAAAAACCAGCCAGGCATCTTGGCAGGTGCCTGCAGTCCCAGCTACTGGGGAGGCTGAGGCAAAAGGATCACCTAGGGCTCAAGAGATTGCGGTTGCTGTGAGCTATAGTGATGTCATGGCACTCTACCCAGGGCGACAGAGTGAGACTTGACTATAAATAAATTTTTGTGAGAACTGTAAGAATTGGCTCGGCTCCTATAGCTCAACCGGCTAAGGCGCCAGCCAGGTACACCTAAGGTGGCGGGTTCGAATCCCCAGCCCGGACTCGCCAAACAACAATGACGGCTGCAACCAAAAAATAGCCGGGCGTTGTGGCGGGCGCCTGTGGTCCCAGCTACTTGGGAGGCGGAGGCAGGAGACTCGCTTGAGCCCAGGAGTTGGAGGTTGCTGTGAGCTGTAATGCCATGGCACTCTGCCCAGGGGGACAGCTTGAGGCTCTGTCTCAAAAAAAAAAAAAAAAAAAAAAAGAACTGTAAGAAGTACATATTATCATTCAAGGTCCAGAGAGGTGAAATCACATAATTCTAAATCATACACTCTGTAAGCAGTAGACTTCTATTCAAAACCAAGCCTGTCTCTTCCAAAACTCATACCCCCAAACAGCAGGCAGAAGCTTCCCAGCCTTTTCTCTGCTTTGATATATCCCCAGCTAGGCCTTCCCTTGATGGGAAAGGCCGGGTGAATAAATCTGGAACTAGAACCTCTGGCCTAGGGTCCCAGTGTAGTGCCTGTGTGACCTCGGGCAGGGCAGGTTACCTCCTCTTTACAAGTCTTTTTTTTTTTTTTCTTTCCTTTTCTCTTGGGACAGAACCTCAAGCTGTCGCCCTGGGTAGAGTGCCACAGCATCACAGTTCACAGCAACCTCCAACTCCTGGGCTTAAGCAACTCCCCTGCTTTAGCTCCCCAAGTAGCTGGGACCACAGGTGCCTGCCGCAATGCCTGGCCATCCTTTGGTTGTAGTTGTCATTGTTGTTTGGCAGGCTTGGGCTGGATTTGAACCCACCAGCTCTGGTGTATGTGGCTGGTGCCCTAGCCGCTTGAGCTACGGGCGCAGAGCCCACTTCACAACTCTTAATGCTCTCAATTGTAATACAAGAGTAACAACACCTACCATTAAGCAAGGTAATAGATCTAAATTTTCTTTATAAACTTGAGGCACTACGTGAATATGGTAAGTCATTATTACG
Source organism: Otolemur garnettii (assembly GCF_000181295.1). Taxonomy (NCBI): domain Eukaryota; kingdom Metazoa; phylum Chordata; class Mammalia; order Primates; family Galagidae; genus Otolemur; species Otolemur garnettii. Next base: position 3,515,822 of record NW_003852553.1, on the reverse strand, counting down.
GATGGATTTATTATTTACCTACACAATAAGATATTAAATTGGGACCTTCCCAATGCTGTTCTGCACCAGTGTAAAAGATAACATATTCCAAAATGAATGTGGACAGATCTACAGAGACATGCTCTAAGACTCTCAAATGCCCTCAACAATTTTGATTACAGAGGCAGCAAGGGAGGGGAGAAGGAAAGAGGATTTGTGAAGAAGATTCTTTAGCGAAGGCTACTGCTAAGCTATGAGTATCCTCCTCCAACCCTGGGGTTTGGGGTGGGAATCTGCCTTTTAACCTTAGCCTTGTGAAAGGGTACATTAAGGGGACTTGTTAAAGAGGTTGTTATGTGTTCCCTATGGTTGGGTAGCCAGGACTGGAGCCTGAGTTAAGACAGCCTGTGACAGTGGAAGAAAGGGACTGCACTGGCACACCCTGTTCCTCTGCATGTGGGAGCCATAGGAGAGGAGTCAGGCTGGAGCTTCCTTTTGGCTAACCTTTTTGGGAATATAAGACACATATTAAAGTGTTTACACTTTACAAATTTACAGCTTGATGAATTTTTGTTGTTGTTATTCAGACAGAGTCTTACTATGTTGCCCTCAATAGAGTGCGGTGACATCACAGCTCACAGCAACCTCAAACTCTTGGGCTTAAGTGATTCTCTTGACTCAGCCTCCCAAGTAGCTGGGACTACGGGCACCTGCTACCGCACCCGGCTATTTTTTTTGCAGTTGTCATTGCTGTTTAGCAGGCCTGGGCCAGGTTCGAACCCACCACCCTTGGTGTATGTGGCTGGCACTGTAACCACTGTGCAACAGGTGCCGAGCCAGCTTGATGAATTTTTATAAAGTGAACATCCCCGTGAAACTAGAACATTAATTACCGGCATCCCATAAGGACCCTGTACTCCCTTTCAGTAACTGCTAGCCTGTAAGAGTAACCGCAATCCTGACCTCTAACAGCATGGATTAGTTTTTGTCACTTTTTGTTCTTTGTAGAAATGAAATCGTACAGTATGTAGGGCTTCATTTGCCCAACATTACACTTATGAGCTCCATCCATATTGCTGTATGTAGTTGTAGATAGTTTACCTTCACTGCTGTATAGCATCCCATTGTGTGAATACTCCACAATTTATTTATCCATTCTTCTGTCAATAAACATTTGGGTAGTTTCCATTTGGGGGCCATTATGAATACCTATGGACATTCCAGCACATGTCTTTTGGTAGACATATGTACACACTTCTCTTGTGGATATGCCTAGGATTTGGATTTCAACATTGTTTGTGAAAGCTGGAAGAATTTTAAGTTTTTCCTAGAGAACTTCTTGGAGAGAGGATGGATTCAAGCCCCAACTTCTCCCTTCTCACATCAACCCAAGAACCAGAAGCCAAAAAGGTTGTGGCAATTAGAGAAACACTGTAGGAGGAGCATCATAAAAGCTAAGGTGAAAGGGACTCAGCAAAGGAGCCTCCAATGAGCCCAATGGAAGAAGTTATATGCCCAGGATCAAGGCCTGGCCTACAGAAACATTCTAATCTAGCACAGTGTTGGTCCTGTCTCAACATAGGTGTTACAAAGTGCTGCTGCTGAAGAATCCAGCCTTCGGGCTCCAGTTCTAGACACCTGACCACCGGGACCAACTCTACTTCTTGGCTGTGTGACCTTGGGAAGGTCATTCTTTCTCTCTAGGCCTCACTTTTCTTGTTTTGATGTGTGGCTCCTTTCAGCTCTGAATTTGTAATTGCCTGTGTTCTAAACCTTGACAATAGGAACCACATCTTTTTCCCCCTGTATTTCTAGAAAGCACCTAATGTTCTACATACCTAGGTCACTGGACAACAAATGTTTTGCAATTTTATTTTCTTTCTTTTGAGACAGAGTCTCAAGCTGTCACCCTGGGTAGAGTGCCGTGGTGTCATCACAGCTCACAGCAACCTCCAACTCTTCAGCTGGAGCTATCCTCTTGCCTCAGTTTTTCTATTTTTAGTAGACATGGGGGTCTCACTTTTTGCTCCGGCTGGTCTCAAACTAGTGAGCCCAAGCAATCCACCTACCTCGGCCTCCCAGAGTGCTAGGATTACAGGTGTAAGCCACCTCACTTGGCCTTGCAATTTTGTTTTCTAAAGAAAAATCTGGGCCAGGTACACTGGCTCATATCTGTAATCCCAGTTTTGGGAGGCCTAGATGGAAGGATCACTTGAGACCAGGAGTTAAGAGATCAGCCTGAGTTTTCTTCATTTTTTTATTCTCCACACAAAAATAAAAATTAGCTGGGCATTGGGTGGTGCCTGTGGCTCAGTGAGTAGGGTGCCAGCCTCATATACTGAGGGTGGCGGGTTCAAACCTGGCCCCAGCCAAACTACAACAACGAAAAAAATAGCTAGGCATTGTGGTGGGCACCTGTAGTCCCAGCTACTTGGGAAGCTGAGGCAAGAGAATTGCCTAAGCCCAGGAGTTGGAGGTTGCTGTGAGCTGTGACTCCACAGCACTCTACCGAGGGCGATAATGTGAGACTCTGTCTCAAGAAAAAAAAAATTAGCTGGGCATCATGGTGTGGGCCTGTAGTCCCAGCTACCCAGGAGGCTGAGGCAAGAGGATCACTTGAGCCCAGGAGCTTGAGATTGCAGTGAGCTATGATGACACAACTGCACTCTAGCCAGAGTAACAGAGCAAGACTCTGTCTCAAAAAATAAATAAATAGTAAAAGAAAAACCTGCTTTTATGGGTCCAGCAATGCATGTAACAAGGATTAAATGGTACATTAAAATTAACAACATGGTGTATGTGTAACTGTCCAAATATAAATGTTATACTGAACACCAGCTTTAGAGAAAAACTCATTTCTGGGCAATGCCTTTGACTCAGTGGGTAGGGTGCTGGCCCCATATATTGAGGGTGGTGACTTCAAACTGGGCCCTGGCCAAACTGCAACAAAAAAAATAGCCGGGTGTTGTGGCGGACCCCTGTAGTCCCAGCTACTCGGAGGCTGAGGCAAGAGAATCGCCTAAGCCCAGGAGTTGGAGGTTGCTGTGAGATGTGATGCCACAGTACACTCTACTGAGGGTGATAAAGTGAGACTGTCTCTAAAAAAAATAACAGAAAGAAAAAGAAAAACTCATTTCCATTCTTGTCACATAACTGGTTTTCTCTAAAGGAACAGAGCAAGGACTGACTATGCATTAGAAATTTATCAACTCATTATTTTATCCAAAGATGTTGTGTAATTAGACAATTCCAACATAGACCCAAAGAATTCTCTTCATCTGGAAACTTGTTTTATCGCTTGTTCCTAATGCTTAGCAGCATTTAAAGGTTTTACACACACACACACACACACATATATGTGTATGTATATATATACTCCAGATATTATGTAATCGCTATCTGGAATGACATTATATTTCAATAGGATATTATTACTCAGGCAAAGAGAAATCATTTTTACTGGGTAGGAAATTATTCCATTGTGCAGTATTATTCAAGCAATTAGAAATCACATTGTATGGTGCGTGATCAGCTCTTCTCACTGCAGCTTGTTATTCATTATACTGTTTATATTTAGAAGTGGGGTTGCAGAGAGAAAAACCTTTTCTAATAGAAATATGAACACTTTGGGGCGGTGCCTGTGGCTCAAGGAGTAGGGTGCCGGCCCCATATACCAGAGGTGGCGGGTTCAAACCCGGCCTGTGCCAAAAACTGCAAAAACAAAAACAAAACACCTTTCTCAAGAAATACGAATACTCTGAACACCTCAGGCAGATGAGCCATGATATAATTTTATTTCCCAGGAATTTTCTGGAGTTCTCCAGAAGTTCTCTGTCTTACTTCACTCATCAGAAACCTCAGTTGTTTGAATCCATCCCCTTAGGCAAGGAAAACTTAGCTTGGCACCCCTAGGGCCTATATGGAACTGACAAGTTATAAATGGTGTTGTTCTAAAAGTTTGTTGGAAAACCTGTCTTAGAATTCAGAACAGATTTTCTTTAGTTCCCTATGAATGACTGATTCCCAAGCAGGCTGCTAGAGTCCATGTTACCCAAAGGAAATGAGGCTCTAGTACTATTGATGGTCAAGAAACTGGTTACTGCCTGGGTGTCCGTAGCACAGTGGTTATGGCGTCGGCCACATACACCAAGGCTGGCAGGTTCAAACCCAGGCCGGGTCAGCTAAGCAACAATGACAACTACAACATAAAAATAGCTGGGTGTTGTGGTACTTGGGAGGCTGAGGCAAGAGAATTCCTTAAGCCCAAGAGTTTGAGGTTGCTGTGAGCTGTGACGCCACCGCACTCTATTGAGGGCAACATAGTAAGACTTCGTCTCAAAAAAAAAAAAAGAAAAACGTCTTTAAGGCTCTGCACTCATAGCACAGGGGTTATGGTGCCAGCCACATACACCAAGGCTGGTGGGTTCAAACCCAGCCCGGGGCCAGCTAAACAATAATGACAACTGCAACAAAAAATAACCGGGTGTTGTGGTGGGTGCCTATAGTCCCAGATACTTGGGAGGCTGAGGCAAGAGAATCGCTTATGCCCAAGAGTTTGAGGTTACTGTGAGCTGTGACGCCATAGCACTCTACTAAGGGCAACACAGTGAGACTCTGTATCAACAACAACAAAAAAGAAACTGGTTACTGGTTGCCTTAGAGGTTATTTCCCAGTGAAAATCAACTCTAAGTTCCATCTTGAGAGAATAAAAACTCAGCTTGCCTTCTCTCTTCCCTACTCTATTCTGTAATCAGAAGTGAAGATTCTTGCAGTATGGGGGATTAGAGTACACAGGACAGGAAGAGGACTTGGAAGGCATCCAGAAGTCTGTGAGCAGAGCAGGGGTTTCCCAGCAGTGACAGAAAGAGGAAAAGCAAAGAAGCAGGGGTGGGCCCCCAAATGATGCAGTGGGCAGAAGCGAGAGTAATTATAGCTTCAGCTGAAGCAGGAGGAAAGTCCCTAGACACACGGGGGATGATTTTGCTCATGGGACATTAGTAACTTTGGCAGTCATAATTGAGGAACTGTCCCAATTAATACACAAGTAGATGGTTTAACATTATGCTCCAACCCACTGAAACTTAACCTTTGTTTCTACTTTTTCTTTTTTTTGAGACAAGAGCTGTCTCAAGCTGTCACCCTGGGTAGAGTACTGTGACATCACAGCTTACAGCAACCTCCAACTCCTAGGCTTGAGCAATTCTCTTGCCTCAGCCTCCCAAGTAGCTGGGACTATAGGCACCTGCCACATGCTTGGTTGTTTTTTGGTTGCAATTGTCATTGTTGATTGGCAGGCCCAGGCTGGATTCGAACCTGCTAGCTCTGGTGAATGTGGCTGGCGCCAAGCCAGTTTTTCTATTTTTAGTAGAGACAAGGTCTCACTCTTGCCCAGACTGGTCTTGAACTCCTGAGCTCAAGCAATCTACCTATCTTGGCCTCCCAAAGTGCTAGGATTATAGGCCTGAGCCTCTGTGCCCGGCCTGTATTGCATATTCAAATTACCTAAAAGAGAGGATTTTGGACATTCTCACCACAATGAAATGATAAATGTTTGTGATGGATTTGTTAATTACCCTGGTTTGAGCATTACACAATGTATACATATTGAAACTTCACATTATACCCTACAAATATGTACAATTGGCTCGGCGCCTGTGGCTCAAGC
>NW_003852553.1:3505635-3509141 GCF_000181295.1 Otolemur garnettii | reverse complement strand
GTTGCTGTGAGCTGTGACGACATGGCACTATACCAAAGGTGACATAGTGAGACTCTGTCTCAAAAAAAAAAAAAAAAAGACAAGAGATATTTGGGCATCAGCCAAGCCAACCATCTGAAGATATTGCAAGACACTCAACACCATAGGACTTTTCTAGAAGGGGCAGGGTGGTGAAGACTTGAAAAGGAGCAGAAGCAGACTGCTAGAATGGCTGAGCAACATCCCTCGTGGCATTTAGAACTCACTCTCGCTCAGCTCAGGTCAGCTCAGCTCACCAAGAAAGGGAATCTCCTGGCAAAAGGCTCTGTCCCAGGATTTCTGGCACTTAGTTTCTTGGCCTGTGTCAGACATTCCTTGAGAACTATCTGGGTAGTCAAGTGCTGGCACCTGCCGCATTGTTCTTAGCAGGATCTCTGAAGAAGAGAAAGGGCGCCTTCAAGTTCTAACCAATGGCTTTGACTGCTTGGGGGCTGGTAATTTACCACACTTCGCTGCTTCCCCTATCACCCTTCTATCCTACAAGAAGGATCTGAAAAAGAAACCCTGAAAGCTAGAGCTAACATGAATTCTAGAGACGTTCTAGCCTAATTAGGCAAGTTATTAGTTTAATAAATGTATGTAGGTGCCAAGTGCCTAGGGTATATCAATTTCTGGGCTGGGCCCTGGAATATAGTGATGACCCAAACCAGGCACAGCCTCTGCCTTCCTAAAGATCACAATATAGCGGTTAAAGGTGGGCAGGGTGTGTGTGTGTGTTTGTGTGTGACCAATTTTAATCAAGGAATCAGGTGCCACCATTCACACCTATAATTCTCTGGGAGGCTGGGGTAGAAGGATTGCTGAAGGCCAGGAGTTTGACACCACCCTGAGCAATATAGCAATACACCATCTCTACAAAAAATAGAAAAATTAGCCAGGTGCGGTGGCTTGTGCCTGTATTCCCAGCTACTTGGGAGGCTGAGGCAGGGAGATTGCTTGAGCCTAGGAGTTTGAGGTTGCAGTGAGCTGTGATGATCCTTTTGCACTCTAGCCTGGGCCACAAAGCAAGACCCTGTCTTAAAAAATAAAAAAAATTAAGGTGGCGCCTGTGGCTCAGTGAGTAGGGCGTCAGCCCCATATACCGAGGGTGGTGGGTTCAAACCCAGTCCTGGCCAAACTGCAACAACAACAAAAAATAGCTGGGCATTGTAGCGGGCACCTGCAGTCCCAGCTACTCAGGAGGCTGAGGCAAGAGAATCACCTAAGCCCAAGAGCTAGAGGTTGCTGTGAGCTGTGGTGCCACGCACTCTACCAAGGGTGACAAAGTGAGACTCTGTCTCTTAAAAAATAAATAAATAGGCTTGGCGCCTGTGGCTCAAGTGGCTAAGGTGCCAGCCACATACACCTAAGGTGGCAGGTTCGAATCCAGCCCAGGCCCGCCAAACAACAATGACGGCTGCAACCAAAAAATAGCCAGGCGTTGTGGCGGGCGCCTGTGGTCCCAGCTACTTGGGAGGTGGGGGGGGGAGACTCACTTGAGCCCAGGAGTTGGAGGCTGCTGTGAGCTGTGATGCCACTGCACTCTCCCCAGGAGGACAGCTTGAGGCTCTGTCTCAAAATAAATAGATAAATAAATAAAATAAAAAATTAAATTAAAAAATAAGGAATCACACAAACAAATGTAAAGTAAATGATGCTATGAGACAGACTTAGGTTAGGGAGGACTTCCTTGAAGAGGTGAAGCTTGGGCTGACATGTGAAGTGGGAGTAGGTGTTAACATAGCAAAAAGGGAAGAAAGATTTCGGGGGGGGGGGGGGGGACAGCAGGGGGTAAAATGGACCACAGCAAATGCTATGGGAAGATGTTAAAGGGCTTCACCTGGGGCATGGGACATAACCAAAATTGAATTCCCAAATATCTCTTTGACCACTGTTTGGAGAACAAACTCGAGAGGGGCAGCCAACTGGGAAGTTATTTTAGGTAAGAGATACGGGTAGGGGGGCGAGGGTGGTGGTAAAGAAGAGGGACATACATGAGAGATATTTAGGAGGTTAAATTAACACGACTTGGTGATGGTTTAGATATAGAGTTGACGAAGGTGAGTGTCAAGGAGAGTTCACAGGTTTCTTCAATGGTTGGTACTGTCAAGTGAGATAGAGACCACTGTCAGAGGGCTGGGTTTGTGATGGAGGATTGAGTACTGAGTTTCAGGTGCCTTTGTGATGTCCAAGAGGTGGTAGTGAATGGATCATTGAATACATTTAGGTCTGGGACTAAGAGGAGAGATCTGAGATGGAGATCTATATACAGTTGACCCTTGAATAATTCAGGGGTTAGGGACACCAAAAAATAATTCAGAGGTTAGGATGCCCCCCCCAGGGTTGAAAGATAGAGACCACTGTTGACCCTTGAATAATTAAGGGGTTAGGGACGCCAAAAATAATTCAGGAGTTAGGACGCCCCCTTCCCCCCCGGTTGAAAAGCTACATATAACTTTTGACTCCTCAAAACTTTATTTGAGCGGTGCCTGTGGCTCAGTGAGTAGGGCACTGCCCCCATATATGGAGGGTAGCGGGTTCAAACCTGGCCCCAGCCAAACTGCAACAAAAAAATAGCCAGGCATTGTGGCGGGTGCCTGTAGTTCCAGGTACTCAGGAAGCTGAGGCAAGAGAATTACCTAAGCCCAAGAGCTGGAGGTTGCGGTGAGCTGTAATGCCACGGCACTCTGCCGAGGGCAAAAAAGTGAGACTCTGTCTCTTAAAAAAACACTTTACTAATAGCCTACAATTGACCAGAAACCTCACTGATAACACAAATATAGATGTGCCCAAAAATATAGTCTCATTTTAAGAAAGGAAAAAACTCTGTGGGAGGCCAAGGCAGGTGGATTGCCTGAGCTCACAGGTTAGAGACCAGTCTGAGCCAGAGCGAGACTTCGTCTCTAGAAAAAAATAGCCAGGTGTTGTGGCAGGTGCCTGTAGTCCCAGCTACTAGGGAGGCTGAGGCAAGAGAATCACTTGAGCCCAAGAGCTGGAGGTCGCTGTGAGCTGTGACTCTATAGCGCTCTACCGAGGATGACAAAGTGAGACTGTCTCAAAAAAAAAAAAAAAAAAAAGAAAGGAAAAAACTATATTACATTGTAATACTCAGGTCACATTTGACTTCTACAATTACAAGAGGTGCTCCAATGTGACTTGTATTCATCTTTTGTTACTGGTATATATATATATATTGAGTATTACAATGTATGGTAATACATTGTAGTATTATACAGCTTTTCCCTTTCTTAAAATGTGTGTACATTTTTGGCACTCTCTATATTAGCATATATTTTGTATGTTATATAGTATACGTATAATGTGTATATACTGTATTCTTATAATAAAGTAAGCTAGAAAAAAGAAAATGTTATTAAGAAAATCATAAAGAGGCTCAGCACCTATAGCTCAACCAGCTAAGGCGCCAGCCACGTACACCTAAGGTGGCGGGTTTGAATCCCCAGCCCGGACCCGCCAAACAACAATGA
>NW_003852553.1:3500047-3504638 GCF_000181295.1 Otolemur garnettii | reverse complement strand
CACAGGCGCCCGCCACAACGCCCGGCCATTTTTTGGTTGCAGCCATCATTGTTGTTTGGTGGGCCCAGGCTGGGGATTCGAACCCACCACCTTAGGTGCATGTGGCTGGCGCCTTAGCTGCTTGAGCCACAGGCGCCGAGCCATTCACCTGATTATTGACAGCCTCTTCTGCAGTAGATGCTCTCTTGTGGGCATTTATGTGAACATGAATATTTTTTCATATTTTGGGCTTAGTCCCAGAGGCCCATCCATATACCTTCCCCAACACCTCCTTGTCACCAATTTTCCAGTCATGCTTTTTCTAATTCTATAACCTATTAGCCATTGCCTTCATCTTCTCATTCTCAGCCCTAACAAAATAAACAACCAAATGTATCACTGGAAGTTCTACCTCCTATAAGCATTTTCTTTCCTCAACATTTTCAGGGCTACTCTTGAATAGGGTTATAGTGTAACAGACATCAGCTTCTGGCTGGTGCCAGCATACCATGATGCTGAGGTTTAAATGTTTGTCCCCTCTAAAGCTCAGCTTGAAACTTAATCCCCAATGTGGCAATATTGAGAAGTAGGGCCTTTAAGAAGTGTTGGGTCATGAGGGTTCTGCCCTCATGAATTCATTCATGGATTAATGATTTAGTGGATTAATGGGTTACCATGGTAGTGGGACTTAGTAGCTTTATAAAAAGAAGAGAGACCTGCACTCAGCTCCTTCAACACGTGATACCCTGTGCTGCCTCACGACTTAGCAGAGTGTCCCCATCAGCAAGAAAGCCCTAATCAGATATGGCCCCTTGACTTTGGTCTTCTCGGCCTCCGTGACTGTAAGAAGTAAATTTCTTTTCTTTATAAATTATAAGTTTCAGTATTCTGTTATAAGCAACGGAAAATGGACTAGGATACATAACTGGTACCAAGAATGGGCTTGTTGCTAATAACAAATACCTAAAAATGTGGAAGTGGCTTTGGACCTCATAATGGCTAGAGGTTAGAAGAATTTGGAAGATTAGGCTAAATAAAAGCCTCTGTTTCTTTGAACAGAGTATTAAGAGTGATTCTGGTGAGGGCTTAGAAGACATGAAGACGGCTTGGCGCCTATAGCTCAACCGGCTAAGGCGCCAGCCACGTACACCTAAGGTGGCGGTTCGAATACCCAGCCCGGACCCGCCAAACAACAATGGCGGCTGCAACCAAAAAATAGCCGGGTGTTGTGGCGGGCGCCTGTGGTCCCAGCTACTTGGGAGGCGGAGGCAGGAGACTCGCTTGAGCCCAGGAGTTGGAGGTTGCTGTGAGCTGTGATGCCACAGCACTCTGCCCAGGGGGACAGCTTGAGGCTCTGTCTCAAAAAAAAAAAAAAAAACAGAAGACAAGAAGACTTGAAGCTCATGACTTTGAGACCAGCCTGACCAAAAGTTGAGACCTCGTCGCTACTAAAAAATAGAAAAACTGAGGCAAGAGGATCACTTGAGCCCAAGTTGGAGGTTTCTGTGAGCTATAATACCATAACACTCTACCCAGGGCAACAGCTTGAGACTCTGTTGCAAAACAAAACAAAGAAAGCTTGGAATTTATACAAATAAAAAAATTAATTAAAAAAGAAGGCCAAGGGCCAGGCGTGGTGGCTCATGCCTGTATTCCTAGCACTGTGGGAGGCTGAGGCCAGTGGATTGCTTGAGCGCACGAGTTCGATACCAGACAGAGCAAAAGCAAGACCCCATCTCTACCAAAAAGTAGAAAAACTGAGGCAAGAGGATTGCTTGAGCCCAAGGGTTTGAGGTTGCTGTGAGCTATGATGCCATGGCACTCTACCCAGGGCAACAGCTTGAGACTCTGTCTCAAAACAAAACAAAATTAAAAAAAAAAAAAAAAAAGAAAGCTTGGAACTCCTTGGAGATTAGTTAAGTAGTTTGTGACCAGAATGCTGGTAAAATAGCAACAGTTAAAGGCCACTCTGGAAGAGGGGTAGCTGAGAGTAGGATGGATGATGAGAAATTACTTAATGGGTACAATGTATGTTGTTCTGGTGATAGATACACTAAAAGCTCTGACTTCACCACTATGCAATATATCCATGTAATAAAATTAATTTGTACCCCATAAATTTATACAAATAAAAAAATTAATTAAAAAAGAAGGCTGTTGGCTTGGTGCCCATAGCACAGTGGTTACAGCCACATACACCAAGGCTGGTGGGTTCGAATTTGGCCTGGGCCAGCTAAAAAAAAACAACGACAACTGCAACACAAAAACAGTTGGGTGTTTTGGTGGGTGCCTGTAGTCCCAGCTACTTGAGAGGCTGAGGCAAGAGCATTGCTTAAGCCCAAGAATTTGAGGTTGCTGTGAGCTGCAACGCCATAGCGCTCTACTGAGGGTGACATAATGAGACTCTGTCTCCAAAAAAGAAAGAAAGAAAGAAAGAAAGCTGAGGGTCTGGCGTGGTGCCTCATGCCTGTCATCCTAGCACTCTTGGAGGCCAAGGCAGGTGGATTGCCTGAGCTCGAAAGGAGACCAGCTTGAGTCACAGCAAGACATCATCTCTAAAAATAGCCAGGCGTTGTAGCAAGTGTCTGTAGTCCCAGCTACTCAGGAGACTTAGACAAGAGAATAGCTTGAGCCCAAGGGTTTGAGGTTACTGTGAGCTATGATGCCATAGCACTGTACCGTGGACAACAAAGCGAGACTCGGTCTCAAAAAAAATAAATAGGCTAGGTCCCTGTGGCTCAAACGTCTAAGGCGCCAGCCACATACACCTGAGCTGGCAGGTTCGAATCCAGCCTGGGCCCGCCAAACAACAATGACGGCTGCAACCAAAAAAAATAGCTGGGCATTGTAGCAGGTGCCTGTAGTCCCAGCTACTTGGGAGGCAGAGGCAAGGAAATTGCTTGAGCCCAGGAGTTGGAGCTTGCTGTGAGCTGTGATGCCACAGTCTACTCAGGGTGACAGCTTGAGGCTCTGTCTCAATAAATTAAATAAATAAATAAATAAATAAATAAAAAGGAATCGCTGGGCATCATGGCGGGCATCTATAGTTCCAGCTACTTGGGAGACTGAGGCAAGAGAATCACGTAAGCCTAAGAGTTAGAGATTGCTATGAGCTGTGGTGCCACAGCACTCTACTGAGGGAGACATAGTGCAACTTTGTCTCGAAAAAAAAAAAATTAAAAAAGCAATGAAGGGGGTGGTGCCTGTGGCTCAAAGGAGTAGGGCCCTGTCCCCATATGTTGGAGGTAGTGGGTTCAAACTCAGCCCCAGACAAAAAAAAAAAAAAAAGCAATGAAGGTATTTCTTTCTTTCTTTTTTTTCTTTAGAGACAGCATCTCACTTTGTCACCCTGGGCCAAGTGCCATGGCGTCACAGGTCGCAGCAACCTCCAACTCCTGGGCTTAGGTGATTCTCTTGCCTCAGCCTCCCAAGTAGCTGGGACTACAGGCACCTGCCACAATGCCCAGCCATTTTCTTTGTTGCAGTTTGGCCGGGGCTGGGTTTGAACCCGCCTCCCTCAGTATATGGGGCCCAGCGCCCTACTCACTGAGCCACAGGCACCGCCCGCAATGAAGGTACTTCAACTAAAGCCTTAGTGCAGGCGTCCTCAAACTACGGCCCGCGGGCCACATGTGGCCCACCTAGGACATTTATTCGGCCCACCGTCTGGCCCTCCAACGGTCTGAGGGACAGTGAACTGGCCTCCTGTTTAAAAAGTTTGAGGACCCCTGCCGTAGTCTATGTTAAAAGCAAGAAAGAGAAATGTAAAGAGGAGATTTATAAAAGAAAGCAAAAGGAAGAAAAAGGAAATAGAGAGAGAGAGGAAAGAAAGAAGAAAGACCAAGCAGGGTAAAGGGAAATGAAAACTAAAAGACAAAAGAAAAGGAAACACTAATACAGAAAAACAAGGGAAGCAGAAATGAAGAAAAGAAAATGAAGGCTGGCACAGCACCCGTAGCACATTGGTTACGGTGCCAGCCACATACACTGAGGCTGGTAGGTTTGAACCTGGCCTGACTACTGCAACAAAAAATAACCAGGTGTTGGCTCGGCGCCTGTGGCTCAAGTGGCTAGGGCGCCAGCCACATAGACCTAAGGTGGCGGGTTCGAATCCAGCCCGGACCCACCAAAACAACAATGATGGCTGCAACCAATAGTTGGGCATTGTGGTGGGCACCTGTGGTCCCAGCTACTTGGGAGGCTGAGGCAGGAGACTTGCTTGAGCCTAGGAGTTGGAGATTGCTGTGAGCTGTGATGCCATGGCACTCTACCCAGGGGGACAGCTTGAGGCTCTGTCTCAAAAAAAATAAAAATACCCGAGTGTTGTGGTAGGCACCTGTAAGCCCAGCTATTTGGGAGGCTGAGGGAAGAGAATCACTTTAAAAAGCCCAAGAGTTGGTTCAGCGCCTATGGCTCAAATGGCTAAGGCACCAGCCACATACACCCAAGGTGGCAGGTTCGAATCCAGCCCAGGCCCACCAAACAACAATAACGGCTGCAACCAAAAAATATCTAGGCGTTGTGGTGGGCGCCTGTGGTCCCAGCTACTTGGGAGGTGAAGGCAGGAGACTCGCTTGAGCCCAGGAGTTAGAGGTTGCTGTGAGCTGTGATG
>NW_003852553.1:3484121-3499475 GCF_000181295.1 Otolemur garnettii | reverse complement strand
AACAATGATGGCTGCAACCAAAAAACAGCCAGGTGCTGTGGTGGGCACCTGTAGTCCCAGCTACTTGGGAGGCCGAGGCAGGAGACTCGCTGGAGCCCAGGAGTTGGAGGTTGCTGTGAGCGTGATGCCATGGCACTCTACCCAGGGGGATAGCTTGAGGCTCCGTCTCAAAAGAAAGCTTTCTGTCAAAAGTTTCAGGGGCTCTCACTGAGCGTTTTATCACCTTCTCATTTGGGGGACTTTATATTCCTTACTCTAACCACACAAAAAAGGTAGGATTAGAGTTCTCTGAAAAATTTCACAAATGAACATTTGTTTTGGGTTTTTTTTGAGACAGAGCCTCAAGTTATTGCCCTGGATAGTGAGTGCTGTGGCATCACAGCTCACAGCAACCTCCAACTCTTGGACTCAAGCGAGTCTCCTGCCTCAGCCTCCCAAGTAGTTGGGACCACAGGCTCCTGCCACAATGCACGGCTATCTTTTGCTTGCAGCCATCATTGTTGTTTGGTGGGCCCCAGCTGGATTCAAACCCGCCACCTTACATGTATGTGGCTGGCACCTTAGCCACTTGAGCCACAAGCGCTGAGCCATGAACATTTGTTTAAATCATTTTTTAAAAAAGCTATTGTGATGACGTTTCAGGTGGGACTGAAAAACAAGGCATTGGAACCTGGAATAAAGGCTATCTTAAATAAGTAAGAACTTGGCTAAGTTGTGTCTATGCCCACGGGCTTTGTGGAAGGCCAAAAATTCTTATGGCCACTTTCAACTGCTTACATTAAGCTATGAGAGGAAAGAATAACTTAAAGATGGAATTTATAATCAACAGAGAAGTGAAATGAAAAGACTTGGAAAACTCTCAGCCTGGCTATGTGATAGAGAATGAAAGAGCATTTTAACCAGAGGAAACCAACAGCTTACCCAGCACTACTTACAAAAGAGATTAGCACTAATAGAAGGGAGTCAGGTGCTATTCCTTAAGACAATGGAGGAAAGATCCAAAATCTTTGAGGCTGCCCCTGTCATCACAGACCTAGAGGCTTACAAGGGCAGAATGGTTTGGGGGGATGGGCCCTAGGTACCCTTCACGAGCTTGCCGCCCAGGGCCACCTCAGGACACTGCTCCTTAAATTCTGGCACAATGCTCCTTGAGCAGCTCCAGTTGTGGATCAACCGCTGTTCAGGAAGATATAAGTTATAAGCCTTGGCCATGCATGTGATGCTAACTCACAAAGAAAGAAAGCAAGAGATATGGCTCGGCGCCTGTAGTTCAGGAGTTAGTGCGCCAACCACGTACACCAGGGCTGGTGGGTTCGAACCCAGCCTTGGGCTGCTAAACAACAGTGACAACTGCAACAAAAAATAGCCAGGTGCTGTAGCAGGAACCTGTAGTCCCAGCTACTTGGAGGCTGAGGCAAGAGAATCACTTGAGCCTACGAGCTTGAGGTTGCTGTGAGCTATAATGCCACAGCATTCTACCAAGGGTGACATAGTGAGACTCTGTCTCCAAAAAAAAAAAAAAAAAAGCTGGAGTTTTAGCAGGCTCCATGTAGATTTCAAAGGACGATGCCAAAAACCTGGGAGCCCAGGAAAAGACACGTTACAGGGGCAGAGTCACCATAGTATTCCCACTACTTAGCAGAAATGTGGGATTGTAGCTGCCACAGAGAGTGCCCCCAGGGCAATGCCTAACGGAGCTGTGAAAGTGTGATCACCACTATGGTACTGTCTAGTGGAGTCATGGGAACAGGACTGTCACTGGGACCTAAGAACTGTGGAGCCACTAGCAGCATGCAACGCTCATCTGGGAAAGCTTTAGGTACCAGATTCCAACCTGCATGAGAAGCCACATGTGATGCACCAGCAAAGCAATACAGCCAGGGCGACCTGAGCTAGTATGTCCAAGAGGTGACACATGGAATCAAAAGAGATTATTCTCCAGCTTTAAGATTTAATGTTTGGGCTTGGCGCCTGCGGTTCAAATGGCTAAGGCACCAGCCACGTACACCTAAGGTGGCGGGTTCGAATCTAGCCTGGGCCTGCCAAAACAATGATGGCTGCAACCAAAAAAATAGTTGGGCATTGTGGCGGCGCCTGTGGTCCCAGCTACTTGGGAGGCTGAGGCAGGAGACTCGCTTCCCAGGAGTTGGAGGTTCCTGTGAGCTGTGATGCCACAGCACTCTACCCAGGGGAACAGCTTGAGGCTCTGTCTCAAAAAAAAAAAAAGATTTCATGTCTGCCCAGCTGGGTTTCAGGCTTGCTTGGGGCCTGTTACTCCTTTCTTTTTGTCTATTCCTCCCTTTTGGAATGAGAACTTCTGTCTTATGTCTGTCCCACCACTGCTTTTTTTAGACAGACTTGATTCATTCAAGAAAATGAAATACCTACTAATATACCTAACAAAAGAGGTGAAGAACCTCTATAAAGAAAATTATGAAATCTCAAGAAAGGAAATAGCAGAGGATATTAATAAATGGAAGAACATACCATGCTCATGGCTGGGAAGAATCAAGACAGACTTTTTGAGTTGGTGCTGGAATGAATTAGGACTTTGGGTCCATGAGATAGATGAATGGATTTACATGTGATAAGGACATGAGTTTGGGTGGGCCAGGGGTGAAATGCTGTAGTTTGAAAGTTTGTCCTTTCCGAAACTCATTTTGAAACTTAATTGCCAATGTGGCAGTTACTGAGAAATGGGGTCTTTAAGTGATGATTGTCATGAGAGCTCTGTCTTCAAGAATGGATTAATGAATTGATGGGCTATCATAAGAGTGAGTCTAATCGCTTTATAAGAAGAAGAAGAGAGGCCAGAGCCAGCATGAAATCCCTCACCAGACGCAGCCCCTTGACTTTGGGCTTTTCAGCCTCTATGACTATCAGAAATAAATTAATTTTCTGTGTAAATCCCCCAGCTTCAAGTATTCTGTTATAAGCAACAGAAAATGAAAGAAGATACGTACAGAGCCATTAGGGAAGTGGGCCCAGGGAACGGAGGCTGTGCTCCTGTAGCTCAGCGTCTAAGGAGCCAGCCACATGCGCCAGGGCTGGCGGGTTAGAACCCAGCCCGGGCCTGCTAAACAACAATGACAACTACAACAATAACAAAAAGTAGCCAAGTGTTGTGGCAGGTGCCTGTAGTCTCAGCTACTTGGGAGGCTGAGGCAGGAGAATCGCTTAAGCCCAAGAGTTGGAGGTTGCTGTGAGCTGTGATGCAAAGGCACCCTATCCAAGGCGACATGGTGAGGCTCTGTCTCAAAAAAAAAAAATTCATGGGTGAAATTTGTCTATAGTTTCGTGTTACTTTTGCTAGGTTTAATTTCAGTATTCTCTTCTCTTAGGAGAATTACACTTCTTTCTTTGTCTATGCTCTGGAAATCTACTGCAGAAGTTATTCCAAAAAATTGAGGAGGAAGGAATCTTCCTCAACACATTCTATGAAGCAAACATCACCCTGATACCAAAACCAGGAAAAGACCCAACTACAAAGGAGAATTTCAGACCAATTTCACTTATGAATATAGATGCAAAAATTCTCAACAAAATCCTAGCCAATAGATCACAGCTTATCATCGAAAAAGTCATACATCATGATCAAGTAGGTTTCATCCCAGGGATGCAAGGCTGTTTTAACATCTGCAAGTCCATAAACGTTATTCACCCTATCAACAGATACAAAAACAAAGACCATATGATCCTCTCAATAGATGCAGGAAAAGCATTCAATAAAATTCAGCATCCTTTTCTAATTAGAACACTGAGGAGTATAGGCACAGGTGGCACATTTCTTAAACTGATCCCACAGCTAATACTTTACTGAATGGAGTAAAACTGAAAGCTTTTCCTCTTAGAACTGGAACTAGGTCTCTGTCACCATTACTATTCAACATAGTGCTGAAAGTTATAGCCAGTACAATTAGGCAAGACAAGGAAATAAAGGGCATCCAAATGTGAGCAAAGCAGGTCAAACTCTCCCTCTTTGCTGACAATATGATCTTATACTTAGAGAACCCCAAAGACTCAACCACAAGACTCCTGGAAGTCATGAAAAATACAGTAATGGCTCGGCGCCTGTGGCTCAAGTGGCTAAGGCACTAGCCACATACACCTAAGGTGGTGGGTTTGAATCCAGCCTGGGCCCCCCAAACAACAATGACAGCTGCAACCAAAAAAATAGCTGGGCGTTGTGGCGGGCGCCTGTGGTCCCAGCTACCTGGGAGGCAGAGGCAGAAGACTCGCTTGAGCCCAGGAGTTGGAAGTTGCTGTGAGCTGTGATGCTATGGCACTCTACCCAGGGGGACAGCTTGAGGTTCTGTCTCAAAAACAAACAAATAAAAAATACAGTAATGTCTCAGGATATAAAATCAATGTTCACAAGTCAGTAGCCTTTGTATACGCCAATAACAGCCAAGATGAAAGGCTAATTAAGGACACAACTCCCGGTTGGGGCCTATGGCTCAAGGAGTAGAGCGCTGGCCCCATATACCAGGGGTGGCGGGTTCAGGCCTGGCTCTGGCCAAAAAACTGCAAAAAAAAAAAAAAAAAAAAAGGGACACAACTCCCTTCATCATAGCTTCAAAGAAAATGAAATACCCACTAATATACCTAACAAAAGAGGTGAAGAACCTCTATAAAGAAAATTATGAAATCCTAAGAAAGGAAATAGCAGAGGAACAAATGGAAGAACATACCATGCTCATGGCTGGGAAGAATCAAGATTGTTAAAATGTCTATACTTCCGGGCGGCACCTATGGCTCAAAGGAGTAGGGCGCTGGCTCCATATGCCGGAGGTGGCGGGTTCAAACCCAGCCGTGGCCCCCCAAAAAATGTCCATACTTCCTAAAGCAATCTACCATTTCAATGCCATCCCTATTAAAATACCAACATCCTACTTTCAAGACTTAGAAAAAATGAGTGGTGCCTGTAGTTCAAGCTGCTAAGGTGCCAGCCACATACACCAGAGCTGGCAGGTTCGAATCCAGCCTGGGCCTGCCAAACAATGACAACTACAACCAAAAAATAGCCGGGCGTTGTGGCGGGCGCCTGTAGTTCCAGCTACTTGGGAGGCTGAGGCAAGAGAATCGCTTAAGCCCAGGAGTTGGAGGTTACTGTGAGCTGTGATACTACAGCACTCTACCCAGGGGGACAGCTTGAGGCTCTGTCTCAAAAAAAAAAAAACAAGACTTGGAAAAAATGATTCTGCGTTTTATATGGAACCAGAAAAAATAGCTAAAGCAGTTCTTAGTAATAAAAACAAAGCCGGGGACATCAGCATATCACATTTTATGCTGTACCACAAAGCCAGAGTGGTCAAGACAGCATGGTACTGGCACAAAAACAGAGACATAGATATTTGGAATTGAATATAAAACCAGGAAATGAAACTAACATCTTACAACCACCTAATCTTTGATAAACCAAACAAGAACATACACTGGGGAAAAGACTCCCTATTCCCTATTCAATAAATGGTGCTGGGAGAACTGGACATCCACATGTAAAAGACTGGAACTGGACCCACACCTTTTCCCACTCACAAAAATTGATTCAAGATGGATAAAGGACTTATATTTAAGGCATGAAACAATAAAAATCCTCAAAGAAAGCATAGGAAAAACACTGGAAGATATCAGCCTGGGGACAGACTTTACGAGGAAGATTGCAATGGCAGTTGCAACAACAGCAAAAATAAACAAATGGGACTTAAACTGAAAAGCTTCGGTACAGCTAAGGAGACAACCACCAAAGCAAATAGACAACGTACACAATGGGAAAGGATTTTTGCATATTTGGAATCAGACAAGAGCTTGATAACTAGGATCTATAGAGAACTCTAATCCACATGAAAAAAGCCAACAATCCCATATATCAATGGGCAAGAGACATGACTAGAACCTTCTCTAAAGACAGACGAATGGTGAGCAAATATATGAAAAAATGCTCATCATCCCTAATTATTAGAGAAATGCAAATCAAAACCACCCTGTGATACCATCTAACCCCAGCAAGAATGGCCCACATCACAAAATCTCAAAACTACAGATGCTGGCGTGGATGTGGAGAGAAGGGAACACTTTTACACTGCTGGTGGGACTGCAAACTAATACAACCTTTTTGGAAGGAAGTATGGAGAACCCTCAAAGAACTCCAGCTAGATCTCCCATTTGATCCTGCAATCCCATTACTGGGGCATCTACCCAGAAGGAAAAAAATCCTTTTATCATAAGGAGACTTGCACTAGACTGTTTATTGTAGCTCAATTTACAATAACCAAAATGTGGAAACAGCCTAAATGCCCACCAACCCAGGAATGGATTAACAAGCTGTGGTATATGTACACCATGGAATGCTATTCAACCATTTTTTAAAAATGGAGACTTTACAGCCTTTGTATTAATCTGGATGGAAGTGCAGCACATTATTCTTGGTAAAGCATCACAAGAATGGAGAAGCATGAATCCTATGCACTTAATTTTGATATGAGGACAATTAATGACACAGTGGAGATGAAGGAAGGGGAGAGCAGAGAAAGAAGGGAGGGGTAGGGGAAAGGAAGAGCAGAGAGAAGGAAGGAGGAAGGGGGATGGGGTCTTAGTGTGGGGCAAGGCACAATTGTGAGAGGGACTTTACCTAACAAATGCAATCAGTGTAACCTGGTTTCTTGTACCCTCAATGAATCCCCAACAATTAAAAAAAAAAAAAAAAAGAAGCCAACAGAAAATGGCAGACATTCCTTAGAGATATTCTGAAATTCACTCTGAAACCATCTGGACCTGCTATTTCGTGAAACTTTACAATCACCTACCAGTTTGCTATGTCTCTTTGTGTTAACTCAACAGGAAAGGTTTTTCAACAGACTAGACCACCAGCAGACAAGCCCTTTAGTTCAGGGTTTCTCCTGGTGTGGCCTGGAATCACCTGTAATTCCAGTTTAAAAGCCCTTTTACCTTTTGCATTAGAATTTCTTAGGGGAGGGTACAAGTTTGCATTCTTAATGAGCTCTCCAGGTAATTCTCCTAAACACTCTAGTTTGAATGCCCCTTTTTAGTGAGGAACCTCCAATTCCTCCATGTTAAAATAAAAGACAATGCCATAGACTAGGCAGGGCTGTCCAACCATTTTTGTTTTCTCTGCAACACACTGGAAAAGTAAGAGTTGTCTTGTGGAATAACAATGTTTACTGGTACCAGGTACGAATCCCGATCCCTGCTCAATGTAGCATTTTTTTGGTTTTATTTTCTTAATAAAAGCAAGGGTAGGTTTCTACAAACTGCATAAACATGCAAGGATTTTTTTTAAATGGAAACTTCTCTTTTGTTATTTAATTAGCACACTTCAGTTTACAAAACAGCAAGAGCAAGCCCATCTTTATGGAAGCCAGAGTGAGGAACTGTGTGCAACTTACGAAGACATTTGCTTGGATCCTGTTTCAAAATTCTAGACCTGACCATCTTACACAGAATTGGCCATTTTACTTCTAGATTTCTGTGTAACATTTATTGGCTAAAAATTTGGCATTTGAAGATGTGGTATTCAGATGGGGTTTTGTCTACCATTGTCAAGATTGTAATCTCACAAATCAAAAAAAAAAAAATAAGAAAAATAAGAGTTGTCTCGGGCCACACATTAAATACACAAACACTAAGGAAAGTTGATTAATGGGGGAAAAAAAGGTCCATGCATACTTTTCACAATATCCAACACCACAGATAAGCAAAACCAGTCCTCACAAAATTAGCATGCAATGGCCAGGTGCGGTGGCTCACGCCTGTAATACCACTCTGGGAGGCAGAGGCAGGTGGATTGCCTGAGCTCACAGGTTCAAGACCAGCCTGAGCAAAAGCGAGACCCCCATCTCTAAAAATAGCCCAGCCTCATGGCAGGAGCCTGTAGTCTCAGCTACTCGGGAGGCTGAGGCAAGGACATGTTTGAGCCCCAAAATTTGAGGTTGCTATGAGCTATGACGCCATAACACTCTACCAAGGGTGACAAAGTGAGACTCTGTTTCAAAAAAGAAAAAAAAAATCAGCATGCAGCCCAGCTGCAGGTACAGGCTGGACACCCTGGACTAGGTGATTTATAATCAATAGACATTTAATTCTTACAGTTTTGGAGGATGGAAGTCCAAGACCAAGGTGTGAGCAGATTTGGTGTCTGGTGAAGGCCCACTTCCAGATTCAGAGATAGCTATCTTCTTCCTGTGTTCTCCTGTGGTGTGAAGGTTGAGGGAGTTCTCTAGGGCCTCTTTTATAAGGGCCCTAATCCCTTGCGAGAGGGCTCTGTTCTTATGATCTAATCACTTCCCAAAGGCCCCACCTCCTAATACCATCACAATGGGGGTTTGGATTTCAACATGTGAATGGGCAGGGCACAAACTTTCGGTCTATAGCAAAGGCTGTTCTCTCTCTAGATCTGCCTAGAGATAGAAATAAATGAGTTAAATGAAATTTACTGGGCCAGGCATGTTGACTCAGGCCTGTAATCCTAGCACTGTGAGAGGCTGAGGTAGGTAGATTGCTTGAACTCAGGAGTTTGAGACCAGCTTGAGCAAGAACAAGACCCCATCTCTACCAAAAATAGAAAAACTAGCATGGCATTGTGACCGATGCCTGTAGTCCCAGCTATTGGAGAGGCTGAGGCAGGAAGATAGCTTGAGCCCAAGAGTTTGAGGTTGCTGTGAGCTATGGTGATGCCACAGAACTCTACCCAAAGTGACAGAGTGAGACTCAGTCTCAAAAAAATTAAAATTAAAAATAAACAAATAAAATGTATAGGAAGCCATTGATTTGGACTGTGCTCCCACACTCAGCTCCAACAGACCAAGCCCAAATGGAATCACTCATGCTAACGTTCTCTATCACCAAACCCAAACCTAAACTGTTTCCTTGTGAGACCTGACCTTCTAAGAAATCAGGAGAAAGATAATAGCCAAATCCCATAAAGACAACAAGATTCCATATATATATATATATATATATATACACACACACACACATACATATATATATATGTATATATATATATATTTTTTTTGAAACGGAGTCTCGGCTCGGCACCTGTGGCTCAAGTGGCTAAGGTGCCAGCCACATACACCTAAGGTGGCGGGTTCAAATCCAACCTGGACCCACCAAACAACAATGGCTGCAACCAAAAAAAATAGCCAGGTGTTGTGGTGGGCACCTGTGGTCCCAGTTACTTGGGAGACTGAGGCAGGAGACTCGCTTGAGCCCAGGAGTTGGAGGTTCCTGTGAGCTGTGATGCTACAGCACTCTACCCAGGGGAACAGCTTGAGGCTCTATCTCAAAAAAAAAAAAAAAGAAACAGAATCTTAAGCTGTCCCCTTGGGTAGAGTGCTGTGATGTCACAGCTCACAGCAACTCACAGCAACCTCAAACTCTTGGGCTTAAGTGATTTTCTTGCCTCAGTCTCCTAAATAGCTGGGACTACAGGCACCCACCATAATGCCTAGCTATTTTTGTTGCTGTTATTGCAGTTGTCATTGTTGTTTTAGCTGGCCCAGACCAGGTTCGAACCCACCAGCGCCGATGTATGTGGTCGGCACCCTACCCACTGAACTATGGGCACCACCTAAGATTCCCTATGATGAAAGTGACTTTGAAACCACCAATCTTCTTCATTCCTTGTTTCTGCTTTCTTCAGCCTTTTCTGCCTATGAAGCTCACCACCTCTGCTCAGCTCATTGAAGCTCCTTTCTGTTTTGTAGACTGCAATCTGCCTGGTTCATGAATCACTAATAACATCCAATTAAATATTAAAAACCTCTGTAGGGGGCTTGGCTCGGTAGTACAATGGTTACAGTGTCAGCCACATATACTGAGGCTGGCCGGTTCAAACCTGGTGTGGAACAGCTAAAACAACAGTAACAACTGTAACAAAAAATATCTAGGCGTTGTGTGTGTGTGTGTGTGGGGGGTGCCTGTAGTCCCAGCTACTCGGGAGGCTGAGGCAAGAGAGTCGCTTAAGCCCAAGAGTGGAAGGTTGCTGTGAGCTGTGACACCATTGCACTCTATCGAGGGCAACATGGTGAGACTATCAAAAAAACAAAAAACAAAAAACTCTGTAGGGGTGAGGGGAAACTTGTTCTTTCCCTCTGAAGTTCACTGAAAGATCAGTTTACAATTAAGGCAGATTAATAAGAGAAAGGAATTTTTCACTGTGCATCCAGGGAACAATCACAGAGAGAGAACCTGATTTTCTAATGGAGTTCAGATATGTTTATACATTGAAGGGAAGCAGGAAATTCAGGAATATAGGGTGATAAAGAGTTGCTAGGGAGGTTGCTAAGGAAAACAAATGGATGGAGGGAAGAATATATTGACTTGTAAATGAATGCAGGGGAGACAGGTATTTATGACTTAAGTGATTTGGGCCAGGCCTGCTTACATTCTTTTTTGTTGTTGTTGCAGTTTTTGGCAGGGGCAGGATATGAACCTGCCACCTCTGGTATATGGGGCTGGCACCCTACTCCTTGAGCCACAGGTGCCACCCAGGCCTGCTTACATTCTTGACCTTTATTCCTGCAATATATTGAGAAAACTGGAATGGAAAGGGGGAGCCAGTTGTCCCCTTGGATCTTCCCATCAGGCCAGTCCGAGTTATGCAGATAGAGGGAAGCCTCTTCCACTGTTTCTTGACCTTGAATGGTCTTCATTTCAAAATATTCTTTATAGGGGCAGCGCCTATGGCTCAAAAGGGTAGGGCACCAGCCCCATATGCCAGAGGTGGCAGATTCAAACCCAGCCCCGCCCCCCCCATTTTTTTTTCCTTTATATCAGGAAGTCATATTTTGGGGTGAAATTTCCTGAGTTCCTTCAACTCAGTTTGTTGAAATGTTGTTCTTTTACAGGTGCTTGTCAGCCAGGTAAAACCCGAGTATCTACTTTCCTTCTCTTGCTCTTATATCTATGGACAGCCTCAAGGAGAATTACAGGCCCAGTGATTCCCTTCTCCTTTCCTATGATCGTTTTCTGAGATCCCATTTGCCCCCTTTATCAATAAGTGCCTAATAGGTTGGAAAAGCTTTGTGATGGTTGTCAGAACTTCACTGACTAGACGGTTAGGGATAGGTAGGGCGACCAACCATTCTGGTTGCTCAGGAGTTTCCCAATTTAGCACTGAAAACCATGTGTCCCAGGAAACCCCTGAGTTCCAAGCAAAGTAGGACAGTTTGTCACCCTATATCCTGTTTCAGACCTGGTATAGTCATGCAGTCCATCAACCTTTCACCACACTTAGCTGTCCAAGGGTTATTTCTGGGAATCTGGCCGGACGACTTGGAAAGAATATCTTTCATTACCACCACCCTAAACTGGTCAGAACTCCCTAAATTCTGCGTCTCATCCCAGACCTAAAGTATCTGAATCTTGTTAAAACCAGTTGCAAGGTGGTGTCTGTGGCTCAAAGGAGTAGGACACTGGCCCCATATGCCAGAGGTGGCAGGTTCAAACCCAGCCCCGGCCAAAAAACTGCAAAAAAAAAAACAAAAAACAAAAACAGTTGCAAATGGACATTAAAGCTTGAGAAGCACTGCCCCAGAGCACTTGTTTTTAAACCTGGCTGCACAGTGGAATCATTTTTTTTTTTTTTTGCAGTTTTTGGTGGGGGCTGAGTTTTAACCCACCACCTCCAGCATATGGGGCCAGTGCCCTACTCCTTTAAGCTACAGGCACCTCCCTGCACAGTGGAATCACGTGGGAAGCTAAAAAAATACTGATGCCTGGGTCTCAACTCCAGTGATTCTGATTTCCTTGACCTGGGGTATAGTTGGGTGTCTGTATTGTTTAAGCTCCCCAAGCAATTCTAATGTACAGCCAAGGTTGAGAACTCCCGCTCCAGACTACAGAATAGATTATACTCAGCTTAGATGCTGGGGTGTGCTTGGATAACTGTCCAAATCTAATAATCTTGCACAATATTGATTTCCTTTCCTTCCACCAGCCCTCTTAATAGCCTTAAAAGAGTATAAAGGCTAGCACTGAACTTGGCCAGCCCTTTTCCCTTCTTAGCTAATATATCGTGAGTTCATACTATACTATACTCCTCTGTTGTAGTCTACCAGCCACATAGTCCTTCTTATGGTTCTTTATGATTACAACAGTGATCAGATCTGCTACAGTCCCATTCTCCCCAGCTCTTGCACCTCTGGACTTCTATTGCATTTCTAATCATTATTAGGAAACATAACACTTTTTTTTTCTTTTCTTTTTTTTTTTTTTGAGACAGAGTTTATGTATGTCACCCTGGGTAGAGTGCTGTGGCATTACAGCTCACAACAACCTCAAATTCTTGGGCTTAAGCGATTCTCTTGCCTCAGCCTCCCAAGTAGCTGAGACTACAGGCACCTGCCACAACGCCTGGCTATTTTTGTTGTTGTTGTTGTTATTGCAGTTGTCACTGTTGTTTAGCAGGCCCAGGCTGGGTTCGAATCCGCCTGTCTTGGTGTATGTGGCTGGCGCTCTAACCATTGAGCTATGGGTACCAAGCAGTTTTTATTTTTTTGTCTGTCTTCTTTCACTCAGCATAATTGAGATTCATACATGTCATATCATGTATTAATAGTTCATTCCTAGCCAGGCATTGTGGTGGGTGCCTGTAGTCCCAGCTATTCAGGAGGCTAAGGCAAAAGAATCACCTAAGCCCAAGAGCTGGAGGTTGCTGTGAGCTGTGATGCTACAGCACTCTACTCAGGGTGACAAAGTGAGACTCTGTCTCTTAAAAAAAAAAGTTCATTCCCTTTTTTGCTGAGTAATATTCCATTGCATGAATACGCCAGTTTCTTTATCAATTTACGTATTGATAAACATTTGATTTCTTTCCAAATCTTAGCTTTTTTTTTTTTTTTTGAGATAAAGTCTCATTATGTCACCCTCGGTAGAATGCCGTGGAGTCATGGTTCACAGCAACCTCAAACTCTTGGGCTTAAGCAATTCTGTTGCCTCAGCCTCCCAAGTAGCTAGGACTACAGGTGCCTGCCATAATGCCTGGCTATTTTTTTGTTGCAGTTATCATTGTTGTTTAGCAGGCCCAGGCTGGGATCGAACCCGCCAGCCTTGGTTTATGTGGCTGGTGTCCTACTCACTGAGCTACAGGAGCTGAGCCCCTAACACTTTCTATATGTTGGCTTTTATTGATTTCTAATTGTTTGGTCATCAGTGTTCTTTTGGTAACAAGTGACAGAAGCCTAACTTGGCCTGGCTTAAATGAAAAGCCAGGGCGGTTCCTGTGGCTCAAGGAATAGGGTGCTGGCCCCATATGCCAGAGGTGGTGGGTTCAAACCCAGCCCCAGCCAAAAAAAAAAAAAAAAAAAGTAAAAAAGAAAAGCCAATATATCAGTTCATGTAAGAGACAAGTGCAGGCATAGTGACTTCACTGTCGTATAGCTGGATCCAGGAACTCAGATAATGTCATCAGGAGATGCTTTTCTCTCCTCCACTTAACGCTTATTCCTCTGTGTAGGCTTCATTCTTGGGCAGACTCTCACCACTTCATGCAAACGGCCATTCTAAAGGTATATAGCAGGTTAAGGATTTTTAATTCTCATAGTACTTTGAAATACCAACCAGATAATTATGTTTCACCTGGGACCTCTCAATCAGCCACATTTTAAATGCCATTTAAAATGTCACTCACATGTTACAGAAACTTGGCCCCAAGAAATGTAAAAACATAACAAAGAACAAAGATAAGCCCTGGGAACAAAAAAGACAGGAACTAAAGACTTCACTCTGATCTTTTCTTAATGCCAGATACCACGTTATGATGGACTCTTACAAACCCAAAAGCATTTTTACTAATTTACCAGACATTTACTCATTACCTACTATGTATGTATCAAGTTTAGTGCTGGGGGCTTGGATGAGAAAGACTTGGTCCCTGTTTTCATGATCTCAGAAGTTGGCAGATAAGATGGGTACACTGACAACCATATTGCAATGTGGCAAAGGCTACTGTGTGGGCTGGGCAGGTGCTTGGGGTGCAGTATTTAAGAAAGATTTTGTCAAATGTTTCCTAAAGACTCTTCCAGCTTGAATTTTCTGCCATTTATTTTTCTTTCTCTGTGACGTCCTCCTTACTTTTAACAGGGGCATTTAGCTCTGTGGGGATGTAGGTGGACTCCTGCTAAATCTACTTATAGATCTCCTTAGGTGTTCTTTTTCTAACAGTAAAGCAGTTTACAGGGCCACTGTTTAAAATCACTTAGGTATGCTCCAGGGGAAAATTACTTGGAATGACAGAAGCAAAAGGTCGAGAATGGAAAGTAGGTGTGTTCAGTGATTATGTGAAAAGAGCTGCAGACTCTAGTCAACCTACTGACAAGAGAAGGATAAGGACCAACTGCATAAGAAGAACTTCATTTGAATAGTCTATACCCCAAATTGCAAGTGCAAATAATGCTAAGTCAAGGAAAGGGCTTTAATTTTATCTTGTTCTTTAAGTGGAAACCCAAATGTGAACTGGAAGTTTTGTGCCAGGCCTTAGGTATCTGTTAACACATCAAAATTTGAAGTGTCTCTGTTTCTTAAGTCTTTGCATGCAGCCTTTGGTTTTTCCTAGCTGTCAGAAAGCTGTCAGTCCTTTAGAGAAGAGGTCTGTGCACAATAATGGCCACCATTTATGGAACACTTAACATATGCCATCGTTCTTTTCATCCTCACATTTTTCCATATTTGACTAATTAATTCTTCATTCTATGACTGGTAGGCAGGTGATATCATTATCTCCATTTTACAGATGTGAAAAAAGAACTCAGAGGAATTGAGATAATTTGCCCAAAGTCACAGAGTTAATAAGAGGCACAGAGGCAAGTCTCAAATATAGAGATTTCTGACATCAGAGCCCATTTGAAGATAGAGACAGAGATGTGTAGGTAGATGGACAGATGGACAGATGGATGGATGGACAGATAGACATGTAATAGATGATGTTGATGAGGAAGAGAGTCTCGACTATCAGCCCTTAGGGATTGACTAGAATCACAGACATATTTAAAAGAGGCCTCGGGAGGTCAAGTTGGTTACAAGTTGAAACCTGAAATCCTCATATGGTTGCCCTGGCTCCCAGGGCATAGAGCTGCCACAGAGAAGCCGCACTGAAGCCCAGAGGTTACCCTTCTTCCTTCAACCTCCATTTCCCAGAAGAATTTCTAAGACTCTTGAGGCAACATACAGTTCTTACTTCCCAAACCTTTTGTATGATAATCACCTGGTACAATTTTTAAAATTCAGAATTGTGGGCTCAGTGCCTGTGGCTCAAGTGGCTAAGGCGCCAGCCACGTACATCCAAGGTGGAGGGTTCGAATCCAGCCCAGGCCCACCAAAACAACAATGACGGCT
>NW_003852553.1:3477672-3482494 GCF_000181295.1 Otolemur garnettii | reverse complement strand
GGTTGCAGCCATCATTGTTGTTTGGCGGGCCCAGGCTGGGGATTCGAACCCGCCACCTTAGGTGTATGTGGCTGGCGCCTTAGCCTATTGAACCACAGGCGCCGAGCCCCAGGGCTGAGTTTGAACCCACCACCTCTGGTATATGGGGCTGGTAACCTACTCCTTTGAGCCACAGATGCTGCCCAAGCTTAACTCTTTCAACTAATTGCCAACTAAAGAAAAATCCCTAAAGCCCACCTATGACATATAAGCCCTTGCTTTGAGATATCCTGCTTTTTCAGTCTAAACCAATGGTTTCACCTGTAATACCTGTCTCCATCAATGCATGAAAACAAACTATGACCTAATCATCTTGGGTGCAGTTTCTCAGGACCTCTTGAGACCATGCTCCTCAAGCCATGGTCACTCATATTGACTCAGAGTAAACCTCTTTAGATATTTTTGCAGAATGTATTTTTTCCATCAGCAATTCCTGGCCACCATATGTAGGGCTTAGGGACAACTCAGGACATCCCCAAAGGAGTCACCCAAACCCAGTGCTAAGGTGACACCCTTTACCCCAACTTCTCCTCAGATGATATGATACTGGTAGGTACTCCTGAGCCCTGGATCTCCTGCTCTTGGTTGAAAGTCCTTGTTGTATTCTAAACTATTTGTTCTTTTCTTTTCTTTTCTTTTCTTTTCTTTTCTTTTCTTTTCTTTTCTTTTCTTTTGAGACAGAGCCTCAAGCTGTCACCTTGGGTAGAGTGCTGTAGAATCACAGCTCACAGCAACCTCCAACTCCTGGGCTCAAGTGATTCTCCTGCCTCCGCCTCCCAAGTAGCTGGGATTACAGGTTCCTGCCACAACGCCTGGCTATTTTTTAGTTGCAGCCGTCATTGTTGTTTAGCAGGCGTGGGCTGGATTCGAACCCGCCAGCTCAGGTGTATGTGGCTGATGCCTTAGCCCCTTGAGCCATAGGCGCCAATCCTATTTGTTCTTTTCCTATGAAGTGTTGTTTGGGATCCTAATTTTGATTTAGAAGTACATTTTAAATAGTCTTCTCCATTGCCTTCTCATCCCAAAATTAATTTCAATTGCCTTAGGGCCAGGCGCAGTGGCTCATGCCTGTAATCCCAGCATTCTGGAAGGCAGAGGTGGGTGGATTGCCTGAGCCAGAGCAAGACCTCATCTCTAAAAATAGCCAGGCACTGTGGCAGGCACCTGTAGTCCCAGTTACGTGGGAGGCTGAGGCAAGACAATTGCTTGAACCCAAGAGCTGGAGGTTGGCTGTGAGCTAGGATGTCATAGCACTCTACTAAAGGGAAAAAAGTGAGACTCTGTCTCAAAAAACAAACAAAAAACTCAATTGCCTTGTTTGCCCATTTGCACGAGAAACTAAAATGTCCTTTTTATAGATAAATGAGAGACTGAGTTTCCCAGTTCTGAAGAGAAAGGGTATTTTGTTCTCCCCTGCCAAAAGTGCCCTTGTGTGACCACAGGCCCAGTGGGAGTGTCTGGGGTGATTCCCAGAGACGTCTATACAGTGACCCTACTAGGAAACTCCTCCAAAACAATTAATTAGAAGAAGGCGCATCTGGGAAACACACGTAAGAGCTGATCACTCAGTGTTTTGAGTCCTCTCAGAAGCAACAGATCCTCAAAGAGAGAAACTGAGATACTTAAGAAGGTGGGAAGGATTCAGAGGTGAAGCGCTATGGAGAGCTGCCCAGTATTGGCACATTTTGAGCCATTACACTAACCCCTAGGCCACAATCTGGTTTCTCTTCTTAAAAAATGGGGAACAAACTCTCCAAAAATGAGGAAAGGCAAGGAGAATGGCCCCCTTTGGGCACCCCAGGTGGTTTTATGTTTGGTAATTATAGTGCCTCTACTCACGTGTATTTGTGTAAATGGGAAAATCCTACCAAGGACAATCTAAGTCCAAGGTTTCTAAAATATGGAAACTCCAACATTTCCAAATGGTTTTCCTCGTGGGCTAAATTAGAAATTAGGCTCCTAAATCAAGGGAAATGAACGGGGCCTGTGTGATAGCTAGTACCTGGAATAATTCAAAAAAGAGAATGATAAACTTACCTCTCTCCAGGAAGTTACTAAGAAAATGTTTGAGACTGTCTTGGAATTAAAGAAACTAGCAGAAGTCACTTCTGAAATTAGGAAGGCACCAAAAACTGTCTCTTCTTCTGCTTTTCCTTGCCTGAACAATTTCAGTTTTACTCCTCTTCCTTTCCCTATTCTTTCAAACTACAAAGGGACCAGAAATAGCTATAGAAGAAGATAAAATAGTAATTGCTCCTTTTAAATAAAATCCACCAGGAGAGAAGATCCTGACACACACCCTGAATCAAATCAGAATTAAGGGCCCTAGTATCTAGATTTCTGGACCCAACTCAAGACTCCCTTGGGTTTGCCAAGGAATTTCAATGAACAAACACTTAAGACTTATGATCCCAGGTTTTCCGACCTATATCAGCTAACTTAGTTACTGGTCCCCCCAAATAAAGCCAAAGAATGGTTTTGAGTAATGGATTGGAAAGTTTTTAAATTATTTTGACAAAATAGATGCAAATGGGAGAGAATAATGCAGGCAACTTTGCGAGAATTTGCCACACGTATTCACCAAAGTTATAGATTTGGCAAAGGTGTAATAATGTAAAATCTGCCCAAACAGAACCGTACCTAATTTTTATATCAGGGTTGAAGAAACATTCAAACAGGCTTGGTGCCCATAGCACAGTGGTTACAGTGCCAGGCATATACACCAAGGGTGGCGGTTTGAACCGGGCCGGGGCCAGGTAATCAATTGCAACAAAACTATAGCCAGCTGTATGCCACAGCACTTTACACAGGGTGACATAGTGAGACTCTGTTTTAGTAAAGAAAAAAAAAAGAAAAGAAACATTCAAACAACATTCAGGGATACCTCCTGGAAACTTTGAACATGGTAGAAGTGACACTTTGCTAAATTCTGGATTTGTACGAGCCTTAGATGATGAGTTAGTAGCTTTGATAAAAGAGAATATGGCTAAGGCTTTTTTCTCACCAACCTCCTAGCCACCTAGCTGACAAACTGTCACAAACCATCATTAAGAAGGAAAAGGGGGTTGGCGCCTGTGGCTCAAGTGGCTAAGGCGCCAGCTACATACACCTAAGGTGGTGGGTTTGAATCCAGCCCAGGCCTGCCAAAACAACAATGATGGCTGCAACCAAAAAATAGCCAGGCGTTGTGGTGGGTGCCTGTAGTCCCAGCTACTTGGGAGGCGGAGGCAGGAGACTCGCTTGAGCCCAGGAGTTGGAGGTTGCTGTGAGCTGTGATGTCATAGTACTCTACCCAGGGGAACAGCTTGAGGCTCTGTCTCAAAAAAAAAAAAAGAAGAAGGAAAAGGAGGCCGGGCGCGGTGGCTCATGTCTGTAATTCTAACACTCTGGGAGGCCAAGGCGGGTGGATTGCTTGAGCTCACGAGTTCGAGACCAGCCTGAGCAAAAGCGAGACCTCATTTCTACTGAAAATGAAAAACTGAGGCAAGGCTCAATGCCCTGTAGCACAGTGGTTATGGCACCAGCCACATACACCAAGGGTGGCATGTTCAAACCTGGCCTGGGCCAGCTAAACAACAATGACAACTGCAACAAAGAATAGCCGGGTGTTGGGTGGGTGCCAGTCCCAGCTACTTGGGAGGCTGAGACAAGAGAATCCCTTAAACCCAAGGGCAACAAAGTGAGACTCTGTCTCAAAAACAAAACAAACAAACAAACAAAAGATAACACTGGCTGGGCGTGGTGGCTCACACCTGTAATCCCAGCACTGTGGGAGGCTGAGGAGGTAGAATTGCTTGAGCTCAAGAGTTCGAGACTCTCCTGAGACAGAGTGAGACCTCTGACTCATGAAAAAAATGGAAAAACCCAGCTGGGCGCTGGGGTGAGCGCCTGTAATTCCAGTGGCTTCCGGAGGCTGAGGCAGTGGGATGCCCACAAGCTGGAGTCTGAGGTTGCAGTGAACTACCAAGCCACTGCACTCTGCTCAGGGGCATAGGATGGGACTCTGTCTCAACAATAAAAAAAAGAAGAAGAAGAAACAAGAGGAAATAATCCAGCTGATGTTCCAGCAAAGACTGCCAACCCTAGGACAGATGGCCTGCCCTATATAAGAATGTACCCTCTGTCCTGCCAGTACCCTCACTAGCATTCTTTTATAATACTGACAGGCAAAAATCCCTAGAGAGATACAAATTTGGCAGCAAAAGGGAGATGTATTTGACCCAAGTTAGAGAACTGTGGCTAGGCCCTAACAAAACTCCCGCAGTTTCTATAGGTACATAATTACCTTTCCTCTCATTTATTCAGAAAATGAATGACACATTGGGTCCCCAAGAAAGGGACATCATGTGGAAAACAATATTTCTGGAGACCATCCCCCACAACAGCCAAAAGAAAAAAATACTCTCAATGTAATATATGTCCAAAATGTAACCCTGGCTAGCCCTTACATAGCTCCCAAGGTCATTTTCCTTTGCCTATTTGAAGGATGGCAATTGAATTTCATACAGATGGTGCTATCTCAAGATGATAAATTTGTGTTGGTCCTCGTTTGTATGTTTTCTTATATACTGAAGCATTTCCTTGTTAGAGGGCTACTGCCTTAAGAGTAGGCAAAATATTGTTAGAAAGAATCATTCTGGGCTCGGCACCTGTGGCTCAAGTGGCTAAGGCGCCAGCCACATACACCTAAGGCGGTGGGTTCGAATCCAGCCCGGGCCCACCAAATGACAATAATGGCTGCAACCGAAAAAAAATAGCCAGGCATTGTGGCGGGCGCCTGTGG
>NW_003852553.1:3474373-3475596 GCF_000181295.1 Otolemur garnettii | reverse complement strand
CGTGGCTGGCGCCTTAGCCGGTTGAGCTATAGGCGCCGAGCCTATATCCTTTTTTTTTTTAAAGTTCATTTTTATTTTTATATTTTTTTTGCAGTTTTTGGCTGGGGCTGGGTTTGAATCCACCACCTCTGGCATATGGGGCGGGCGCCCTACTCCTTTGAGCCACAGGCACCGCCCTAGACACTGTATTCGTAAAGCTTAAGTGCCAAAGTTCAATAGAGCTCAAAAGTATTCTGTAGCTCCAGTAGTCCAATGAGCAGACATTGAGATCATTGTAAATAATATGAGGATACTCTGCATGGGAAGCCAGTGGGCTATTTTAGCTAATGAAAACACTTGGCATCCTACTTCCCTCTCAGGCTGGGAAAATAGAAAAGGAGAACAGTTATGCCTTCAAACCACTTGAAATCCTGATGTTTCCCAAATTTGGTCCCTAGTATCCATCCCCATGGGACACATTTAGTACATGGGAAGGGGTCCTTTTTGTTGGGAGAGACAACAAAATGGCACTGTAGAATTATATAATTTCTCCTATAATATTGCCTCTTTTTCTCTCTCAAATACTAGTTTATAGTATAGCACAAAGGTGGTGGGAAAAACAGATTTGTCAACTGAAAACATGTTCTGTTGACAATTTAGACATTGAGAACCACGTTTCTCAAATTTGATTTATACCCTCCTCAGGATGTTATACTTATGGACACCAACTGATCAGAAGAAAAATTAAGTTTATTAGACTCTGATTTGGTGTTGATCCTACAATCCTCAAGTAAGATTTAACATAAGGGCTCAAATGACCGTTGATAAGTAGGGGAAAAACATTAAAAGTTTGATTAAAAAAACCATAATGGGCTCGGTGCCTGTGGCTTAAGTGGCTAAGGCGTCAGCCACATACACCTAAGGTGGCGGGTTTGAATCCAGCCCAGGCTGCCAAACAACAATGATGGCTGCAACCAAAATAAAGCTGGGCGTTGTGGCCGGCGCCTGTGGTCCCAGCTACTTGGAAGGCTGAGGCAGGAGACTCGCTTGAGCCCAGGAGTTGGAGGTTGCTGGGAGCTGTGATGCCACTGCATTCTACCCAGGGGGACAGCTTGAGGCTCTGTCTCAAAAAACAAACAAACAAAACCATAGTGACGTATGCAAGGGATTTTTTTGTGGATTAAGTTGTTTACAGCTTTTTGGTTCTACTTAAGTCTTCTTTGGATGCCTAATGTTCACTATTT
>NW_003852553.1:3472867-3474353 GCF_000181295.1 Otolemur garnettii | reverse complement strand
AGGGAAAAAAAAAAAAGAAAAGAAAAGAGGGTGGTATCTGTGGCTCAAAGGAGTAGGGCTCTGGCCCCATATGCCAGAGGTGGTAGGTTCAAACCCAGCCCCGGCCAAACACTGTAAAAAAAATAAAGAAAGAAAGAAAAGAAAAGAAACTGTACTCCTTGGACAGCAATCACTTATTGTCACTCTGAAGAAATATCTTTAAATATTTTGGCAGAATTTGGTTTTCCCATCAACAAGAGAA
Organism: Otolemur garnettii; assembly: GCF_000181295.1. Classification (NCBI taxonomy): domain Eukaryota; kingdom Metazoa; phylum Chordata; class Mammalia; order Primates; family Galagidae; genus Otolemur; species Otolemur garnettii. The sequence goes on along the minus strand of NW_003852553.1, from coordinate 3,474,112 downwards.
CTAAAGTGAGTTTAAGTCTTTTTTTTTTTTTTTGTGAGTTTAAGTCTTAAGAGTCAGAATTTCGGCTTGGCGCCCGTGGCTCAAGCGGCTAAGGCGCCAGCCACATGCTCTTGAGCTGGTGGGTTTGAATCCAGCCCGGGCCTGCCAAACAACAATGATGGCTGCAACCCCAAAATAGCCAGGCGCCGAACCATGTTCACTATTTCTATGATACTTATCAGTATATTACCCTTATATATGTCTTGTAAATGCTATGCCAGAAAAAAAAAAAGATACAAAGACCTGGATCATGACAACTCATAGAATACATCTGATGCAGGATGTTTTTTTCAGACTGAACCCTAGGCCTGACTTTCTCTCTGGCCCCTTAAATGATTGGCTGTTAAATCAGATCAAACCATGGGCTTCCCAGGAGATCTGTCATCACTAGTATTGAAACTATCATCACCAACTCCAGATGACCAAATAGGCAACTCTAGGAATAAGCCTTCCTAGCACTGTGGGACCTCCTGCTGGTTATTGGCCTACACATGCATTCCATGGAATGATTTTAGGCCAAAAGGGGGAAACTGAAGACTGAACTCTGACCTTTTTTTGTCTTCTTGCCCAAATTCATTTTTAAGAGGGCTGGTGAGTCACGCCTTACAAACCATAAAAATCTCACTAAACTTTTTTTTTTATTAACCTGAGATAATGTGGCTTACTTTTCTGTGACTCTGGTATAGCATCACAGGACAGATAGCAGGCCCACTCACCTTAACTCAAGTATTCCTTTCCACTGACTCCAAATCTTTAGACAAAACTTAACTCTTTCAACCAATTGCCAACTAAAGAATCCCTAAAACCCACTTATGACTTGTAAGCCCCAGCTTTCATATCTCCTGCCTTTTGGGGTTGAACCAATGCATACCTTCCTTCCTCCTGTCTCCAAGGATGTATAAAACGCAACTATAACCTGACAGCCTTAGGATACTTTCTCAGAACCTCTTGAAACTGTGCTCCTTGAGGCTGGGTGCGGTGGCTCATGCCTGCAATCCTAGCACTCTGGGAAGCAGAGGTGAGTGGATTGCCTGAGCTTATAGGTTCGAGATCAGCCTGAGCCACAGCAAGACCTCATCTCTAAAAATAGCTGGGTGTTGTGGCAGGTGTTTGTAGTCCCAGTTACTTGAGAGGCTGAGGCAAGAGAATCACTTAAGCCCAAGAGTTTGAGGTTGCTGTGAGCTGTGACGCCATTGCACTCTACCT
>NW_003852553.1:3464572-3472244 GCF_000181295.1 Otolemur garnettii | reverse complement strand
AAAAAAAAAAAAGAGTCAGAATTTCCAGAGGATTGTGATTGGCACAACTTACATCTACTCCCTTTCCTGACTAATCAACTATGCCCTAAGTGCCGTGGGCACACTGCACTAAGTCAGCTGTTCTTAGGATAATAACTTCATTACTAAAGTGGGAGGGGCAGAATGAGTCCCAGAAAACCAGGGAGCGGGAGGTGAACAGGAACATACTAAAAACACATGCACATAATTGGTACCCACTCAGTACCAGCTCGTGTTGGCACTTCTGCCCACACGTAATGCTGGCTGTGTAACCAGCACATGTAGTCCAAAGAAGCTCTATTAAATCTCTGTGTTTGTTATAGACTGAATTATATCCTTCCTCCTCAAATTCTTATGTTAAAGTCTAACCCTCAGTGACTGTATTTGGAGACAGTTGCCTTTAGGAAGGTAGTCAAGATCAAATGATGTAAGAGTCATTTGAAGACAAAGAAGTGCCAGAAAGCATGATCTGTCTCCTTCCTTTCCCCTTAACCTTGCTCCCCCTCTCTCCACCCCTCTTCATATGTACAAAGGGAAGGTCATGGAAGGATACAGCAAGAAGGCCGCTACCCAAGCCAGGAATAGAGGCCTCACCAGAGACCAACCTTGATGGCACCTTGATTTTGGACTTACAGCCTCCCCAAAAGTGAGAAAACAAGTCAGGTGTGGTGGCTCACTCCTGTAATCCTAGCACTCAGGGAGGTCGAGGCAGGTGGATGGCCTGAGCTCAGGAGTTTGAGATTAGCCTGAGCAAAGCAAGACCCTGCCTCTACTAAAACTAGAAAAACTATCCAGGTGTTGCGGCAGGCACCTGTAATGTCAGCTACTAGGGAAGCTGAGGCAAGAGGATCCTTAAACCCAAGAGTTTGAGGTTGCTGTGAGTTACGATGCCACAGTACTCCACCCCAGGGCAATAGACTGGGACTCTGTCTCAAAGAAAAAGGACAAGAAACCGCCCCCCCCAAACTCCATAATGTGAGAAAATAATTTCTGTTGTTTAACCCACCCAGACTGTGATATTTTGTTATGGCAGCTCAAGCACACTAAATATAGTGCTGTTATTAAATTCTAACTTACTGTCTTCCATTAAGCTCTGGTGGTGATTTCTCTGAAATTTGTAAAAGGCTTTTTTTTGAGACAGAGCCTCCAGCTGTCCCCCTGGGTAGAGTGCCGTGGCAGCACAGCTCACAGCAACCTCCAACTCCTGGGCTCCAGCAAGTCTCCTGCCTCAGCCTCCCAAGTAGCTGGGACCACAGGCGCCCGCCACAACGCCCGGCTATTTTTGGGTTGCAGCCGTCATTGTTTGGCAGGCCTGGGCTGGATTCAAACCCGCCACCTTAGGTGTATGGGGCTGGCGCCTTAGCCGCTTGAGCCACAGGCGCGGAGCCTGTAAAAGGCTTTTATGGAGCACTCTGGGAAGCCAAGGCGAGTGGATTGCCTGAGCTCATAGGTTCAAGACCAGCCTGAGCCAGAGTGAGACCTCATCTCTAAAAATAGTCAGGTGTTGTGGTGGGTGCCTGTAGTCCCAGCTATTTGGGAGGCTGAAGCAAGAGAATTGCTTCAGCCCAAGAGTTTGAGGTTGCTGTGAGCTATGACACCATGTTACTCTACCCAGAGCGATGGCTTGAGACTCTGTCTCAAAAAAAACAAAATTAATAAATCAGACCTTCTCAAAATTAAAAACCTTTGCTCTGTGAAAGCTCATGTAAAGAAAACAAAAAACAAACAAACTATAACCTGGGAGAAAATACTTACAAACCACATATTTGACAAAAGACTGCCACCTAGAATATATATGTATATATATTTTTTAATTTAAACTTAAATTTTTTTTTATTTTTTGAGACAGAGTCTGACTTTGCTATGTTTGGTAGAGTGCTGTGGCATCATAGCTCACAACAACCTCAAACTTTTGGGCTTAAGTGATTCTTTTACCTCAGCCTCCCAAGTAGCTGGAACTACAGACCCCCGCCACAACGCCCAGCTATTTTTAGAGACAAGGTCTCGCTCTGGCTCAGGCTGGTCTTGAACCTGTGAGCTCAGACAATCCACCTGCCTCGGCCTCCCAGAGTGCTAGGATTAGAATATATTTTTAAAAACTCTCAACACCCAATAGTAAGAGAATGAACAATCCAATTAGAAAATAGGCAAAAGACATGAAGAGACATTTCACCAAACAGGATATACAGATGGCAAATGAGCACATAAAAAGATGTTGAACCTTATTAGCCTTAAGAGAAATACAAATTAAGATCACAATGAGATAACACTACACACATATCTGAATGGCTACAAATTAAAAATGGTGACAATGCCAAATGTTGGAGAGGATGCAGAGAAACTGGATCACTCATAGATTGCTGGTGGGAATATAAAATGATATAGCCATTCTGGAAAACAGTTTGTCAGTTTCTTTAAAAATTGGACATTCAAAAAAAAAATTAAACATTCAACTACCACCCAACCCAGCAGCAGCACTCCTGAGCATTTATCCCAGAGAAATGAAGACTCACATCTACATAAAATCTTCACGAATGTTCACACCAGCTTTAATAATAGCCTAAAACTAGAATCAGCCCAGCTGTTCTTCAACAGATGAATGGTTAAACAAACTATGGTTGCCATATTACAGAATTCTATACCATGCAGTATTCTATTATTATTATTATTATTATTTGAGACAGAGCCTCAAGCTGTCCCCCTGGGTAGAGTGCCGTGGCATCACAGCTCACAGCAACCTCCAACTCCAGGGCTCAAGCGAGTCTCCTGCCTCCGCCTCCCAAGTAGCTGGGACCACAGGTGCCCGCCAGAATGCCTGGCCATTTTTTGGTTGCAGCTGTCATTGTTGTTTGGTGGGCCTGGGCTGGATTTGAACCCGCCACCTTAGGTGTATGTGGCTGGCGCCTTAGCCGCTTGAGCCACAGGCGCCGAGCCTCTATTATTATTTAAGAATAAAAATGAATGAACTATCAAATGCAACAACCAGATAAATCTCCTGAGAATTATGGTGAGTGAAAAAAGCCAAACCCAAAAGGTTTGTGTGATCCTATTTATATACCATTGTTTGAAATGACAATACAGTAGAACCTCCATAATTGTCTACCTCCTGGGCAGTGCCTGTGGCTCAAAGGAGTAGGTTGCTGGCCCCATATGCCAGAGGTGGCGGGTTCAAACCCAGCCCTGGCCAAAAACACACACACGCAAAAAAAAAAAAACAAAAAAAAGTCCACCTCCCTACACTGATCACTTCCTTAAATTTACCTAATTTTCAGAGACCAGACATGCACCACATGTACATATCAGTATATTAGGCCTAGTTCCTTATGTTGACCACCTCTATATGTTGACCAGTTTGTTACGGTCAACTTATAGAGGTTCTGATACAGTGTTCCCTGCTCTGGACTGGAGAAAGACACCCCCCTCCCCCATTTTCTAGGTCTAGGTGAGCTCAGAAATCAGTCTCATCACAGACCAGATGTTCTCCATCTCTAGAACAAATAAGTTCTTTGCAGGCTGCATTCTCTAGACCCATACCAAGGTCATAAAAAAAGTAGCCTGATCAGTATCTCATCTGGGCTGCCCCTCCTAGAACACCCTACTGCCTTGCCTGGGGCAAAGACTGTAAGGATCCATTCCTCTTACACTATGGAAGTTTTAATATTATTTTCTGCCTTTAGGCCCCTGGCTGATTGTGACATGTTCCAGACATACATTCCATCTCTCCCCCCTCCAGCCCACAGGATAGGACAAGCTATATATAAACCCCTAGACAAAATGCCCTGATGGGCTGCCATCTGGGCTACCCACCTCCACTGCTGGAGGTTCTGTTCCCTTTATTCTGTTACCTATCTCTTTTATCTTGCAATGAATTCTGTCCTTTCACTTATTTGCATGATACATGGGTTTATTCCTTGGATCTCCAAGATCAAGGACTCAGCAGAGAGAAATTCTGGCTACAGTTCTATAGTATTTTAGAACTATAGCACAGTGAAAAAAAATAAAGTGTAGCAAAAAATAGCTGGGCGTTATGGTGGGCGCCTGTAGTCCCAGCTACCTAGAGGCTGAGGCAAGAGAATCACTTACCAGAGGTTCTCAATCTTCCTAATGCTGCAATGTATTTTCATTGTTACAAGGGGATTGTGACCCACAGGTTGAGAACTGCTGGCTTAAGCCCAAGGGTTTGAGGCTGCTGTGAGCTGTGATGCCACGGCACTCTACCAAGGGTGACATAGTGACACTGGGTCTCAGTAAATAAATACATAAATAAAAACAAAGAAATAAACAAAAAACAAAAAAGAAATATAGCACAGTGGCCGGGCGTGGTGGCTCATGCCAGTAATCCTAGCACTCTGGGAGGCTGAGGCAGGTGGATATAGCCTGAACTCACAGGTTCAAGACTAGCCTGAGCTCATCTCTAAAAATAGCCGGGTGTTGTGGTGGGCACCTATAGTCCCAGCTACTCAGGAGGCTGAGGCAAGAGAACTGTTTAAGCCCAGGAGTTAGAGGTTGCTGTGAGCTGTGACACCATAGCACTCTACTGAGGGCAACAAAGTGAGACTCTGTCTCAAAAAAAAAAAAATATAGCACAAATTAGTAATTGCAGGGGGTTGAGAAACAGAGATGGAAGGGAGGTGAGTGTGACTATAAAAGAGCAACAGGAGGGATCATTGTGGTGATGGAAATGTTCTGTATCTTAACTGTGGTAGCAGATACATGCGCCTACATGGGGGATAAAATTGTATAGAACATACACATATATTTATATATTTACATGTAACTATAAGTAAAACTAGGTTAAGTCAGCATAAGGTGAGTGAATTGTGTCAATGTCAATAATGTAGTTGTGATATTACAATATAGTTTTGCAAAATGTTAGTATTGGGGGAAACCAGGCAATGCATACAAGGAATCTCTGTATTGTTTCTCACGAGTACATGTGATTATAGCAATATAAACATCAATGAAAAATTAAGTATTCCTTACGGTTGAGACAAGGGAAAGGGTTTGAAAGCTATTACAATGCTCTGTAAGGAACTTAAAAGTCCCATTCCTCACACAAAATTTCATTTTTCTTCCTCTGCACTCCCACTATAGTGCTTATCACATTGCTTTATAATTGTTTGTGGACTGTCTCCCTGACCACAAGAAGCTACTTAACATAGGGGCCATGATTTATTCTTCATAGCTTTAGTGCTAGCTCCATGTAAACCTCAGTATGCTTTGGCTGAATTAAATTACTCAGCTGTATGTGCACCACAGAGTTTGGACTATAATAAATCCTCAATACATTTTGTTGGCTTGAAATAGGTTATAGTATAGAGCGTGAGATATCTTTTTGCTTTGTTTCTCAGCAGAGATGGGGAGGGCTCCTGATCCAAGAGGAAGGTCATGACAGTGAGGGCATTTCTCTGGCATGTTCTTCTTCCCTTGAGTCATTAGTTGACCATCATTTTGATAACAGCATTTCATGGTGGAAAAAAAGAATCAGCTGGTACTTTTGATTTCAGAAATGTTAGAATTTGAGGTCATTGTGCCCCTTTGACTCAAGGAATGATGGAAAGAAGGTGACATTGCAGCCTGAAAAGCTGCCTTTTTGTCCTGGGAGACCACTGACTAGTTTCCTGAATTAGATACTGCCTTGAAAAAATAAGAAATTTTCCCCAAGTGTGGGAGGTAATTACTGGAGAAAGGGGCATGTCTGAAGTAAGTGAGTTACCCCGTAGGAACAAGAAAAATCTGGAGTATTTTCTTAGTTAATATTACCCACTAAAACCAAAGAGTGGGAGGATTATGCGTTCCTGCTGGCTGATGCTGCTGACAGCATGCTGTTTGGACAGAATCCCAGGCACTGCCGGCAGAAGCAGAATTTCTCTCACAAAAACATGGGGGAAGGGACAGAGAGATTTAGCTAGAGCGTTTAACTAAGAAAAATGAAAAATGGAACACATCTCTTTAAATGCTACAGCATTCACTCTCATTGTCTAAGTCTTTGGGATAATTCTTGTTGCTAGTTATGACCAAAATAAAATCATCTCCTTCTATGGGATGATTTGGTGGTTGCTCCCTGAAAGGGCCTCTGCTCCCTTCAGAAAAATTCACCTCACAGGCCAGCAACAGATACTTGAAATTCCTCTTTGGCAAAAGGAAGTCTCCTTTTCAGGCTTCACAGTTTAAATGCAAATAATCTAAGAAAAGGGGGTACAATTTACTGTGATATAACTCAGTTTGTGGGAGATTAACAATGGATTCTCCAGGAATAAATATAATGCAAAATGAAAATTATATAAATAAAGGACTATATTAGGGAATATAACTTCTATAGCTTATTGATAAAGAATAATTTCATTTGGACATGTGGTTTTTGGCATTTGCTGAGGAGGGTGATAAAGTGCATGAAAAGGGTAGGGACTCTTGCAAAAATTACAAAAATAACAGGAAAATACCTAATCCTGCAATTTGCTAGTAACAGTTAATCCTATAAATTCTCTTGCTAATAGGCACCCAACCCCCAGAAATTCTGTTTTGCATAGCTTCTGAAGATTGTTTTTAAAAACGTATTTTCTACAGAGTTCCTGAGTAAACAGAAAAGGAGCTTCAGGCTAAAGCCATATGTCAAGGACAGACTCTGCCCATCTCCAGTGATAGCTAATCCCAATCATCCTGTCTCCAAAGAAAGGCAGAAGAGCTGGCTCTTGGGCCTTGACATCTGGCCTAGCTTGTCTTTCTTATCTATCTGCTGCTAAGAAGAAAGAAAGGAGTAGATACACCAGTTTCTCAACTGTCCCCCACCAATCTATAGCCCCTCTTGAAAGCAGGCAGCTTCTTGTCCTCATCCCTGTGTGGGCATTTCTTTGGGATGCAATGCCACTGTCTCCCTGCTCTCTTTTCTCCTTCTCTTTCCCTTTCACTCTTTCACTCTTTTACTTCCTTTCTCCTTCTAATGAGATAAAATAAACTTTATACTTATATATATATATATTTTATTTATTTATTTATTTATTTATTTATTTATTTTTGACACAGAGTCTCACTATGTCACCCTTGGTAGAGTGCTTTGGCATCACAGCTCACAGCAACCTCAAACTCTTGGGTTTAAGCTATTCTCTTGCCTCTGCCTCCCAAGTAGCTGGGACTACAGGCACCCACCACAACGCCCGGCTATTTTGTTGTTGCTGTTGTTTAGCAGGCCCCAGCCGGGTTCGACCCCACCAGTCCTGGTGCATGTAGCCGGTGCCCTAATCACTTAGCTATGGGGACTGAGTACGGTGACCAGATTTTAACATCAGTAAGGCGGGACAACATGGCCGGGTGGGGGGGCGGGGCAGGGCAGGGCCTGACGATGCAAACTTTGATAAGCAGTTCTCGATAATCACTTCTCAGCAATTATTTGTTATTATTACAGTTTAACATTATAAAATTAACAAAAATAATATAAAACTCATATTCTGGAGAAATAGCCACATAGCAGCTGAAAACCGTATATTCCCTTCTTGTTCTCCCACCCGTTCGTGCATTCTTTCCAAAAATTGGGACTTTTTTAAAAGGCCGCGGGACGCAGGACAAATTGTTGAAAAGTGGGACTGTCCCGCCAAAAGCAGGACATCTGGTCACCCTAGGACTGAGCCAACACTTTTTTTTTTTTTTTTCAGTTTTT
>NW_003852553.1:3457629-3462781 GCF_000181295.1 Otolemur garnettii | reverse complement strand
AAAAAAAAAAAAAAAAGAAAAGAAAAGAAAACTTGCTATAAAAAATGTAGTTGACTACAACTTCCAGATAACTCACTTTCAGGATCCACTGCTGCATTCAGGCTGAGACCATGTTTTTCTTGGTCTGCTCGCACCAACGACAGCATGGCAGGAGTACTAGAGCTGAGCCATTTCTTGCTGATTTCTTCCTTAATGGTCAACGTTTACCTTTGGGCTCTTGATTGGCCCAGCAAGACTTTCTTATAGCTGTGCTGCAATCTAAGCTCCTTCGATAATTCCATTCTTCCTGGCTCTCCTCTCACAGGTGTTACAACCATATCAGTTTCAAGGCTCTGCCTATTCCTGCTCCCTCAGCCCTTTATCCTTCAGAGGGGTTTCCCTGGATAAATCTCCTGTGCATCTAATTCTGTTTTGGCCTCTGCTTTTCAGAGCCTCTGAACTGACATAGTGTTTAAAAAACTACCAGTAGTTTAGCGTTGCTGGAGGGTAATGGAAGGAAAGAGGGGCAGGAGGAGAGGTTCACATATAGTTTGGGACCCTCCAGGAAGGATCTAGTAAATTAGGCTAAAGAGAACGGACTTTATCATAGGCAGTGAGAAGTCACTAAAAGGTTTAAGTTGAAGGACAATAATGTCATATTTGTATTTTATAAAGATCATTCTGGGTATCATGTGGAGGATAGTGTAGAAGAACACAATGTTAGAGATGAAATCTTCACCATATATGTGTGTCATTACAAAAGTTTTGACACACACAGTTATCAAGAAATGTAAAATCCATTTGGATAGAAACATATCAAGCCCTCCCAGCAACACTGATAAGCCAAGCAAGTTGAAACTTGCATGGGCAAATCAGAAAGTGAAATAATGGACCATAACACAGTCTGTCACAAAATTTTCATAGTTATCCACATATAAAAACTCTGTAGCACTCCAAACCAAACAAAAATGTACATTGCCTTGGTCGGTGCCCGTAGCATAGTGGTTACAGCGCCAGCCACATGCACCAAGGCTGGCGGGTTTGAGCCTGGCCCGGGCCTGCTAAACAATGACAACTGCAACAAGAAAATAGCCAGGTGTTGTGGCGGGTGCCTGTAGTCCCAGTTACTTGGGAGGCTGAGGCAAGAGAATCGCTTAAACCCAAGAGTTTGAGGTTGCTGGGAGCTATGATGCCATGGAACACTACCAAGGACAACATTCTGTCTCAAAAAAAAAAAAAAGTACTTTGCGTCACCTAAAGAGGTAGCAGGTTGGAGAAAGGAAAGGGATGGTGGTGACATGCAGGCAATAAAGTGGCAAAAATTGGAAATTAATTAGTTGTGAAACTTGTTATGTTTATCCTAAAGCTGCCTCCTTACATATTTTAAATTTGGCCTAAAACTTTGTCCATACGCAGTGAACTTTAATCTAACTGCATATGTAAACAAACTATAACCTACTCTTGTACCAATCACAGAGATTTGGCGAGTCACAGATCAGTTGTTCGTATTGTTTTTAATAAGGCAAAGGCTGAACTGTAACCACTCCAGCCGTTTCTGTACCTCACTCCTATTTTCTATATGTCGCTTTCCTTTTTTTGTCCACAGATATTATCCAACCACGTGGCAGCCTCAGAGATGCTTTGAACCTATTCTGGTTCTGGGGACTGCCTGATTAGAACATCAGTTTTGTTCAATTAAACTCAGTGAAATTTAAATGTGTCTAAAGTTTTGTTTTTTAACAAACGTGAAGGGGAAGATTTTGAATTACAAAAAACTGAATTATAAGCATTATATCAAAAAGGCAGGGTAAATTCCTCTGCCAGATGTGATGGAGCAACTGGTAGCAGACTTGCCTTCCTGATGTAAATAACTAGAAACTGAACAAAATGTATGAAGCAACTCTTTCCTAGACACGGAACACCAGGCAGCATGGAATTGCAATCTCTGAAAGGAAGACAAATGAAAAGATACCTACTGATTGGAGGTACTTTTCCAGACTGCAGTGGGAGAGGGGACATCTAAGCACAGTACAGAAGTCTTGCAGAGTTAAGGAGATGGAGATTGGAGTTTGGGAAAGCTGAGATTTCTAGAATTTGGAGGGGACTACTACTAGAGAAGAGTGAGCTATGTAAAGAAAGGGATCAAAAAATCTGTGGGAAGTCCTGTTTGGCCAACTATAAAGCAGTGCATATATACATAGGGTAAGACTCCATGAGATTGGGCAAAGGATAACTATCACAGAAGGAACTACTACTAGGGGGCTATATTACATGAACAATTCTCAGAGCTTTCACAGGACTGGGAGATGTGTGAGTTGTGATCACTCAGAGTAGAGAAATACCTGAGCCATACAATAGAGCCCCAAAGGTTGCCTTGGTAATAGGTCTAAACTAGTGCCAATGAAAGGCTAGTCTAGCTATGCCCTAATAGAATTCAAAAATAATCCTTGAAAGAATCACCCTGAATTACACGTATTTTAACCACCCGTCAAAACAAAACTCAGCACAACTTAAAGACAATAAGGGCCGGGTGTCAAGGCTCACACCTGCAACCCTAGCACTTTGGGAGGCTGAGGTGGGTGGATTGCCTGAGTTCACAGGATCAAGATCATCCTAAGCCAGAGCAAGACCTCGTCTCTGAAAATAGCAGGATATTGTGGTGGGTACCTGTAGTCCCAGCTACTGAGGAGGCTGAGGCAAGAGAATCACTTGAGTGCAAGACTTCAGCACTCTACTGGGGGCAAGAAAGTAAGACTCTGTCTCCAAAAAAAAAAAAAAAAGACAATAAAATCCAGACTTCAACAGCATAACATCTATAATGTTCAGCACCCCATCAAAATCACTAAACTTTCTAAGAGACATAAAAATGTGTCCTACACTAGGAGAAAAAAACAGTCACCAAAAAGAGACACAGAGGTAAGAGAGATTAGGGGATTAGCAGAGACTTTAAATAGTTATTACAAATACGTTAATATACTTAAAGGAAAATATGAACATAAAGAGGAGAAAAATGGAAAACTTTAAAAAAGACTCAAATAGCGGTGCCTGTGCCTAAAAGGAGTAAGGCGCCAGCCCCATATGCCGGAGTTGGCAGATTCAAACCCAGCCCTGGCCAAAAACTGCAAAAAAAAAAAAAAAAGACTCAAATGACAAATATTGTATGAAATACCTAGAGTAGTCAAATGCTTACAGACAGAAAATAAAATGGTGGGTGCCAGGGGCTGGTGGGGGGTGAAAATAGGAAGTCATTGTTTAATGGGCAGAGTTTCAATTTGGGAAGATGAAAGTTCTGAAGATGGATGGTGGTGATGTTTGCACAAAAACGTGAACATACTTAATGTCACTGAATGGTATACTTGATAAAAATGGTCCAATTTATGCTATGTATCTTTTACCACAATTGGAAAAAAAGGCAAATGGAACTTTCTGGAGATGAAAAACTGCAGTATCTGAAATGAAATACTCACTGGATGGACTTAACAGTAAATTAGATCCTACAGAAGAAAAGGTCAATGAACTCTAAAAAATAGGAGTAGATACTGTCTAACCAGAGATATCCAACTTTTTTTTCCCTGCTGCACATTGGAAGAATAAGTTCTCTTGGGCCACACATTAAATACACAACTGATTAGCTAATCGCTAAAGCTGATAAGCCACAGAAAGGTCTGTGTGTACTTATTGTAAGTGATATCTGACACCACAGATAAACAAAATGTCCTCACAAAATGTGGCCTGTGGACAGCCCTTTTATCTTTTTTTTCTCCTTATGCTTTAAGTAAAAGAAAGAAAAGGCTAAAAATGAACAGAGCCTCAGTGACCTGTGAGAAATAATATTAATGACCTAACAAATACAAAATTGAATTCCGATAAGATGAGGTTAATAGTAGATTGGATTCTGTGGAAGAAAAAATTAGTGGATATGAAGACATAGCAGTAAAATCTATCCTAAATAAAGCAGAGACAGAAAAAAAGACTGAAGAAAAAGAAAGAAAAAGATCCTCACTGGCCTGAGGGATAATATCAAGCAGTCTAGCATACTCAAAATGGAGCTTCCAAAGGAAAGGAAAGAAAAAGGAGTGGCAGAAAACATATTTGAAGAAATAATGGTCATAATTTTAAAAATTGAGTGCAAGCTATAAACTTATAGATATGAGAAGGTCAAAGGGCCAGGAGCGGTGGCTCATGCCTGTAATCCTAGCACTTTGGGAGGCTTAGGTGGGTGGATTGACTGAGCTTATGAGTTCAAGACCAGCCTGAGCAGGGGGAAGAACACATCTCTAAAAAATAGCCAGGCGTTGGCTTGGCGCCTGTAGCTCAGCGGCTAGGGTGCCAGCCACATGCACTGGAGCTGGCAGGTTCGAATCCAGCCTGGGCCTGCCAAACAACAATGGCAACTACAACCAAAAAGTAGCCGAAAAGTAGCCGGGCGTTGTGGCGGGCACCTATAGTCCCAGCTACTTGGGAGGCTGGGGCAAGAGAATCGCTCGAGCCCGAGAGTTTAAGGTTGCTGTGAGCTGTTATGCCAAAGCACTCTACCCAGGGCGACAGCTTGAGACTCTGTCTCAAAAAAAAAAAAAATAGCCAGGCGTTATGGCAGGCACCTATAGTCCCAGCTACTCCAGAGGCTAAGTCAAGTGAATCACTTGCATCCAGGAATTTGAGATTGCTATGAGCTATGACACCACCACACTGTACCTAAGGTGACAAAGTGAAATTGTCTCAAAAAAAAAAAAGAAAAGGTCAATGGTCCCAAGTAGAATAAATCTTAAGGAAATCACATCCAAAAAATTATAATCAAATTCCTATAAAATAATAAGGAGAAAACATGAAAAATAGCCAAAGAAAATAGACACTTTGAAGAACCTCTCCCCCAGCAAAAAAGGAAAGAAATAAAGGAGAAAGATAAGGAACCACAGCTTTCTTTGTAGAAACTATGCAATCCAGAAGAATATGAAATGACATCTTTAAAATGCTAAGGACAACTGGGTGCCTGTAGCCCAATGGTTAGAGCACTGGCCCCGTGCACCAGGGCTGATGGGTTTGAGTTCGGCTGGGGCCTACTAAGCAAAATAAATAAATAAATAAAATGCTAAGGAGAAAATGTCACCTTTGAATTCTGTACACAAAGAAAATACAGCTAAAACATGAAGGCTATGTTAACCAGTTTGATGAA
>NW_003852553.1:3455920-3457393 GCF_000181295.1 Otolemur garnettii | reverse complement strand
AAAAAAAAAACAACAAAAAACCAGTTTGATGAAAATATTTCAGATTGTATATAGAACCAGCACACTGTACCCCATGACTGCATTAATGTACACAGCTATAGTTTAATAAAAAAATTTGAAAAATTAAAAAAAAAGAAAATATAGCTAAAATATGAAGGTAAAATGAAGACTTTTCCAGAAAAACAGCTGAGAGAATTTGTTGCCAGAAGACATGTACTACGAGAAATGTTATAGGAAGTTCCTCATGCTGAGAGAAAATACCAGATAGTAACTTAAATCAATAAAAATGAATAAACAGTACAGCAACAATAAATATAAAACACCTTTTTTCTCATTTTTTACTTACTGAATAGAGACTGTTTAAGACAAAAATAATAGAAATGTATTGGGAAATTATAATCTGTGGTAAAACTGTGGTAGTGGTAAAACATAAGGTAACAACAGCATAAAGTATAACAGAAGAAAATAAAGGTATATTTTATAAAGTTATTACATTATACATAGAGAGTACAATACACTGTATTATAATGGGATCGTACACTATAATAAATTAAAAGTGTGTGTTGTAAACCTATAACAATGCCAATTTGGCTATTTGTCCTCTCCAAATCTCATGTTGAAACTTGATCCCCAATGTTGGAGGATCATCTAATGGGAGGTATTTGGGTCAGGGGGAAACAGATCCCTTATGAATAATGCCACTCATGGGTGGAAGGAGTGAGTTCTCACTCTATTAGTTGCTAGGAGAGCAGGGTTGTTAAAAAAAGTCTGGCACCTCCCTCCCCTCCTTCTCTCTCACCTCCTCTCTTGCCATGTGATCTCTGCACAGCTCCTCTTTCCCTTCTACCGTGAGTGGAAACAGCTTAAGGCCCTAATCAGATGCAGACATCACATTAGGCTTCCTGGACAGCCTGCAGAACCATAAGTCAAATACACTTCTTTTCTTTATAAATTACCCAGCCTCAGGTGTTCCTTTATAGCAGCACAAATGGACTAAGACAAATAATCACTTAAAAAAAAAAGATGAGATATGGCTAATATAAGGTAATAGTGAAGATAAAAGGGAATGCTAAAAAATACTCAAAATAAGGCATGAAAAGAGGAAGAAAAAATAAGAAAAAAGTAAAGGGACAACTAGAAAACAAGTAGATGATAGAATTCAATCTTGCTATTTATACATTTGAATGCTTTTTACTCAGTAATTAATTAAACAAGAAGAAAATCAGTAAGGATAGAGAAGACTTGAACATGGTAAAACCAAATGACCAAACTGACATTTACAGAACATTCCATGCAACAGTAGAAAAATACAGTCTTTTCTATAGATCATATGTGTGGCCTCACAAATATAAAATAATTCAAATAATCGAGAGTATGTTCTCTGACCATAGTGGAGTTAAATTTGATATTAATAACCAAAAAAATCTGGAAACCCTCCAAATATTGATACTTGGCAATTTTTTTTTTTTTTTT
>NW_003852553.1:3442890-3455491 GCF_000181295.1 Otolemur garnettii | reverse complement strand
CCCGGCTATTTTTTGGTTGCAGCCGTCATTGTTGTTTGGCGGGTCCGGGCTGGGGATTCGAACCCACCACCTTAGGTGTACGTGGCTGGCGCCTTAACCGGTTGAGCTATAGGCGCCGAGCCATACTTGACAATTTTTAAAATAACCTAAATAACTGACCAAAGATCAAAAGAAAGAGGAAATTAGAAAATATTTTTAATTTAATGACAGTGAAAACACAACATTTTGTGTTTTGAAAGCCCACAACAGATTTTCCACCTTCTGATCTCCTACTGGCCTTCCCGGATGTTCCCTTTGTTTGCTCTGTATTTGGCTTGTGCTGTCCTGAATCACAGGCCATCTTTATTTTTCCCCAGTCACTCATAAATTTAGTAATCTAGCTAGAATCAGAGATAGGCCAAATCACTAATCACAAATTAGAGTATCAAGTCACTTAAGCATTTATTACAAAATATTTTTTTACTTCTTCAGTGTTTTATTTTATGTTAAAACTGATACATTCCAACTGTAAAAACATTAATAACCAGAACCATTATTATCATGCAGACAGTAAAAAGTTCACAGTGAGTGAACTTGTTTACTATTTAGTATAACTCTGTGCTATATAAACACATATACATATATTTGTCTTTTTACAAAAATGAAATTATTCTATACACACTATCTGCCACTTGCTTATTTCACTTAATGCATTATGGCTATGTAAGTATGCATAGTTGTAGCTAATTCTATGTCAAATGTCTTTGTATACTATTTCTTTACCAGTCCCTTTCCATAAACATGCAAGTTGTTTGCAATTTTTTTTTTTTTTTTAGTTTTTGGCTGGGGCTGGGTTTGAATCTACTACGTCTGGTATATGGGGCCGGCGCCCTACTCCTTTGAGCTAATAGGCGCTGCCCAGTTTGCAATTTTTACTATAAACAACATTCTAATAAGCATTCTTTTTCATACATTTTTGTCAATTTATGAAAGAAAATCAATAGTGCAAATTCTTAGAAGTACATTGCTAAGCCGAAGAGTATTCACATTTAAAATCTTGCTAGCAACTGCCAAAGTGCCCTCCAAAAAATTGTATCAATTTATACTCCCAATGCTGGGTGCCCAGGTAAGCAGCCTGAGCAAGAGCTCTAAAAATAAATAAATAAATAGGGTGGCGCCTGTGGCTCAAAGGAGTAGGGCACCGTCCCCAAATGCTGGAGGTGGTGCGTTTAAGTCCAGCCCTGGCCAAAAACTGCAAAAATAAAATAAAATATGACTCAGCACCTGTAGCTCAGCGACTAGCGTGCCAACCACATACACCAGAGCTGCGGATTCGAATCCAGCCCGGGCCTGCCAAACAACAGTGACAACTACAACAAAAAAATGGCCAGGCGTTGTGGCAGGCGCCTGTAGTCCCAGCTACTCAGGAGGGGGAGGCAAGAGAATCGCTTAAGCCCAAGAGTTGGAGGTTGCTGTGAGCTGTGATGTCGATGGCACTCTACCTAGGGTGACATAGTGAGATTCTGTCTCAAAAAAAAAAAAAATAGCCAGGTGCTGTGTCGGGCACCTATAATCCCAGCTACTTGGGAGGCTGAGGCAAGAGAATCACTCGAGCCCAAGAGTTTGAGGTTGCTGTGAGCTATGATGCCACAGCACTCTACTGAGTGTGACAAAGTGAGACTCTGTCTCAAAAAAAAAATTGCTAAGTTATGGAAGAAGCTCAAGTACCCATTGACCCATGAATGGATCAATAAATTGTGGTATATGTACACCATGGAATATTATGCAGCCTTAAAGAAAGATGGAGACTTTACCTCTTACATGTTTACATGGATGGAGCTGGAACATATTCTTAGCAAAGTATCTCAAGAGTGGAAGAAAAAGTATCCAATGTACTCAGTCTTACTATGAAACCAATTTATAGCTTTCTTGTGAAAACTATAATCCAATTATAGCCCAAGAAGAAGGGGAAAGGGGAGCAGGAGGAGAGGGAGGGGGGTGGAGGGAGAGTAATTGGTGGGACCACACCTACAGTGCATCTTACAAGGGTACATGTGAAATTTACTAGGTGTAGAATATAAATGTCTTAACACAATAACTAAGAAAATGCGGCAAAGGCTATGTTAACCAGTTTGATGAAAACATTTCAAATTGTATATAAAACCAGCGCATTGTACCCCATGATTGCATTAATGTACACAGCTATGATTTAATAAAAAAAATTAAAATAAAAAAAATTTATACTACCATGCAATGAAAACTTTTAAGTCCACATCTTCGGTAGGACATGCTTCTCTGAACTAGATATTAAAGCTCAAGATATAAAAAAAGAATCATTTTCTGATTTGCATTGACTATGATTAACTTGTAATTATGATTATTATAAAAGCATGGAAAATTAAATATTAGGCTTCATTTAAATTATGTGTATTGATTGTCTATTGCTGCTGGAACAAATTACCACAAACTGAATGGGTTAAAACAATCTATTACCTGGTTGGCACCTGTAGCTCAGAGGAGTAGGGCGCTAGCCCCGTATGCCGGAGGTGGTGGGTTCAAACCCAGCCCTGGCAGAAAAAAAAAAACAAAAACCCAATCTATTACCTTACAGTGCTGGAGGTTAAAAGTCCAACACCAGGTTTATTGGGTTGAAATCAAGGTGTCAGGAGGCCTGCCTTTCTTACTGGAGGCTCTAGAGCAGTGGTTCTCAACCTTCCTAATGCCACGGCCCTTTAATACAGTTCCTGTGATCGCGACCCACAGGTTGAGAACCACTGCTCTAGAGAAAAATCCATTTCCTTGTTTAGTTTGTTTGTTGGCAGAATTCGGTTCCTGGCAATTGTAGGACTGAGTCCCTGTTTTTCTTGATGGTTGTAAGATGAAGGCTGTTCCCAGTTTCTAGAGGCCATCACGTGGTCTCCTGCCTCCATTTTCAAAGCAAGCAAATGCAGATCAAGTTTTTCTCGTGACATATGTCATGGATCTACTCTTCTACCTTCCTTTTCTACTTTTTAAGGAGTCATGTGATTAAATTGGTCCCACCTGGATAACCCAGGAAACTCTCCCCATCTTAGAATCCTTTACTTAATCCCATTTGCCAAATCTCTTTTGCTAAGTAAAGTAATATATTCACAGGTTCTAGAGATTACGGTGTGACATCTTTGCAGGGCCATTATTCTGCCTACCACAGTATGATATTTTATTTATTTTCACTTAATAAATACTTGTTGGTTGAGCATCTACTATATAAAAGGCAGTAGGAAACTAGTGCCCCGTTTCTGTTTTGTTTGAAGTCTGAAGGGAAATGCAGACATTAATCAATATTACAAAAAACAAATTATAAGTATGAACTATGGGGAAAAAACCTAGTGCCGTACAACATGACATGAGGAAGTGAATGAGCCTAAAGGTGTCAAGAAATGTGTACCAGGGTTTGGGACAGGAAACAGGAAGTGCTATAGGTATTTAAAGTCGGATGTCATTTAATACAGGGAATCAGGTGCTTACAAAAGAATTGGAAGTGTTGGAGGCTTTAGACTGGGCCCTCCATGGGGTGGAGCCTGTGGCTCAAAGGAGTAGGGTGCCAGCCCCATATACTGGAGGTGGCGGGTTCAAGCCTGGCCCCAGCCAAAAACTGCAAAAAAAAAAAAAACCAAACCAGTAGACTGGGCCCTCCAGAATAATTCCCAGAATGCTCTAGAACTAATCTGCTAGGGAAGCTGCTAACTTTGCCACACCCAGAAAGGTGGAAAAATTAGGAGGTCACTGCAATAACATAGAGTTCAAGTGAACACCGTGTTGGCTCTGACCTATGGATGGAAAAGCTGAGATCTGGGAACCACTGTCAGCACCACCACAGTCTTTTGACAATCACAAGGCTAATGCTGTAATGCAGCTGCAGAAAAAAGAAAAAAAAACCCAAATGTTTCTATGGCCTTGCTTGCTAACAGAAATAGCCAAAGCAGCAAGAAGATGGCATCAACCTCATCTTCATCTCTCAAACCTCAGCAAGTGCATCTACGTGGAGGAACCTAACTCTCATCCAGGATCCTGACAGGAAGAAAGCCTTGGGAAGGCATTTTTAGTTCTAGCTTCTGCTTTTCAGAAAGCTCACAAGAAGGAGGTGAGGATGGATCCTGAGCACCATTCGGCTACTGCTATAACAGTAGGCTTCACTGAGGGCTTGAGAGTTGAGTTATGTAGGATGATAGGAATTAACTAGGCAGAGTAGGCAAAAGGCATTCCAGATAGCAAGAGCAACACAAGCAAAGGCCTTGAGGCAGGAGGGAGCAGAGCAGTTCAACAGACTGGGCATTAGTTCAGGGTATGAGAGTCTTAGGCACTCCAGCAGCATGAGTCTGAGTAGCTTCCCTCTAGTTTCACTATTAATGTGACTCAGATGTTTTCCATGTAATTCATGAAACATCACTTACAAATTTTCTTCTTGTTGTTGTTTTTAAATTTTAAAATATTTTAGACTTACAAAAACTACTGACTTACATAGGGCCTTATGTGTGCCTTACTTATGATTTAAGAAAGAAATTTTATGAAAAGGATTGCACCCCACTCTGATCCCATTCTTCACATTACCCCTACCATAAGAGGTAACTATTCTAATTTTGTTGTTTATCAATCTCCATGTACTTCTTTTATTTTTTTTGCAACACAAACACATATCCATAAAGAACATGGAAGATGGCTTCATCTGTTTTAAAAACTAATCTACAACAAAAAGACAAACAACCCAATTAAAAAATAGGCAAGGAACTTGAATAGACATTTCTTTGAAAAAGATATAAACATGAATAATAAGCATGTGAAAAGATACTCAACATTATTAGTAATTAGAGAAATACAAATCAAAACCATAATGAGGGGCGGCACCTGTGGCTCAAAAGGGTAGGGCACTGGCCCCATATGCCAGAGGTGCTGGGTTCAAATCCAGCTCCCGCCAAAAAAAAAAAAAAAAGGCTCAGCATCCGTAGCTTAGCGGTTATGGCACCAGCCACATACACGGAAGGTGGCGGGTTCGAACCCAGACTGGGCCAGGTAACCAACAATGACAACTGCAACAAAAAAATAGTTAGGCATTGTGGTGGGTGCCTCTAGTCCCAGCTACTTGGGAGGCTGAGGCAAGAGAATCACTTGAGCCCAAGAGTTTGAGGTTGCTGTGATCTGTGACACCACAGCACTCTACTGACCAAGGGTGACAATGAAACTCTGTCTCAGAAAAAAAAATAATAATAATGAGATACTACTTTGCACCTACTAGGGTGTCTATAAAACAAAAAACTAGAAAAAAAAGTGTCACGAGGATGTGGGACAATTGGAACTCTGTCAGTGGTAAAGTAACATGGTGTAGCTGCTGTGGAAAACAGTTCAGTAGTTTACGAAAAGCGAGTGCCCATTTTTTCTTTTTTTTTAACCACACTTAAAATACACAAAGACTAATGAAAGGTGATTAGCAAAAAAAAGGGCTGTGCATACTTTTCATGATATCCAACATCACAGATAAGCAAGAAGTCCTCATAAAATTCAGCATGTGACCCACAGACTGCAGGTTGGACACCCCTGAGCTAAACCTAGAATTACCAAAGGACCCATCAATTCCATCCCTAGATATATATCCATAATATTACAAAACACGGACTCAAACAGTCATACATCACTTAACAATGGGGATACATTCAGAGAAATGGGTTGTTAGGCGATTTCATCATTGTGCAAACATCATAGAGTGTACTTACACAAACCTAAAAGATATAACCTGCCATGGACCTAGGCTACATGGCATGGCCTCGTGCTTCTAGACTACAAACCCATATCGCTACAAATCTATACAGCATGTTACTATACTACTATAGGCAATCATAACATAATAGTAGGTATTTGTGAATCTAAACATATCCAAATGTAAAAAGTACAGTAAAAATATGCTATAAAAATGATATACCTTATAGGGCATTTATCATGAATGGAGCTTGCAGGAGTGGAAGTTGCTCTGGGTGAGTTAGTGAGTGAGTGGGGAGTGAATGTGAGGGCCTAGGACATTACTGTACACTGCTATAGACTTTATAAACACTGTGCACTTAGGCTACACTAAATTTATTTTAAAATATTTTCTTTCTTCAATAATAAATTAATTGTTAGCTTGGTGTAAATTTTTTTCTTTTCTTTCTTTCTTTTTTTTTTTGAGACAGAGTCTTAAGCCGTCACCCTGGGTAGAGTGCTGTGGCATCACAGCTAACAGCAACCTCAAACTCTTGGGCTTAAGCAATTCTCTCGCCTCAGCCTCCCAAGGAGCTGGGACTACAGACGCCTGCTACAACGCCCGGATATTTTTGTTTTTGTTGTTGCAGTTATCATTGTGGTTTTTGCTGGCCCCGGATGAGTTCAAACCTGCCAGCCTTGGTATATGCGGCTGGCTCCCTACCCACTGAGCTACAGGCGCTGCCATGTAAATTTTTTCTTTATAAACTTTTTAATTTTTTAAACTTTTTGACTCTTTTCCAATAACTCTTAGCTTAAAACACGAATATTTTATAGCTATACAAAAATATTTTGTTTATATCCTTATTCTATAAGCTTTTTTCTAGTTTAAAATGTTTTTTTTACTTTTAAAACTTTTTTGTTAAAAACTAAGACAAATATACACATTAGCCTAGACCCACATGGGGCCAGGATCATCAATATCATTCTTTCACCTTTGTCTCTTGGCCTATTGGAAGGTCTTTGGAGAGGACAGGCATGAGCCACCATCCTAGCACTCTAGGAGGCTGAAATGGGAGGATTGCTTGAGGTCAGAAGTTCAATATCAGCCTGAGTAAGAGTGAGACCCTGTCTCTACCAAAAATAGAAAAATCAGCCAGGCTTTGTGGCAGGCGCCCGTAGTCCCAGCTACTCAGGAGGTTGAGGCAGGAGGATCGCTTGAACCCAGGAGTCTGAGGTTGCTGTGAACTAGGCTGATGCCATGGCACTTTAGCCTGGGCAACAGACTGAGACTCCATCTCAAAACCCTCCCCCCCCCAAAAAAAATAAAAAACAAACAAAAACCCCCCAGGAAGGTCTTCACGGGCAATAACATGCATGGAGCGGTCATCTCTTATGATAACAATGCTGTCTTCAGGAATAGTTCCTGAAGGACCTTCCTGAGGCTGTTATAAAGTCAACTTTTTTTGGGCTGGGCATAGAGGCTCACACCTGTAAACCTAGCACTTGGGAGGCTGAGGCAGGTGAATTGCCTGAGTTCATGGGTTCGAGAACAGCCTGAGCAAGAGCGAGACCCCATCTCTAAAAATAGCTGGGTGTTGTGGTGGGCACCTGTAGTCCCAGCTACTCAGGAGGCTGAGGCAAGAGAATCACTTGAGCCCAAGAGTTTGAGGTTGCTGTGAGCTATGACGCCATGGCACTCTACCAGGGCTGACAAAGTAAGACTCTGTCTCAAATAAAAAATAAGAATAAAATAAAATAAACTTTTTTTTCAATAAATAGAAGGAGTATAGTCTAACAAGTATAGTAAATACATAAACCTGCAACATAATCATTTATTATCATTATGCATACATAATTGTATTACTTTTATACATCTGGCAGTGCAGTATGTTTGTTTACAGCAGCATCACCACAGACACATGAGCAATGCGGTGCATTATGATATTCTGATGGCTACATCAGTAAGTGATAGGAATTTTTCAGCTCCATTATAATCTTATGGGATCACCATCACTGAGGAGAACATTATGAGGCGCAGGACTGTACTCATATGTCAATATCAATTGCAGCATTTTTCACAATAGTCAAAAGATGGAAACACCCAAGTGTCCATCAACCGATAGAGGGATAAACAAAATGTGACTTATACCTCTAATGGAATATTATTCAGTGATAGAAAGTGAGGAAGTTCTGACATATGCTACAACACAGCTCACCCTTGAAGACATTATGCTAAGTGAAAGAAGCCAGACACAAAAGGACAAAAACTGTATGATTCTACTTATACAAAATACCTAGGCTAGGCAAATTCATAGAGACAAAAAGTAGATATGTGGTTACCAGGGACTGGGAAAGGGGAGAATAGGGAATTATTACTTAGTGGTTACAGAATTTCTATGTAGGATGATGAAAAGGTTTGGGGAACAGATAATTATGGTGGCTGTACAACATTGTGAATGTAATTAATGCCACTGAATTGGAAACTTAAAAATGGTTAACATGGGTTTGGCACCCGTAGCTCAGTGGTTAGGGTGCTGGCCACATACACCAAGGCAGGCATGTTTAAACTGGGCCTAGGCGTGCTAAACAACAATAACAACTGCAAAAAAAAAAATAGCTGGGTGTTGTGAGGCACCTGTAGTCCCAGCTACTTGGGAGGCTGAGGCAAGAGACTCGCTTAAGCCCAAGAGTTGGAGGTTGCTGTGAGCTGTGATGCCCCAGCACTCTAACAAGGGGAACAGAGTGAGACTCTGTCTCAAAAAAAAAAAAAAAGGTTAACATGGCAAGTATATGTTGCATATATTTGCCACAATAAATATATATATTTTTTGAGACAGAGCCTCAAACTGTCTCCCTGGGTAGAGTGCCATGGCATCACAGCTCACAGCAACCTCAAACTCTTGGGCTTAAGTGATTCTCTTGCCTCAGCCTCCCAAGTAGCTTGGAATAGAGGCATCTGCCACAATGCCCGGCTATTTTTTGGTTGTTTGGCAGGCCTGGGCTAGATTCGAACCTGCCAGCTCAGGTGTATGTGGCTGGCGCCTTAGCTGCTTGAGCCACAGGCGCTGGGCCAAATAATTTCTTATAAAAGATTGAATGAAGAGAAAACTAATCTGAATGGTTTTACACTGTTTGTATCCTTTGTTGGGAAACAATTCTCCTCCGTCTTTTTTTTTTTTTTTTGAGACAGTCTGTCACTTTGTTGCCCTTTGTAGAGCTGTGGTGTCACAGCTCACAGCAACCTCTAACTCTTGGGCTCAAGTAATTCTCTTGCCTCAGCCTCCTGAGTAGCTGGGACTACAGGACCTGCCATAACGCCTGGCTATTTTTAGAGGTGGGGTCTTGCTCTGGCTCAGGCTGGTCTTGAATCTGAGAGCTCAGGCAATCCACCCTCCTTGGCTTCCCAGAGTACTGGGATTACAGGCGTGAGCCACCGTGCTGTGAGCTATGATGCTACAGAACTCTACCGAGGGTGACAAAACAAGACTCTGTCTCAAAAAAAAAAAAAAAAAAAAAAAAAAGAAAGAAAGAAAGAAACAAAGAAACTGGCACAAAATAGACTATTCATCTCTGACCCAGGAGTTTCATGTTTTCTACTAGAATCTATGAAACTATGGTAACCTAACTTGTTAGTTTGTGAGGAGGGTAAAACTCTCAGATCTTTCACAGTTTTTGATAGTTTTAATAAGGAAGATAGGATGCTGGCAGAGACATAGCTTTCTAGAAGGAGAAGGATGAAGATAATGAGTAATAAAATTTGAGGGACGTCCATGAGAACTGGGAGTAGATATGTTGATCAAGTTATATGCTCAATGAGGGAATATATGGTTCTCCACTTTATTGGCTGTTAATAAGGGGAGTTGGGGAATTAGATGCAGGCTGAGTATCAGGAAGTAGGTTCAAAGAAAGCTGCCCAAACAGTGCCCTGGTTCTTGCTAACTCCCCTCCAGGAGGACTTCTTGCCAATCTGGCAGTTAGCCTCAGATGTGCCTCACTGTAATAGCTAGTGCTAAGAATTGTTTAAAACTGGCCATAGTGGCTCACACCTGTAATCTTAGCCCTTTGGGAAGCTGAGGAAGGAGTATTGCTTGAGGCCAGGAGTTTGAGCCTCAACACAGTGAGACACCCCCTCACAAATCTCCCCAAATTAAAAAAACTGGCCAGGCATGGTGGTGCACACCTGTAGTCCCAGCTGCTTGGGAGGCTGAGGTAGGAGGATCACTTGAGCCCAGGAGTTTGAAGTTGCAATGAACTATGATGATATCATGGCACTCTTGATATCTATCACAAGAGTGTTATCATGTTTCAAAAAGAAACAAGAGTGTTATTTTGTTTCAAAAAGAAACAAATTGTCTAGCATGCACAAAAGATTGTGCCCTTTTTCAGACAACAGTTGCAGAGATGTGTGAAAGAAGGGAAATTTATGAGCACTACAGGAGAAACCAGGCACATCATTAAAAGTTTGGCTGAAATTGATGGTATCAGCCACAGGGATCTCACTGCTCAATATAAAGTGTGGAGGAGAAAAAACATTTTAAGTTTGGTTGCATCATAAGCTGCTGCCACACTGCCTAAATGCACAGTCTGTTTTATTTAATAGCTAAGAGCCCACTCTCTTCCTCCATGTTCCTCATGCCTCCCTCATCCTCTACCTCAACATTGCCTACTTTAGAAAGATGATTAGATATGGAGCCAAGGTTTTCCCAAAGTCCTCAGATCCAGCTAATGGTGCTTAGGCAGAGTTCATAGTAGGAAAGGACTTGTGGGTGGAGTCTATGGGGGCAATTCAGAGTACTGTGGTTGTTGCTGCTGCATCTGAATGTCCAGTAGGAATCGATGTATTATGTCCCCATCCCATAAGTGCTGGGGGAATTTTCAAGATTGGGGAGGAGAGGCATATAGAGAAATAGAAGTATAAATTTCTTTTCAACCCACTTTCCTGTTATCTGCCTGCTGGTCCAACAGAAGCTAAAGAATCCCAGGAAGAGAAAGGGAAATCACAGCCTTGATTAAGTACTTAAAGGCATCAAAGGTGGAAAGAAATGCAGTATCTCAATACCATAACCCTGTACAGCCTGTGAAAAACTATCAAGAGCTGAAGGCATAGAGTAGATTATTGCTGACTGATTGTTGTTGCTCTCATAGTCCTGACTGTTCCAGACATTGTGACCGCAACAGAATCCATTACACAGGCTGCCGACACTTGTTTCGCTCTCTTAGACTTTACCAACACCTCTGTGCCATCTCACTGACACTCAAGGATCAAGATCAGTTCACATAGCATAGCATCTGAATGTAGCATAGCGTAGACGTAGCATAGCGTCTAATATATGTTTATAGTATTCCCCAGAGGTAGCTAAGCTCCCTTGCCATTTGCCACCAGTGGGCGAGTCAGGTGAGCATGAGTTCCTCTACCCTTCCATGTTCAAAGCTTTCACTATGCAGACAATGCCTTGTTGGCTTACTAAGCAAAGTTTCTTGGGACTCTGTGGATGGGCTTATTAATATAATACTCATTCCCTCTGGTGGTCATAGAAAAACTGCTATCGCTTTGGCCTTTTTTTTTTTTTTTTTGAGACAGAGCCTCAAGCTGTCCCCCTGGGTGAAGTGCCATGGCATCACAGCTCACAGCAACCTCCAACTCCTGGGCTCAAGCGAGTCTCCTGCCTCCGCCTCCCAAGTAGCTGGGACCACAGGCGCCCGCCACAACGCCCGGCCATTTTTTGGTTGCAGCCGTCATTGTTGTTTGGCGGGTCCGGGCTGGGGATTGGAACCCGCCACCTTAGGTGTACGTGGCTGGCGCCTTGGGCGGTTGAGCTATAGGCGCCGAGCCGCTTTGGCCTCTTAAAACAAAAAGGAAGCTCAGCACTTCATTGAACGCTTTGAGTATTAGAGACAACATATGCCTCACTCAGGCATGCTACTTGGTCTTTGTATCAGTTAACCTGCCAAATCGGCTATTAGCCTGCTACTAGACTCTTGTTAAAGCCGAACACCTGACTCATGAAGGGCTTGTGATTCTCCAGTAGCAACCTGATAGCTGCTTTTCAAAAGGGTTGTTTCTGGTACCCATGTTGGGGAGGCAGCTAGTCCCAAATTCCAAGAGGCATTTCTGTGTGGAAGCTGCCTCTCTTTGCTAAAGACTTCAATCAGCAAAATCATCCATCATGATCACTAAGTTTACGGAACCCCAAAGGTAGAGAGCCTGCTGTAGCTTGCAGAACAGCTTCAAACACAGTCTGTTGGTTTAAGCCCTACTCAAAGGATGCTGACCTGGCTCAAGCAGCATCTTGACTTAGGTGAGGAAAATGACAGCTATCTCCACTGGGGATAAATTATCTCCCACCTTGTTGCCTGAAGCAAACCTGATGGTTCAATGGGACCCTTGAGTCACAGAAGTTCCTTTAATGCCTGGGGCTGGTTCGACTAAACTGAAACCCAATGGTGTCCGCTGGAATGCTGCAGCTATTCGACCTCACCACCAGTTATGTAGAACTAAACATGAATGTGGCTCCACTTAGAGGGCAGAACTCAAGGCCACTCTCATAGCTCTGGCCAGTACGGCCTTTGATGAACCTTGCTATGTTTTCACTGACATCTCAGCTATTGCCAATGGCCAATTGTTTGGTTTGCCACATGGAAAACTACAGTCTGACAGATTATAGACAACTCAACTCTCTTTGGAACCTTCTACTGTGGATACAAATCATGACTGCTGATCAAACCCTTTGAGTCATTCATGTAGATGCCCATGGAAAGGCTTGTTCTCCCATGAGATTAATCAGGCTGCTAAACAAGACTACACTTCCCAGATCACCAGCACTGCTGCCTGGATTGGACATGCCAAAACATCCACCCTCATAAACTGGGCACAAATTAAGGACTCTATGTTTCTTTTTTTTTTTTTTTT
>NW_003852553.1:3432685-3442347 GCF_000181295.1 Otolemur garnettii | reverse complement strand
GGTTGCTGTGAGCTGTGATGCCATGGCACTCTACCCAGGGGGACAGCTTGAGGCTCTGTCTCAAAAAAAAAAAAAAAAAGTTGACCCTTTTGAGGCTGAGTGTGGTGGCTCATGCCTGTAATCCCAGCACTTGTGAGGCCAAGATGGGTGGATTACCTGAGCCAGAGCGAGATTCCCATTTCTAAAAATAGCTGGAGGTTGTGGTGGGTGCCTACAGTCCCAGCTACTTGGGAGGCTGAGCCCAGGAGTTTGAGGTTGCTGTGAGCTATGATGCCATAGCACCCTACCGAGGGCACCAAGTGAGATTCTGTCTCAAAAAAAAAAAAAAAGTTGACACTTTTGTGTCATAGAGAAGGAGGCCACATTGCACAGGTCATTGACTTACCTGTTCTTGGAAGATTAACCATATTGGACCTTTGATCCCCCCGGGTTTACCAGTGAGGCCTCACTACTATTGACACTTTTTCAGTTAACTGTGTTGATGTTCCAATCTGATCAGCTGAGTCCAAATGAAATCACTGTGACCCTTAAAGCTAACCTGTGTCATGTGGTCAGCTTCCCAGACCATTTGTAGGCCGATAATAATGCCCCTTTTATCACACAGGGCACATACAATGGGCTGATTGTCAAGGTATTCAGAGGACCTTTCATGTGCCCTACCATTCACAGGCATCTGGTATTGTGAAGTTTGACCAGCCTTCTCAAAATCCAACTTTGTAAGATTTCTGACTCTACTTCTGTAACTTCCTCTTGGTCTACATACCTTAGTAAGGCAATGCGGTTATTGAATGCAGTTGTCCCCAGAAAGGACTAATCGCTTCTCAGATATTTCCTGTATGATGATCAGGACAAAAGGAATAGGGTTTATAGAGACTTATTTTGAAAATTCAGAACGCTTTCTTGACCATTTCTAGGTATGCTGAATTTTACTTTCCCTTAATGGCAGCCCCAAGTCAGACTGGTAGCTTAGCCCAAAATGAGACTAGGGTATTGAAACTTAATTCTGATTCAGTCATCTGGATTCTCTTGCTGGACTGCCATGGTCTCTAGATCATAAAGATACTGACAACATGGTTGAGCACACTGCTCAGCAAGTCCCCCTCTAATGATTCATGTAGGCCAAAGTGGAGAACATGGTGTAAGTTTTATAAAAGTATCCATGTCCCTCTAGCATCTGACCCATGTGAACAGAAGGTCTGGATATGAGTAATAAATAATTGGGAAAAGGTGAAGTTATAACTGCTGGAATGGACTACATCAATTTTTTTTAAATTTTTACATATACCTGTGATTATTAAGTTTCCACTTTTTGCAAGGCACACCAATTTTGTGGAGGTGGAGGGAGAACAACAATGCTAAGCACTGGAAAGGGAATACCTGAGGTATCAAGATGAACAAGGGAGGGAGGGACATTAATGATCTTTTGTCTTTTAGAAGCACCCCCACAGCCTTCCTCAGGAATGAAAAATGTCCTGGTGTGGCTCTCCATTACTGTTTTGTTTGTGCACTTTAAATTAAACTGACTTCTGGGTCTGCTATCCTCTGCCAGACAGCTCTGACCACAATTTGATCATTATTGACCTTTATTTTACTGAGAAGTCTATCAGAAACAGCAGAGGAGGGACCTAGCTGACAAGTTTTCACACAAACCGCTTGTCAGCACCTCCAGGTATCTTCCCTAACCCCATTCCCGTAGCCATCACTTGGCCATTCCATGAGGTAGATTAAATGGTGCCCAGCTGGTGCTATAGACAAATAGGACAGGCTGGATTGACTGCTTTTCAGATGAGCTTTCCAAAAATGAGGACTAGACTCGATTTATTCAGACAGAACAAAGAACCATAAAGTGCACCAGCTTCCCAGAAGGCCACACTGGAGACACTGTTAATCTGTGTTCCCAAACTGATGTAATGTAGGTTCCACTTAAGGGCAACAATTGTCAAGCTTAATTGATAAGTATCTTCATCATGTCCATCACCTTTTCCCTGAGAAACCCTTTATCTCTCATTCCTGCCACATTTCTTGTTAGCTTTTACTTCATAGCATCCAAAACATTACTACCAACTGACCACTTTAGTTTCTGATTTCTCTTTGTCCTGTTTCCTCTCCATATTTAATTATTGTATCTCAGCTATGCATTTTAGGGGATATTTGTTATATTTTATCCAGAATTCCTATGTATTTGAAGATTTTTTTAATTTAATTTTTTTTTTTTTTTTGTAGAGACAGAGTCTCACTTTCTCACCCTGGATAGAGTGCCATGGCATCACAGCTCACAGCAACCTCCAACTCCTGGGCTTAAGCGATTCTCTTGTCTCAGCCTCCCAAAGAGCTGGGACTATAGGCTGGGACTACAGGCTGGGACTACAGGCACCCACCACAACGCCTGGCTATTTTTTTCTTGAGGTTTGGCCGGGATCGGGTTTGAATCCACCACCCTCGGTATATGGGGCTGGCACCCTACTCACTGAGCCACAGGCACTGCCCTTTATTTGTTTGTTTTTAAGAGATACAGTTTTGCTCTGTCACCCAGGCTGGAGTACAGTGAAGCCTTCACAAGGCTCTGTGAAGCCTTGAACTCCTGGGCTCAAACAATCTTCCTGCCTCAACCTCCTGAGTAGCTAGGACTATAAGTGTATGCCACCATGTCTGGCTAAGTTCTTCCTTTTTTTTTTTTTTTTTTTTTTTTAAGAGATGAGGTCTCATTATATTGCCCAGGCTGGTCTTGAAGTCCTGGCTTTAAGCAATCTTCCTGCCTTAGCCTCCTGAGAAGCTGGTATTACAGGTGTGAACCACCACTCCCAGCAGTTGAAGGTTTTTAAGATAACTGGCATGAAACAGAAATGCCCTCTCTAGTTTACTTCTTTTATCTTCGTATATAGCTTGTCTTTAATTCTTAGTTTCTGCCAATTCACAGTTTCTGACCCTAAATGGTCTCAGCACCAATTCTGACCCTTTCTCTAGACATGTGCTCATCTTCAGCTTCCTTTGCCATTTGTTTCAGATTTTCCAGTTCAGATGCCCAAGAGAAGTAATACAAAGCCATTTTGGCTTTGGGACCAGGCTACACCGTAGGTGTCTGGCCTGCCTATGGATTGACTGTTGATCATCAGTCAGGTGCCCACCCTGGCCGGCTCTGCTATGACCATGATTGGTGGTGGGGGAGAGAAGCACAATGGGTCATATGTAACAATGTATGGAGCTGCTCTCTCAAAAGGAGCTAAAGGCCAGATAGATTCTCTTAGAAGGAACTATGGGTAGAGAAGGCATTAGATACATCTAGAGTTTGCTGTGGAAAGAGCAACCTCTTTGGAACCTGTATCTTCTCTTTCCGGAGAGGGAGGGAGCAAGAATCCATTGGTTGGTGAGTAAGTAGAAGGTGAAAAAGCAAAGACTATTAATTATGAACTATTCCAGAAGTCTTTAACTGTTTTGCTTATAAATCTCTTAAAATTTTTAACAAACCAACTATTTACTTTTCCACACATTTGGAAATTATCTAGTATTTTTCCTTCTAAATTGAAATAGTTACAAGGCTAGGTGTGGCGGCTTATGCCTATAATCCTACAGGCATAGGATTACAACTCTGGGAGGCTGAGGCAGGTGGATTGCTTGAGCTCAGGAGTTTGAGAATAGCCTGAGCAAAAGCAAGACCCCATCTCTACTAAAAATAGAAACACTGGCCAGGTGTTGTGGTGGGTGCCTGTAGTCCCAGCTACTCGAAAGGCTGAGGCAGTAGAATTGCTTGACCCCAGGAGTTTGAGGTAGCTGTGAGTTATGACACCATGGCACTCTACCCAGGGTGACAGAGTAAGACTGTCGCCAAAATAAATAAAATAAAATAAAATAAAATAAATGAATGAATGAATTTAAACAGTTGCAAATTATGTGTTTGGGTTAGGGTGAAGGGTTATGTGCTGTAACAAGGATATCTCCTACATTTAGTAGCTTTAAAGAATAAAGTTTATTTCTTGGGCGGTGCCTGTGGCTCACGGAGTAGGGCACCTGCCCCATATGCCAGAGGTGGTAGGTTCAAACCCAGCCCCAGCCAAAAACTGCAAAAAAAAAAAAAAAAAGTTTATTTCTTTTTCATATAATGATTTCAAATTTCAGGCTGGTTCTTTGTTGATATGTGGATCACTCTAGTTATTACTATCCCAGTCAGCAGAGAAAAAGAGCAGAATCCCAGGGCCACGGAATTTCTCTTAATTGAGGGAAGCTGAAGTTGCTATATCATTTCTGTTCTGTACATACCTGCAATCCCATTGGGCAGATTCCTAATGGGTAGTTTTCTTTAGTCAGGATATAACAATTAACCGCAAATTCCTTGTTTGTAATGTAAATATGCTTTGAAGAATGTATGTAATTAAAATTTCACTAAACTAAAAGCAAGCAAACAAAAATAAGTGGATTTCTTTCCCTCTCTTTCTCTTTCTTTTTGAGACAGAGTCTCTCTTTGTCTCCCTGGGTAGAGAGCTATGGCATCATAGCTCAGAGCAACCTCAAACTCCTGCACTCAAGCAATCCTCTTGCCTCAGTCTCCCGACTAGCTGGGACTATATAGGCTACAGCCCACCAGAAAGCCTAACTCTCTTTCAGAGACACGGTCTTGAACTCCTAAGCTGAAGTGATCCACCCGCTCAGCCTCCCAGAGTGCTAGGATTACAGGTGTGAGCCGCAACACTGGGCCTCAAAGAAGTCTATTTTTTTCATGTCATAATCTGACCATGCATTCTAGCTGTCTACATTTGTCAGACAGGATTCCAGGTTTATGACAGATCTTCCATTTCTAATATGAAACTTCCAAAGTCACTGTAATCATTTCCATTCCAGGCAGTGGGACAAGAGAAGGAAGGATTATCCAGGGCTAGGAAATGTCTCTCAAGCAATAGACTTGTACTCATTACTTCTGCTCAAAGTCCACTGATGAGAGCTAAGTCCTATGGTCCCACTCTCAACCAAAAGAAAGAAACTGAAACAAAACTGAGACCCTGTTTCAAAAAGAATTTTAAAAAAGGCAAAACCCCCCAAGGTGCTAAATGCCATAAATAATTCTCTCACGAATGTGAAAAGACATTGGGAAATGAAACACACACACACACACACACACACACACACATATAGTCATGCACCACATAATGACATTGCAGTCAATAATGCATCACACAGAGCAGTGCCTGTGGCTCAAAGGAGAAGGGCACCAGCCCCAGATGCTGGAGCCGGAGGTGGCGGGTTCAAACACAGCCCCTACCGAAAACTGCAAAACATAAAAAAAAAAAAAAAAATAATGGATCACACAGATGAGAGTGGTCTCAGGAGATTATAATGAAGCTGAAAAATTCCTATTGCCTAGTGACATTGTAACCGTGGTAACACAGTTCTGCTTTAGCAGAATACATAACGTTTCTATGCTTAGATACACAAATACCATTGTGTTACAATTGCCTGTAGACAATAACCTGCAGCCTCAAGGCCACATGTGGCCCTCCAGATTCCCAAGTATGGCCCTTGATCAAATCCAAACTTCACAGAACAAAACCTTTCATTAAAAGGATTTGTTCTGTAACATTTGGATTCAGTCACAAGGCTGCAGGCAACGATCCAGAAAGGCCACATGTGGCCCCAAGGCTGCAGGTTCCCTGCCCCTAAATATTTGCACAATGATGAAATTGCCTAACATTGTATTTCTCAGAAATACCCTCATTGTTTCACCATGCATAACTATATTTATTTTATTTTCCCAGAGTGAGCCTGGAGAAAAGAAAGATGGAGTGAATGAAATTCAGACAGACCTCAGCAAGGGTGGGAAGACACTGAGCTCAGCAGCACGTACTATGCCAGTAACTTCAGACGATGCAGCCAAGTTCCAAGGAGCTCTTGGAGCTCCTTGGTTTCTTAGGAACTTAAGGTTCCTTCCACCCATGCTGCTCTCTGGCTCTGAGAGCAGTGCTAGTTGGTCACAAGTCTATACACTATGCCAAGCTGTCTATCTTCTCGGGTAGCTGGCTGGAAATTGTGGGAGAGAGACATGACTTCTCACTAGAATGTCCTGGGATGAAAGAAGAATGGAGTCTCTGTACTTTAGTCATGTTGTGACCCATCCATCTGAAACAAGTAATTTTTTTTTCAATCTTGTGATCTATCATTTAGGGAGAGGAGAAAGAGGAAAATGAACATGGTGTGAATATTGGAAGATTAGTGGGCCTCTGTAAATGTACAGAGCTAAGTCAGGTGGAACAATTTAGGGCTGTACAGATGTCACTGGGATCATCTTCCCAAGGTCTAGGAGGCTACACTCAATTTTCCCCTAGGGGAAGATGGAAAAGGTCAGATAGTCACCTGGGGAAAAGTTGGGAGAAGGGGTGGTTTGCAATCGAAGTTAACTCCATGCCTTGGTCAGAACTAACTCTGACAAGTGGGCGTGGTAGAATGATTAAGGGATCATAAGTGTCACAGAGTGAATGCCCCCAGGAAGAGCCCCAATCAAAAAAAAGATAGGATGGTGCCTATAGTCCAGTGAGTAGGGCGCCAGCCCCAGATACCGAGGGTGGTGGGTTCAAACCTGGCTCCGGCCAAACCGCAACAAAAAATAGCCAGGCCTTATGGTGGGTGTCTGTAGTCCTAGCTATTCAGGAGACTGAGGCAAGAGAATCGTCAAAGCCCAAGAGCTGGAGGTTGCTGTGAACTCTGACGTCACAGCACTCTAACGAGGGTGACAAAGTGAGACTCTGTCTCTGAAAAAAAAAAACAGATAGAAATTTGGGGATAAATATTGCATGTGCAGCATTTATCTGGGCCATTCCCCACTGCCTGGAGAGATGTGGGGGGCTGCCTGCTGTGCCATGAGCAATACATCCTTTGCCTCTAAACCAGGATTCTCCTGTCTTTTGCTAGCATCTATGAATCTGTGGCAGGATAACTTGTTAGCTTGCAAATAAGGTAATAACTCAGAATCTTCACCCCTTTTCACATTTATATAATATAACATTATATATGTATATAACCTATATACATATATTTTATTATGTATATGTATTGAATATGTATTATACATATTTTTAATTTTTTTTAGAGACAGAGTCTCACTTTGTAACCCTTGGTAGTGTGCTGTGGTGTCATAGCTCACAGCAACCTCCAGCTCTTGGGCTTAGACAATTCTCTTATCTCAGTCTCCCAAGTAGCTAGGACTACAGGTGCCTGCCACAACGTCTGGCTATTTTTTTGTTGCAGTTTGGCTGGAGCCGGGTTTGAACCCACCACCCTCAGTATATGGAGCCGGTGCCCTACTCACTGAGCCACAGGTGCTGCCCATTTATTATTTTTAATATTACAAATGAATGAATGACCCTCTATAGTTCTTGACAAAAATAACCTTTATGGTCTATTGACTTCCTTCTTCCTTTTTCACTTCCCCCTTTCCCCACTGGTGTTTTCTAGGATCATCTCCCAAATAAACTACAGGCATTCAAATTCTTGACTCAGGGACTTCTGGAATAACATAACCTAAGATAATCAATGCATTCAACAAAAGTTTTTTCAACCATCCTCCACATTCCCAGCCCCAGTATGGAAAAGAAATTAGTGCAAGTTTCCACTAGATTAGTAGACTGAGGCTGGGGGTAGAGGGGATTAGATTAGTCAGGGAAAAGGAAAGCCTAAAGCTTTTCATATACTTCCTACTTGTAAGGAGGGAATGCTTCGCATAAACTTCACCACTGCCTCCCTTACTTCCTTACCACCTTTGGATGCCCTTTTCCTTTCTTCCCATTCATTAAGTTCATTTAATGACTCTGTGAAATGGCTTAGACCCCATGGAGAATGGAGTGTAATGATGGATGTGGGATGTGGTACATTTTTCTGAACAATGAATTACAGTAATAAATAGCCATCAAATATTGAATAGAAAACACACAAAAATATTTAATTTTAAAAAAGCATTATGGTAATAAGTGCAAATAAATAAGAGGCAAGGTCAAATTAAAACGCAAAGTAGCAGCTAGACAAAACCTGTAAGAGATGAAGGAAGCCAGTGGGGGCCTTAAAGATAGATAGCATGGAATTTAATTCAAAATGTTTTTTTCTCATATGCATAATAAAACATGTTATTCACATTTAAGTATTCTGCAAAAATGTAATGAGGAGAGCAGATCAAATTTTAAATAATGATGCTTTTAAAAGGCAATTGGACAAAAAAGGTAATTGGACCTTTTAAAAAATACAAATTAAAATGAACTACTGTTTGGGGATGACCTTTTAAATTTTAAAGACCTTTCCCCTCCTACTAAGAAAGTCCTCTTTTTCTTCCTCAATGCTCTCTCTATTCAAACCCTATACAGCTTTCAAAGAACTGGCTTAAGAGCACCCTCCCTTCCAAAGACCCTTTATAGTATTTATTATAATATATTTACTAATTGTTTACAGACGTAATGATAATAGTTACTATTTAATAAACACTTATTATGTGCCAAGTCACTAAACACTCATAACAATCCTTAAGGTAGCTAGTATCATTATCCTCATTTACATAAAAGAAAATGGAGGCCCTGAGAGACCAAATAACTTGTCCATATTCACAGATACAGAGTTAGGACTCAAACCTGGGTTTTTGGTTTGTTTTTTTTTTTTTGAGACAGAGTCTCCCTATTCCAGGAGCCCCCAACCTGGTGAATTATTTGCTCATCTAGCCAACAGTATAAAATAATCATGGGGCAGAATCAGTGGAAAAATTCTGGCAACATGAATAATCAGAGTAGATCAACTCTCCCAAGGAAGAACATGGTGGACACACCAGAAGATACCATTCATAAACAAATGGCTGAGATGTCAGAAATCAAATTCAGAATTTGGATTGCAAATAAGATTAATAGAGTGGAGGTAAAGTTGGAATTAGAAATTCAGGGAGCATTTCAAAAGTTGTCTCAAGAATTCAATGAATTCATAGACAAAATCACCAAAGATTTTGACACATTGAGACAAGAACTTGCAGCCCTCAAAGATCTGAGAAATAGAGTAGAATCCCTCAGTAACAGAATGGAGCAGGTGGAAGAAAGGATTTCTGACACTGAAGACAAAGCTTTGACAAAATGAGACTTTGTCTCTCAAAAAAAAAAAATAAATAAATAAATAAATAAAAGAAGAAGACAAAGCTTTTGAATGCTCCCATACACTCATAGAAGAAGAGAAGTGGAGAGCAAAAATGGATCATTCTGTCAGAGAGCTCTGAGATAATTCCAAGAAAACTAATATTCACCTTATAGGAATTCCTGAAGGCAACGAGGTTGCTTTGAAAGACCCAGATGCTCTACTCCATGAGATAATCAAGAAGAATTTCCCAGACATGCCAAGAGATTCTGAAATTCAGATAGCAGACAGTTTCAGAACCCTAGCATGACTCAACCAAATAAGGCATCTCCCAGACACATTATAATTAACTTTGCCAAAGTTAATATGAAGGAGAAAATTCTTTTTTTTTGAGACAGAGCCTCAAGCTATCCCCCTAGGTAGAGGGCTCTGGCATCACAGCTCACAGCAACCTCCAACTCCTGGGCTCAAGTGAGTCTCCTGCTTCCACCTCCGCCTCCCAAGTAGCTGGGACCACAGGCGCCTGCCACAATGCCCGGCTATTTTTTGGTTGCAGCTGTCATTGTTGTTGTTTTTTTTTT
>NW_003852553.1:3427177-3431676 GCF_000181295.1 Otolemur garnettii | reverse complement strand
CCTCCAGCATATGGGGCCGGCACCCTCCTCCTTGAGCCACAGGCGCTGCCCTTATTCACAAATACAATAGGCTTTAAACACTTGAAGAAATTGGCCGGGAAAATATTTTATGAGGAAGACTCCCCCGGGCAATTGAAGCAACACCAAAAATACATTACTGGGATCTGATCAAACTAAAAATCTTCTGCATAGCCAAAAACACTAGTAAAGCAAGCAAATAGCCCTCAGAATGGGAGAAGATATTTGCAAGTTATGTCTCTGACAAAGGTTTAATAAGCAGAATTCACAGAGAAATCAAACATATTAGCAAGAAAAGAACAAGTGATCCCATCTCAGGGTGGGCAAGGGACTTGAAGAGAAACTTCTCTGAAGAAGACAGGTGCACGGCCTACAGACACATGAAAAAAATGCTCATCATCCTTAATCATCAGAGAAATGCAAATCAAAACCACTTTGAGATAGCATCTAACCCCAGTAAGATTAGCCCACATCACAAAATCCTCAAATCAGAGATGTTGGTGTGGATGTGGAGAAAAGGGAACACTTCTGCACTGCTGGTAGAAATGCAAACTAATATGTTCCTTTTGGGAAGATGTTTGGAGATCACTTAGGGATTTAAAAATAGACCTGCCATTCGATCTTTCAATTCCTCTACCAGGTATATATTCAGAAGACCAAATATCACATTATAACAAAGATATTTGTACCAGAATGTTTATTGCAGCCCAATTCATAATTGCTAAGTCAAGGAAGAAGCCCAAGTGCCCCTTGACCCATGAATGGATTAATAAATCGTGGTATATGTACACCGTGGAATATTATGCAGCCTTAAAAAAGATGGAAACTTTACCTCCTTCATGTTTACATGGATGGAGGTGGAACATATTCTTCTTAGCAAAGTATCTCAAGAATGGAAGAAAAAGTGCCCAATGTACTGAATCCTACTATGAAACCAATTTATAGTTTTCATATGAAAGCCATAACCCAACTATAGCCCACGAGGAAGGGGAAAGAGGAGAGGGAGGGGAGGAGGGAGGAGGGAGGATGGGTGAAGGGAGAGTAATCGGTGGGACCACATCTACAGTGCATTTTACAAGGGTACATGTTAAATTTATTAAGTGTAGAATATAAATGTCTTAACACAATAACTAAAAATATGTGGTGAAGACTATATTAGCCAGTTTTTTTTTTTTTTTGAGACAGAGCCTCAAGCTGTCCCCCTGGGTAGAGTGCTATGGCATCACAGCTCAAAGCAACCTCCAACTCCTGGGCTCAAGCAAGTCTCCTGCCTCAGCCTCCCAAGTAGCTTGGACCACAGGCACACACCACAAAGCCCGGCTATTTTTTTGGTTGCAGCCATCATTGTTGTTTGGCAGGCTTGGGCTGGATTCAAACCTGCCAACTTAGGTGTATGTGGCCAGCGTCTTAGCCACCTGAACCACAGGTGCCAAGCCAGTTAGCCAGTTTTTGATGAAAATATTTCAAATGGTATATAAAACCAGCATATGTAAAAAAAAAAAAGAGAGAGTCTCTTGCCTCAGCCTCCCAAGTAGGTGGGAATATAAGTGCCTCCCATAATGCCCAGCTATTTTTAAAAACAGGGTCTCACATTTGTTCAGGCTAGTCTTGAACCTGTGAACTCAGGCAATCCACCCACCTCAGCCTTCCAAGTGCTGGGATTACAGGCATGAGCCACCACGCCTGGCCCAAGTTGGATTTAGACATGGAATTTCACGAATAATGGCATTGTTGGAGCCCTTCAAAGAGGTTACTACTGGTATTACAAAGTACAAGGAGCATCACCAGGGTTTCTATCATGCTGGCAGCTTACATGCTTTTCAGCTACTGTGTTTCTTACAAGGAACTCAAACATGGGCGGCTAAGCAAGCACCACTGAAAAGGGGCCTAAGAAAGGGTGCACTCTACGCTCCTGACCTTAACCTCCTTGGCCGGGTACCTTCTGTGAGGAACTTGATCATTATTGAATCACTTCATATCCTAGTGAGAATTAACCTCCAATTAAAAGATGACTAGTTATAAAAAAAAGAATTATTACTTGCTTTCTAAAATTCTTCTTTTTTTCTTCTTATATCTTTTACATTCTTGTTTAATTCAGCCTTACATGGTCCATCTGAAATGACCCTTTTCAATGGTATTTCTTTTCTATTTAAAATATCTGTGGATAATACATTGATAGCAACCAATATGCACATGTAGTGTCTAGATCTTAGTTTGTAGAGATTTTATCTCACTAGAAAGAACCAGGGCTTTTTGGAGAAGTAGATGATTATAGGTCGTTTGTGCCACAGAATACAAAAGTACAGTAAGTCCTCAATGTCACTGGTAGGTTCTTAGAAACTGTAACTTTAAGTGAAATGAAGTATTGTGAAATAAATTTTTTTTTCATCAATGTTATAACAAAACAACATTGAACAAAATGATGCTATTTAAGGATCTGCTGTATATCATTTTGTTAAAATCAGTTTTTAAGAACCTATTGATGATGTTGAAGACTTAATATACTCAAAGACTGATGTGGTCATGCCAGAAAGAAGCCAGAAGCCATCTTGAAAAGGCTCCTATTTGCTAAATATGGGACAATTTTTAGTATCAAAATGAATAACAACTGGAACAGATTTAACATATTAAATAAATAAAGAGGCTCGGTACCTGTGGCTCAAGTGGCTAAGGCGCCAGCCACATACACCTAAGCTGGGGGGTTGAAATCCAGCCCCAGCCCGCCAAACAACAATGACAGCTGCAACCAAAAAACAGCCGGGCGTTGTGGCGGGTGCCTGTGGTCCCAGCTACTTGGGAGGTGGAGGCAGGAGACTCGCTTGAGCCCAGGAGTTGGAGGTTGCTGTGAGCTGTGATGCCATAGCACTCTACCCAGGGGGACAGCTTGAGGCTTTGTCTCAAAAAAATAAATAAATAAATAAATAAATAATTCAATCCAACAATACTCAAAAATATTAAGGGGCAGGGAAGAGGAGAAGGGAAAGTTGTTTACAAAATGATGTCAAGTAATTAATGTAGGATTGTTAGAAAAGCATTTTGCAATCACCACTATAATAATTGATTCAGTCAATAATCATCAATAGATGTAAAATCACTGAGTGAAATGTAGTTAGGGAAGAATATAGTTACATAGTCTCAAAGTACTACTAGTTAAAACCATGAGTCACAAAGAGGAAAAGGTACTTTTATAACGAGAGGTGTGGTGGCCAGCACTTGAACCAAATTATCAAATTTAACATCACTAATAATGAGAAACATTTGTCATCATGTGCCCTCCCGTGTGATGGACTAAGGACACAGATCATATATGAAGTATTCCTGCAAAAATAAAAAAAGATTCTAATCATCAGGAAATAATCAGACAAACAAAATTCAAGCACATTATGCAAAACAGTTGACCAGGACACTTCAAAAATGTCAATGTCATGAAAGGTAAAAACTGTTCAGAGATACTCTCTCTTTTTTTTTTTTTAATTTTTGAGACAGAGTCTCACTATGTTGCCCTTGGTAGAATGCTGTGGCGTCACAGCTCACAGCAACCTCAAACTCTTGGGCTTAAGAGATTCTTTTGCCTCAGCCTCCCAAGTAGCTGGGACTACAGGCGCTCACCACAACACTCAGCTATTTTTTGGTTGTAGTTGTCATTATTGTTTGGCAGGCCTGGGCTGGGTTTGAACCTGCCAATTCCAGTGTATGTGGCTGGCACCCTAGTCACTGAGCTACAGGCACGGAGCCCAGGGATACTCTTTAAAAGGAAGGAAGGAACTAGATAACTAAATATGTGATCTTTAATTGGACCTTGGATTAAAAAATATAAAAGACACTTCTTATTAGTTATTATTGTTATAAGAAATGTGAATATGGAAAGCACATAACAGTATAGCATCAATGTTCAACTTCCTGAGTGTGATAATATTCCTAAGTGTGATAAATGTATTACAGTTATGTAGAAGAATGTATTTTTTTTTTTTTTGAAGTTTTTGGCCGGGGCTGGATTTGAACTTGCCACCTCTGGCATATGGGGCTGGTGCCCTACCCACTGAACCACAGGCGCCCCTAAGAATGTATTTTTTTTAGAAAAAATATGTTTGAAGTATGTATGGGTAAAATGTCAAGGCATCTGAAACTTATGTTTTTTTAAATTAAATCATAAACACATAGATCATGTATACATAAATGCATTTATGGGGTACAATGTGCTGATTTCATATAGAATTAGGAACGCTTACATCACACTGGTTAATATATACCTCATCTCGTTTACTTAATTATTGTGTTAAGACATTTATACTTTATACTAATAGATCTGACATGTAGCCTTGCATCTCTCAGATCTTTCACAAAAAAGCATGTATATGTATGCATTTACACAAAATCAGAAACACATTTAAATAGAAAGAAAACAAATGTGGCAAGATGTTAACAATTGGTGAATCTAGGTAAAGGGTATGTGTTCATTGTAATATTTTTTTTTTTTTTTT